>NW_026607595.1:140000-465611 GCF_029499605.1 Hyla sarda
AACCGGCATTCTGAAAGTTTTTTTCAGAATGCTTGGTTTAGGCAGCAGTGGTTGTGACGTCACACCACACCCCCTCATGATGTCACCTCACGCCCCCTCCTATAGACATGAATGGAGGGGGCGTGACGTGACATTGCAAGGGGGCTTGGTGTGACGTCACATCTCCGGACGCCCAAATCCAGCGTTCTAAACATACTGTAGAATGCAGAGTGCTGCTCGGAGATTGCAGGGGGTCCCAGCGGCGGGAGCCCCTCGATCAGACATCTTATTCCCCCGCAATCACACATCTTATCCCCCCGCGATCACACATCTTATCCCCCGCGATCACACATCTTATCCCCCCGCGATCACACATCTTATCCCCCGCGATCAGACATCTTATTCCCCCGCGATCACACATCTTATCCCCCCGCAATCACACATCTTATCCCCCGTGATCACACATCTTATCCCTCGCGATCACACATCTTATCCCCCCGCGATCACACATCTTATCCCCCCGTGATCACACATCTTATCCCCCTCGATCAGACATCTTATCCCCCCGCGATCACACATCTTATCCCCCTCCCGCGATCACACATCTTATCCCCGCGATCACACATCTTATCCCCCTCCCGCGGTCACACATCTTATCCCCCCGCGATCACACATCTTATCCCCCTCCCGCGATCACACATCTTATCCCCCCCTGCGATCACACATCTTATCCCCCGCGATCACACATCTTATCCCCCGCGATCACACATCTTATCCCCCGCGATCACACATCTTATCCCCCGCGATCACACATCTTATCCCCCCGCGATCACACATCTTATCCCTCCGCGATCACACATCTTATCCCTCCGCGATCACACATCTTATCCCTCCGCGATCACACATCTTATCCCCCGCGATCACACATCTTATCCCCCGTGATCACACATCTTATCCCCCGCGATCACACATCTTATCCCCCGCGATCACACATCTTATCCTCCTCGATCAGACATCTTATCCCCCGCGATCACACATCTTATCCCTCCGCGATCACACATCTTATCCCTCCGCGATCACACATCTTATCCTCCTCGATCAGACATCTTATCCCCCGCGATCACACATCTTATCCCCCGTGATCACACATTTTATCCCTCCGTGATCACACATCTTATCCCCCTCCCGCGATCACACATCTTATCCCTCCGCGATCACACATCTTATCCTCCTCGATCAGACATCTTATCCCCCGCGATCACACATCTTATCCCCCGTGATCACACATCTTATCCCTCCGTGATCACACATCTTATCCCCCTCCCGCGATCACACATCTTATCCCCCCGCGATCACACATCTTATCCCCCCCGGGATCACACATCTTATCCCCCGCGATCACACATCTTATCCCCCCCCCGCGATCACACATCTTATCCCCCCGCGATCACACATCTTATCCCCCCCGGGATCACACATCTTATCCCCCGCGATCACACATCTTATCCCCCCCCCGCGATCACACATCTTATCCCATATCCTTTACATAGGGGATAAGATGTCTGCGGGCGGAGTAACACTTTAACCCCTTAAAGGAGTAGTCCAGTGGTGATTCAGTGGTGAGCAACTTATCCCCTATCCTAAGGATAGGGGATAAGTTGCAGATCGCGGGGCCCCCGACCGCTGGGGCCCCCTGCGATCTCCTGTACGGAGCCCCGACAGCCCGCTGGAAGGGGGCGTGTCGACCTCCGCACGAGGCGGCGGCCGACACGCCCCCTCAATACAACTCTATGGCAGAGCCGAAGCGCTGCCTTCGGCAATCTCCGGCTCTGCCATAGAGATGTATTGAAGGGGAGTGTCGGCCGCCGCCTCGTGCGGGGGTCGACACCCGCTATCTCGGCGGAGAGCCGGGGCCCCGTACAGAGAGATCGCAGGGGGCCTCAGCGGTCGGACCCCCCGCGATCTCAAACTTATCCCCTATCCTTAGGATAGGGGATAAGTTTTTCACCACTGGACTACCCCTTTAAGGACAAAGGACACAATGCTGCTTCTTGGTCACATCTCATTCCCAAAAAAGTTAAAAAGCGACTTAAAAGTCATATATACACAAAAGTGGTACTAAAAATATATACAATTCATAGCGCAAAAGAATTATACCTCATACAGCCCATATACGGAAAAATGAGAAAGTTATAGGTGGTCAAAATAGGGCGACTTAAAAAAAAAGTTAGAGATTTTTTTAAGCAGTACAATAAGTCCGATAAGTAAATATTCATGGGGATCACTGTAATCATATTGTCCCATAAAATAAAGAAAATGTCATTTTACAGTAAAGTCTACAGCGCGAGAACAAAACCCTCCAAAATTTGCTAAATTTTGGTTTTCTTTTAAGTTTCCTGCCACAAATAATAATTTTTGGGGTTCGCCGCACGTTTTATGGTAAAATGAGTGATGTCATTAAAAAGTACAATTGGTCGCGCAAAAAACAAGTCCTCATACGGTCTGTGGATGGAAATATAAAAGAGTTATGGATTTTAGAAGGCGAGGAGGAAAAAAGGAAAATGCAAAAATAAAATTGTCCTGGTCCTTAAGAGGTTAAACTTGAGCAGGTAACGCCTCCTGAGCCACCACGGATAGGGTAGGACACTAGACTTGGGCAGAAGGACCCCCCACACTACCCACCAGAAAAGGAAGAAAGGAAGGAGAAAGACAGAAGAGGAAAGGGTTAAAAGGAGGAGCCAAGAGTGCGGAGGACAGAAAAGAGGTGAAAGCCGAGGGAGAACCACACCGGGACCCCCCCCATATCTTATGGAACTTATCAGGGCACTTTCTTATTCAAGGTGAGTGTATTTTACATAAATATTCCCAAAATGTAACCTATATTCACAATTTTTTGTTGTTTTCTGAAGATTAGTTCACATGTTTCTATGGTTACATGTGTTTTCGGCAATTTGCACAACTATGGGAATAGCATGATTTTTTAAGCAATTTTGGAAAATCAAAAACAGTCTTACGAGATAGCGGCAGTATAAAGATAGAGCTGGAGGGGAGGAGTATAACTACTATATATCCTGATCCCACAGAGATAGCGGCAGTATAAAGATAGAGCTGGAGGGGAGGAGTATAACTACTATATATCCTGATCCCACAGAGATAGCGGCAGTATAAAGATAGAGCTGGAGGGGAGGAGTATAACTACTATATATCCTGATCCCACAGAGATAGCGGCAGTATAAAGATAGAGCTGGAGGGGAGGAGTATAACTACTATATATCCTGATCCCACAGAGATAGCGGCAGTATAAAGATAGAGCTGGAGGGGAGGAGTATAACTACTATATATCCTGATCCCACAGAGATAGCGGCAGTATAAAGATAGAGCTGGAGGGGAGGAGTATAACTACTATATATCCTGATCCCACAGAGATAGCGGCAGCAGTATATAGATAGAGCTGGAAGGGAGGAGTATAACTACTACATATAATGATCCCACAGATATAGCAGCAGTATACAGATAGAGCTGGAGGGGAGGAGTATAACTACTACATATCCTGATCCCAGATATAGCAGCAGTATACATATAGAGCTGGGATAGGAAGTGTATAACTACTATATATCCTGATCCCATAGAGATAGCAGCAGTATACATATAGAGCTGGAGGGGAGGTGTATAACTACTATATATCCTGATCCCATAGAGATAGCAGCAGTATACAGATAGAGCTGGGATAGGAAGTGTATAACTACTATATATCCTGATCCCATAGAGATAGCAGCAGTATACATATAGAGCTGGAGGGGAGGTGTATAACTACTATATATCCTTATCCCATAGAGATAGCAGAAGCAGCATACAGATAGAGCTGGAGGGGAGGTGTATAACTACTATATATACTGATCCCATAGAGGCAGCAGCAGCAGTATACAGATAGAGCTGTAGGGGAGGTGTATAACTCTATATATACTGATCCCATAGAGATAGCAGCAGTATACAGATAGAGCTGGAGGGGAGGTGTATAACTCTATATATACTGATCCCATAGAGATAGCAGCAGTATACAGATAGAGCTTAAAGGGGAGGTTTCTGGGAGCTGCCAGGATCATCTGATATGTGATGAGATTATATAATCACATAATAATAATTATTATAATTTTATTTATATAGCGCCAACAGATTCCGCAGCACTTTATATTTTTGGGGTACAAATAAAGACAAGACAGAAGGCATAAAGGGCTTTATTGATACAATGGTGCGGCCATATTTCATCAATAATCAGGTGACATACAGGAGAGTGAACCGGTCACCAGATAATCTCTGAAGGTCTAAAGTGCAGAGAGAAGAGGGGGAGACGGTCTAATATGAAGCTTCTGATGTCTCCAAGACACAGAGGTCTCAAAAGTGGCAAAGTGGTAGTAATGGAGGCAACGAGGGAACGTTATAGGCTTGAAGAGAAGTGTCTGAAGGTCACGTTTAAAACTGTGGATGTTGTGGATTTTTGAAGGTGAGGAGGAAAAAACAAAAAAGGAAAAATAAAATTGGCCTGGTCCTTAAGGGGTTAAAGACAAAACACATGCTCCCAATCATTAAGGGCCACACGTTGAGACCTCGGATCTAAAACAAAATCCTGTCCGGCTGCAGCATCACCTTTGTCCCAGCTGAAGCACAGACCTGGCAGGACTAGTACTCCTCTGTGCTCACTCCTGTCCTATCAGACTGCAGCATGAAAGCAGAGAGGAGGGGGTTACAGAGCCGCCTGCAGTGATTGGATAAAGAGACCCGGCACAGCAGACCAAGGGAGGAAGTGAATGAATGGTGAGTGAGGGTGGGCTCAGTGCTTGCCTCAGACACTCCCTTTCCTGAACAGTGGATGCCCGAATAAGTGAGCAGCAGAACAGAGGGATCTGTGAGCCAAATACAGA
Organism: Hyla sarda; assembly: GCF_029499605.1. Classification (NCBI taxonomy): domain Eukaryota; kingdom Metazoa; phylum Chordata; class Amphibia; order Anura; family Hylidae; genus Hyla; species Hyla sarda. The sequence continues at coordinate 144,899 of NW_026607595.1, forward strand.
AGACAAATAAAACAGATCTGTATAGCATCTGGATGACCTAGTGAGTAACATATATGAGCATTATTTTTTTCTGTGATTACTGCAGCTGGTGACCGAGTAGAATCTGTGACTCATCTGTGACTCACCTGGGTGGTTACCTGTAGAAATGTCCTCCTTATACTGCTCATCACTGTTCACATCTGTCTCTTCTTTCTTTATGGCTGTAGCATTAAGACAGATCAGATCTCTCCCTGTAAAAATGTCCTCCTTATACTGCTCATCACCGCTCACTTCTGTCTCTTCTTTCTTTATGTTTGTAGCATTAATAGATATCAGATCTCTCCCTGTAGAAAGGTCCTCCTTATACTGCTCATCACTGCTTACATCTGTCTCTTCTTCCTTTATGTCTGTAGCATTAATATAGATCAGATCTTTCCCTGTAGGAATGTCCTCCTTATACTGCTCATCACTGCTCACATCTGTCTCTTGTTCTTCCTTTATGTCTGTAGCATTAATATAGATCAGATCTTTCTCTGTAGAAATGCCCCCCTTATACTGCTCATCACTGCTCACATCTGTCTCTTCTTCTTCTTCCTTTATGTCTGTAGTATTAACATGGATGAGATCTTTCCCTGCAGGAATGTCCTCCTTATACTGTTCATCACTGCTCACATCTGTCTCTTCTTCTTCCTTTATAGCTGTAGAATTAATATAGATGAGATCTTTCCCTGTACTAATGTCCTCCATATTCTGCTCATCAAGAGGACGGGGACACCTCTCTGGTGCTGTTCTCTTACTGGATCTGACTGTAGGGAACACATACAGAGACTGAATTCATTCTTTACATACAAATAATGAGAGGACGTGTGTATATAGTCATGTCTATTACCTGGTGATGTGAGGAGCTGCTGATCCTCCATCATGACCTGATCCTTGTACTGATCCTTGTGTCCTTCTACATACTCCCACTCCTCCATGGAGAAATAGACCGCCACGTCCTGACACCTTATAGGAACCTGTATTGTGAATAAACATTTAATTCTATACAATTCCAGGATGTTATATGGAGACATTTGAGGGGATATTCCTGCACATGATTTATCTTCTTGCTCTCGGATGATGAGGTGAATACTTGTCGGGGCAGATCCTCTATATTATGGTCACATGTCCTGAACTGACCGCAAGTCTGATGATCCAGCTGTCAGTTCAGCTCATTATACCCAAAGCGCTTGTCCCATGGAGTGTAAGGAGTTAAGTGATATTTCATAGTATCACTGCTCCCCTCCCCCGGGACTATATAGATGGCTGCTTACTGTCTGGCCCCTAAGGATAGAATTGGCAGTGCTGTGCGCCACTTAACCCTAGATAGACTGGTTGTTCTTATCCCAGCGAGTAGAAGGGACAATAAGCAGCTATCTGTATAGTGTGTGGCCCCAAAAAAGTTAAGTGGCAATGCATCACCACCATTTAACTCCTTCATGGCTGACTGGGCAGGAGGTATATAATGTATAGCCATGGGCCCAGCTCCGGAGCAGGAGACGCTTCAAATCTGGCATATCTTCTGCTCTTGTGCAGGAAACCCCTTTCAGAGCAGGGACTCCTGTCATTAAAGTGATAAGATTTGGAGGGGAGGGAGGCCGCTGCCAGTCTATGAAGCACAGTCAGGAGTTCAGCACGATTCATAGCCCCTAGGACCTACCTGCTATCAGCATCTGGGACTCATTGCTAATGCCGGACATCACCAATGCCAAAAATCTATTTCCGGTAGCTCAGTGGAGCTGATAAGGACACCCACAGTGAAATAGCGGGGTCCCGGTCAGCTGAGAGAACGTGTGGAGGTCCCTAACCTCGCTCCATGCTGTCTGAACGACGCTCCAATCCTGCAGGCAGCCTCAGCATCACAGCATTGATCAGTGTATGTAATCTATAGATTCCATGTAATAGTCTACTACAGGGACTAAAAAACTGGGAATAAGGTAAAAAGAACATTAACTTAATGTGAATAAGCCCCTCCCCTAATAAACGATTGAATCTTCCCCATTTACCAATTTGTTTAATTATAAAATAATGTAAACAAAAAATAAATCTAAACATATGTGTAACCGCACGGTCAATGGCGTAAACGTAAAAAAATACAACTTCATGGACCAGAAAAAAATTCTTAAAAAGTGATCAAAGAGTCTCATCAAAACTAAAGTGGTTCCGATAAAAATTACAGATCACAGCGCAAAAAATGACTTTCATACATCCCCGTATACGGAATAATAAGAGAGTTATAGGGGACAAGGTAGGACAATCTGATACAGACTCATTATTGTACAAAAAATATATCATAAATCATTTATCATTGTAATCGTTTGGACCTACAGAATAAAGAGAATTATTACCGTAATGTGCACTGCGTCCAAACAGAAGAACCCAGATTGTAAAAATTGCTTTTTTTTTTTTCAATTTCACCCCACAATTAATATTTTTTTCACCATTGTTGCAGTAAAATGAGTGATGTCATTACAAAGTACAAATCGGTGGTGAAAAAACAACAACAACAAGAACAAGAAGCCTCATATGGGTTTATAAAGAGGAAATTGCAATCATTATGGCTATTAGAAGGCGAGGAGGAAAACATTAAAAAGAGAAATCACTGTGTCCTTAAGGGGTTAAACTCAAAACTGTCGAATCCTGAAGGGGTTAATAGTACAAAAACATCTGACAGTACTCCAGATGTGACCACACACATACCTCCACCTGCAGACTGTACGGGAGCCGTGTGCTTACAGGACCTGCATGATGTCACCATCATGTGATCAGTCACATGGAGGAGGAGCCACATGATCAGGAGCTCATCTGCTCAGTGTATGCAGGACTCTGCTGTCACATGACCATTATCACAGGTCCTTCAATCACAATATCTTCTATCCTGCACTGTTGAGCTCCGCCCATTCCAGTCACATGATCCTCCCCACAGGTCCTTCCGCCACAGTCACATCTATACTGCTAAACTTTGCCCCCAAATGTACTGGTCACATGATTGTGACATCATCACAGGTCCTACACCTCCAGCATGTAGCGGATACAGAGCAGGTCCTGGTGGGGCAGTCACTGCTGTTGTGTTGTGTGTGGAGATCTCTCAGAGCAGCAGCCCCTGATCATGTGACTGATCACATGACGGTGACATCATCGCAGGTCCTGTAAGCACACGGCTCCTCTACAGATACAGGTATGTGTGTGCGGTCACCATCAGATCAGGATTATTGGGGATGTTTGTTATTAACCCTTAAAGGGGTACTACGGTGCTTAGACATCTTATCCCCTATCCAAAGGATAGGGGATAAGATGCCTGATTGTGGGAGTCCTGCTGCTGGGGACCCCCGTGATCTTGCACGCGGCACCCCGTTTGTAATCAGTCCCTGGAGCGTGTCCCCTCTGGATCTGATTATCGGCGACCACAGGGCCGACGGCATGTGACGTCACACTCCACCCCTCAATTCAAGCCTATGGGAGGGGGCATGACAGCTAGCCCTGTGGTCGCCTGTAATCAGACCCGGAGCGAACAAGCTCCGGGGACTGATTACAAACGGGGTGCCCCGTGCATGATCCCAGGCGTCCCCAGCGGCGGACTCCCGCGATCAGGCATCTTATATTAGATATCTAAGCACTGGAGTACCCCTTTAAGGACACGATGTATATTTACATTCTGTGCCCCATATGGGACTTTGAGGTGAGCTCAGGAGCTATAAGCAGCCAGGACTCACCCCTAATGACGCTCATTGCCATTAACCCTTTAGCTTCCATGATCAAAGTCGATTGCAGTATCTCATATTAGTAAAATGCAGTTGTTGGGGGGCGGAGTCTAGATCAGCTGAGATGACGGCCGGAGGGCCCCTTACCGTGCTCTGTGCTCAGATCGGTGCTCTAAGTATACAGACACCTCCACAGCCTGTATAAGCCGAGCACCGATAACACTGATCACTATGGCAGAGCGTTATTCAGGGTTTGTAATAGAAGCCCCTCCCCTAATAAGTTTATATCCCATTTTTGTAATAAAATAATGTAGGTGGGCGTGGCTTAGACATGGCGCTGAGCGGTTGTTTCTCTAGGGAGCGCCGTGCTGACCAGCGGTTGTTTACTTGATTTCCTGCCTATACTGCCCCCCAGGGGATGTCTGGATGGTGAAGGTATCAGGTCACTTACCCGCCCATCCTGTCACCTGGTCAGTCTCTTTTCTCCGGGTATCAGCCACTTCTTCCATACAGGACTATGTAAGCATCAGGTTTTTTAAGTTTCTCCCGCGCCCCTATTATTACTTAAGACAGTGTTTCCAAACCAGCGTGCCTCCAGCTGTTGTAAAACTACAACTCCCAGCATGCCCTGACAGCCAAATGCTGTAACAGCTGGAGACACCCTGCTTGGGAAACACTGACTCCGGTGGTGGCCCAGACCCTGCGTGTGTAACGGTATATGATGCTCGGCCTCTGCTGCAGGTAATAGCAGGTTCTTCCGGGGGGACATATCACAATTCACATAAAATCCTGATGTAATTGTGATGTATATTGTGCCCCCTAGTGGACACATTTCAGTATTCTTCATTGGACAATGTCATATTGAATCCCTCTATTCTTCTCCCTGCTCTGATGAAGACGTTCTGAATACACCGCAGCCTCAGAGATTAGGAGAAATGGATTCACAATGTCTTCAGCAGAGCAGGGAGAGAGACCTCAGAAGACCTGGAGGACCAGAGCGCCACCACTGGACGGGAGAGGGGAGTGCGCTCTAGTCTCTTATTTTACAGCCCTCGGACAATGGATTTTGTTTTATAGAGAAATCTGAAAACTCCTATAATGTCTCCTCAGATGTTTCCCCAGATTATCTCCAGGAAATGGATTTTATTTCTCCATAGAATCTGGTGCGGTTTATCATCGTCTCCTCTTCTTCCCTTCAGGTTTCTCCAATCCAGGATCCTCTGCTGATATCTTCTATATAAGAGAATTCTCCTGGATGACCCATCAACCATGGAGAGAGACAGGAACAAGATGGCCGACAGGATCATAAACCTCACCCTACAGATACTCTTCCGGCTTACTGGAGAGGTGAGGGATTCTGGGAGTGATGTCACATGACCTCATTCTTATCTATGTAATAACAGATGGATATGACTGGAGAGGTGAGGGATTCTGGGAGTGATGTCACATGACTTCATTCTTATCTATTTAATAACAGATGGATATGACTGGAGAGGTGAGGGATTCTGGGAGTGATGTCACATGACCTCATTCTTATCTATGTAATAACAGATGGATATGACTGGAGAGGTGAGGGATTCTGGGAGTGATGTCACATGACCTCATTCTTATCTATTTAATAACAGATGGATATGACTGGAGAGGTGAGGGATTCTGGGAGTGATGTCACATGACATCATTCTTATCTATGTAATAACAGATGGATATGACTGGAGAGGTGAGGGATTCTGGGAGTGATGTCACATGACCTCATTCTTATCTATGTAATAACAGATGGATATGACTGGAGAGCTGAGGGATTCTGGGAGTGATGTCACATGACCTTATTCTTATCTATGTAATAACAGATGGATATGACTGGAGAGGTGAGGGATTCTGGGAGTGATGTCACATGACCTCATTCTTATCTATATAATAACAGATGGATATGACTGGAGAGGTGAGGGATTCTGGGAGTGATGTCACATGACCTCATTCTTATCTATGTAATAACAGATGGATATGACTGGAGAGGTGAGGGATTCTAGGAGTGATGTCACATGACCTCATTCTTATCTATGTAATAACAGATGGATATGACTGGAGAGGTGAGGGATTCTGGGAGTGATGTCACATGACCTCATTCTTATCTGTGTAATAGATGGATATGACTGGAGAGGTGAGGGATTCTGGGAGTGATGTCACATGACCTCATTCTTATCTATGTAATAACAGATGGATATGACTGGAGAGGTGAGGGATTCTGGGAGTGATGTCACATGACCTCATTCTTATCTATGTAATAACAGATGGATATGACTGGAGAGGTGAGGGATTCTGGGAGTGATGTCACATGACCTCATTCTTATCTATGTAATAACAGATGGATATGACTGGAGAGGTGAGGGATTCTGGGAGTGATGTCACATGACTTCATTCTTATCTATGGAATAACAGATGGATATGACTGGAGAGGTGAGGGATTCTGGGAGTGATGTCACATGACCTCATTCTTATCTATGTAATAACAGATGGATATGACTGGAGAGGTGAGGGATTCTGGGAATGTATGTAGTGATATTAATGTGTCTCTCCATACACAGGATTACACAGTAGTGAAGAAGTCCTCTAGTGGGCGCTGTCGGGCCCCTGTGTGTGAAGGATGGGGAAGAACCCTGAGCCCAATCCCGGGGCCCCCACCTCACTCCCTGATACATGAGGAAATGGATGAACAGAAGATCCGAGAACTCATCAAGATGATGGAGCTGCTGACTGGAGAGGTGACACTGCTGGGACATTATACAGTAATGGAGGGGTCTGGGGATGACTGGAGAGGTGACCCTGCTGGGAATGCTGGGACATTATACAGTAATGGAGGGGTCTGGTGAAGACTGGAGAGGTGACCCTGCTGGGACATTATACAGTAATGGAGGGGTCTGGTGATGACTGGAGAGGTGACACTGCTGGGACATTATACAGTAATGGAGGGGTCTGGTGATGACTGGAGAGGTGACACTGCTGGGACATTATACAGTAATGGAGGGGTCTGGTGATGACTGGAGAGGTGACCCTGCTGGGACATTATACAGTAATGGAGGGGTCTGGTGATGACTGGAGAGGTGACACTGCTGGGACATTATACAGTAATGGAGGGGTCTGGTGATGACTGGAGAGGTGACACTGCTGGACATTATACAGTAATGGAGGGGTCTGGTGATGACTGGAGAGGTGACACTGCTGGGACATTATACAGTAATGGAGGGGTCTGGTGATGACTGGAGAGGTGACACTGCTGGGACATTATACAGTAATGGAGGGGTCTGGTGATGACTGGAGAGGTGACACTGCTGGGACATTATATAGTAATGGAGGGGTCTGGTGGTGACTGGAGAGGTGACCCTGCTGGGACATTATACAGTAATGGAGGGGTCTGGTGATGACTTCAGAGGTGACACTGCTGGGACATTATACAGTAATGGAGGGGTCTGATGATGACTGGAAAGGTGACACTGCTGGGACATTATACAATAATGGAGGGGTCTGATGATGACTGGAGAGGTGACACTGCTGGGACATTATACAGTAATGGAGGGGTCGGGGTGATGACTGGAGAGGTGACACTGCTGGGACATTATACAGTAATGGAGGGGTCTGGTGATGACTGGAGAGGTTACACTGCTGGGAATGCTGGGACATTATACAGTAATGGAGGGGTCTGGTGATGACTGGAGAGGTGACACTGCTGGGAATGCTGGGACATTATACAGTAACACCACTGGAGGGGTCGGGGTGATGACTGTATCATTATGTGTCAGGTTCCTATACGGTGTCAGGACGTGGCGGTCTATTTCTCCATGGAGGAGTGGGAGTATGTAGAAGGACACAAGGATCAGTACAAGGATCAGGTCATGATGGAGGATCAGCAGCCCCTCACATCACCAGGTAATAGACATGACTTTATACACACGTCCTCTCATTATTTGTATGTAAAGAATGAATTCAGTCTCTGTATGTGTTCCCTACAGTCAGATCCAGTAAGAGAACAGCACCAGTGAGGTGTCCCCGTCCTCTTGATGAGCAGAATATGGAGGTTATTACTACAGGGAAAGATCTGATCTATATTAATGCTACAGACAAAAAGGAAGAAGAAGAAGAGACAGATGTGAGCGGTGATGAGCAGTATAAGGAGGACATTCCTACAGGGATTGATCTGATCTATATTAATGCTACAGACATAAAGAAAGAAGAAGAAGAGACAGATGTGAGCAGTGATGAGCAGTATAAGGAGCACATTCCTACAGGAAAAGATCTGATCTTTATTAATGCTACAGACATAAAGGAAGAAGGAGAGACAGATGTGAGTGGTGATGAGCAGTATAAGGAGGACATTTCTACAGGTAATCGCCCAGGTGAGTACTAACCACTAAATATAGAGAAGAGTCACAGATTCTTCTGCTGTAATAATTGTGTAGAATTCTTTAATCTCTCTGTCCTGTCTCTTGCTGTATATTCTTCTATTCAGCCAAAATGCAAACTAATGTGATACTACAGCTGGAATATGGACAAGAAATATCCCTATGTGTACGAGGCCGATTTCTTAAATGGGCACTGTCAGATACAATAACTTTTGATATATTATAAAGCATGCATAAACAATGGAGAAGATTTATCAAAACCTGTCCAGAGGAAAAGTTGATGAGTTGCCCATAGCAACCAATCAGATCGCTTCTTTCAGTTTAGAAAGGGCCTTTGAACAATGAAAGAAGCGATCTGATTGGTTTCTATGGGCAATCCAGCAACTTTTCCACTGGACAGGTTTTGATAAATCTCCCCCAATATGTTTTGCAATTGCTTTCATCAAAACATTTTCAGTATTTCATACTTAAAAATCCATTTAAAAAACTGTCCACTAGGGGTCCCCCTGCCTCCTGGGACACATACCAGTCCTGCAGTGTCCAGTGGTCATCGACATGTCATGGACACCATGAGTGATTGACAGGGCTGCAGGCAGGTCCAGGGCCCTCTGTGAGTCAGAGGAGAGTGAGGGAGGGGGAGGAGTCATCACAGTGAGGAGAAGAGAGGACACACACCCTGCCTCTGTATGGACAGAAACTTTACCGAGCAATGATGGAGACCTATACAAGATAACACAATACACAACATGGAGACATATACCAGATAACACAATACACAACATGGAGACATATACCAGATAACACTATACACAACATGGAGACATATACCAGATAACACAATACACAACATGGAGACATATACCAGATAACACAATACACAACATGGAGACATATACCAGATAACATAATACACAACATGGAGACATATACCAGATAACACAATACACAACATGGAGACATATACCAGATAACACTATACACAACATGGAGACATATACCAGATAACATAATACACAACATGGAGACATATACCAGATAACACAATACACAACATGGAGACATATACCAGATAACACAATACACAACATGGAGATATATATACCAGATAACACAATACACAACATGGAGATATATATACCAGATAACACAATACACAACATGGAGACATATACCAGATAACACAATACACAACATGGAGACATATACCAGATATCACAATACACAACATGGAGACATATACCAGATAACAGAATACACAACATGGAGACATATACCAGATAACACAATACACAACATGGAGACATATATCAGATAACACAATACACAACATGGAGACATATACCAGATAACACAATACACAACATTGAGACATATACCAGATAACACGATACACAACAGGGAGACATATACCAGATAACACTATACACAACATGGAGACATATACCAGATAACACAATACACAACATGGAGACATATACCAGATAACACAATACACAACATGGAGACATATACCAGATAACACAATACACAACATGGAGACATATACCAGATAACACAATACACAACATGGAGACATATATCAGATAACACAATACACAACATGGAGACATATACCAGATAACACAATACACAACATGGAGACATATACCAGATAACACAATACACAACATGGAGACATATACCAGATAACACAATACACAACATGGAGACATATACCAGATAACACTATACACAACATGGAGAAATATACCAGATAACACAATACACAACATGGAGACATATACCAGATAACACACTACACAACATGGAGACATATACCAGATAACACAATACACAACATGGAGACATATACCAGATAACACAATACACAACATGGAGACATATACCAGATAACACACTACACAACATGGAGACATATACCAGATAACACAATACACAACATGGAGACATATACCAGATAACACAATACACAACATGGAGACATATATCAGATAACACAGTACACAACATGGAGACATATACCAGATAACACAATACACAACATGGAGACATATACCAGATAACACAATACACAACATGGAGACATATACCAGATAACACAGTACACAACATGGAGACATATATACCAGATAACACAATACACAACATGGAGACATATACCAGATAATACAATACACAACATGGAGACATATATCAGATAACACAGTACACAACATGGAGACATATACCAGATAACACAATACACAACATTGAGACATATACCAGATAACAGAATACACAACATGGAGACATATACCAGATAACACAATACACAACATGGAGACATATACCAGATAACAGAATACACAACATGGAGACATATATCAGATAACACAATACACAACATAGAGACATATACCAGATAACACAATACACAACATGGAGACATATACCAGATAACACAATACACAACATGGAGACATATACCAGATAACACAATACACAACATGGAGACATATACCAGATAACACAATACACAACATGGAGACATATACCAGATAACACAATACACAACATGGAGACATATATCAGATAACATAATACACAACATGGAGACATATACCAGATAACACAATACACAACATGGAGACATATATCAGATAACACAATACACAACATGGAGACATATACCAGATAACACTATACACAACATGGAGACATATACCGGATAACACAATACACAACATGGAGACATATACCAGATAACACAATACACAACATGGAGACATATACCAGATAACACAATACACCACATGGAGACATGTTCCAGATAAATGGAGACATATACCAGATAACAGAAGAGTCTTTGGAGGATGGATGTAGTGACATTACTAGGATTCTCTCCCTTCCCCCACTCCACTACTTGTTTCTCAGCAGACAAGAACACCTCAGCTGTTAGTAACAAGCAGCACCGCATTTCCCTGTTTACCATCTAATTAACCAGCCTCTTCCCTGCTGGGGCCTGGCTATTTAGTCTCTTTCAGTTCTGTGAGGCTCGGCCCTTGTGTGGTCTCTGATCTCCTGTATGATCCTGTTGTTCCTTATTTTGATGACTCTGGCCTGTCCCACGTCCACTCTGGTTGCTGTCCCTGGTCCTGACTTCTGACTACACTTCTTTCCTTTCTCCTGACTTGGGCTTTTCCTTATTACCTACTTTGGCTCCTGATCCCTTTCTGTGTATCTGACCAGGTCCCTGGATTCTTCTATTCTTTGTCATTTTATTATTTTCCATTATTATAATAAAGGTGATTTGTTCTCCATCTGGTTTTGTGTTTCCTGACATTACACAAGGGCCATGAATCCGGATGATGCAGACAATCCACCAGCACCAAACATTTTCACTATAATGGATCTGCAGGATCAGAGGATTGAGCAATTGGCACTTGTAATGCAGACGCTTTAGAATCGTACGTCTCCCCTAGAGCCTCCTGTGCCTCAACCGGCAGCCACCTACCCTCCTGCTCCGGCAACTATTTCTGCTGCCATAGAAGCCATTGCCTCCTGTGGGTTTACTGGATCTGCCCCGCTTCCCCAGCATTATGGGGGCGATCCTAATGAATGTAGAGGCTCCCTGAACCAAGTGGGCATTTATCTGGAAATGGTCCCGCAGTCCTGTCCTAATGATAGAAGTAAGGTAGGATTCCTGATCTCCCTCCTTACTGATAACGCTCTATCCCGGGTGAATCCTCTTTGGAGACTGATAAACGTATTATCTACGACTACAGAGACATTTCATCTCCCTGTCCGTTCTCCCTCTGCGGCAGAGCAGCTCATGTCCATGTAACAGGGGACAAGAACTGTGGCCAAGAATTCAATTGAGTTCTGTATTGTAGCAGCAGAAGTGTGCTGGGATAAGGAAGCGCTGGTGGACACGTTCTCTCGTGGACTCTCCGATATAAGATTGTGGTCAGAGATCTCAAGGAGCTTTTGTCTTTCACCTTCTTAATTGACAGTAGGTTCAGAACCAATTTGGGGACCGCTTGTGGAGGCCTCCTGTCAGATCGTCACCTCAATATTCATGCCCTCCCATGTCTCCCTCACCTCCCATGCCTCCCTCACCTCCCATGCCTCCTGGTTCTAAAATGTTTGAAGGCATCGAACCAATGCAACTCAGGACCACCCCCCTTCTGGCAGCAGAGAGGGTTTATAGTAGGAGGGAGGGGATGTGTCTTTATTGTGGCAAGTTGGGACCTTTGCTCGGATCATGCCAAACCTATTCAGGAAACACTTGCACCTGAGGTCCTGCCAGATCTTGGGTGGGCAGAGCGGTAGGAATACAACGAAAGTAAAAGAAAGGCATAGCACATTTACAGCAAAACCTTGGCTGATATTAATGATAGCTCCTTGTTTCCCTGGCTACCTGTAATCAGCCAGCCCCTTCCATGCTGGGTCCTGGCTATTTAAGTGCAACAGAGACCACGTAAGGGCAGAGGCAGTCTGATCTCAAAGCACGTTTCTGTTGTTCCTGATTGTAACATCCACTCTGGTTGATTCTTTGCGTCAGCACAATTACTACTATACCCAATTTACATGGTTGTTTGTTTTTTGTTTGTTTTTTAATGACTTACTCTGAACTACAGGATAACATCATCAGATATCAGATTCTGAAATGTAACCCCTTCCCGCAAATAGATGTATAAATTTACATCCACTGCAGACCCAGCTGTATGAAGCTGTCAGCAACCGGGACCCATGGCTAATGCCAGACATTATGTCTGGCAATAACTCTTAAGTAGTTGATCACCGAGTCTGAAAGTGGTAAATCCTATTCCCAGCGAGCTCAGTGGGCTGATCACGGCTGCCGCGGTGAATCCAAGGAATCCCAATCAGCTGAGACGATGACGGGAGGTCTCTTACCTTGCTACCTGCCATGCGATCAGTTCTCCAATCTTGCAATTAGCTATGCTAGGCTGAAGCAATGAAACACCCATAACACTGATAAATGTTCTCCTATGGAGAAGCATTGATCAGTGTATGCAATCTAAAGCTTACATGTTATAGTCCCCTACACCCCCTCCCATAGACTTGCATTGAGGGGGTGTGGTGTGACATCACAAGGGCGTGGTCATGAAGTTACCACCCTCGTCGTCTGCTCCAAGCATTCGGAACAAAATGTTCCAAACGCTGGGGGCAGCGGAGAACCCTTTTAAGGGTGAATGGGAAGGTCTCGGGATTCGAGCCCCCTCTATACCTGGTGGCTCTTGGCTGCATTCAGTAACTGAGGGCGGCTGCTAATAGTTGACACGGAGCAATCTCTGATGCTGGCTATTAACCACTTAGATGCTGCTGTCAAAGCCTTCGTAAGCGTCATTGGGGGAGCAATGTTCCGGATTGGCTTTTTGTGAAGCGATCACAGGGATCTGATCCATTATTATGTCAGCCCGAAGCCTTTGTCACTGCCGGGACTCTGCTATTGATACAGCCTGTCTATGGTCGGATCTAATAGGTCAGTGCAGTACTTATGTGCTGCATTAATTTGTATGAGCCATCCAATGACTAAACCCTTTCCCCAATATTTTTTATTTTATTTTTTAAAATTTTTATACTGTTTGTTATTGTTATGAAAAAGCATTAAAGGGGTACTCCAGCCCTAAGATATCTTATGATGTCACGCCCCCTCCCATAGTCTTGCATAGCGGGGGTGACGTAACACGTGGGTGGAGTCGTGACATCACGATACTCAGGCCCCGTGGTCGGCACCTGGCAGTTTGTGAGCTGGCAGCGCGGCGTGCAACTGAAAGAGGTGGGTGCCGAATGCAAGATTGCGGGACCCCCATGGTCAGACATCTTATCCCCTATCCATAAGATGTCTTAGGGCCGGAGTACCCCTTTAAAGCATAAAGAAAACTATGCAATTCGGATATCGTTGTGATTACATTGACCTGAAAAATTATTTTACCACACATTGAATGAAAGATGTCATAACAAAGAAAGATCGGTCCCGCAAATAAATAAATGGCTCCTAGGAGAGGAGTAAAATGAAAATGCAAAAGCTTAAATTATCTGGGTTGTTAAGGGGTTAATACTGATAGTAAAATCTGTGTTCTTCTCTGCAGATTCTTGTAGCAGGAGATCAGAGGAGAATCTTATATCTTCAGATTATAAAGCAGATGATGATATCACACAAGATACATATGAAGAACATTCCATTATCCCAGATACACCCTCAGCCCTTCACAGCCAAGATCTGTCATCTCATCCTTATATACAGGTCCTGTCTTCTCAGTCATCACAGGATGTTCAGCAAAATAAAAGCCACAGAAGGAATGATGGACATCAACAAGCTCATACAGGAAAGAAACCATATTCATGTTCAGAATGTGGGAAATGTTTTACTAAGAAGTCACATCTTGTTGTACATCAAAGAACTCACACAGGGAAGAAGCCATTTTCATGTTCAGAATGTGGAAAATGTTTTACTAAAAAATCAAGTGTTCTTAGACATCAAAGAACTCACACAGGAGAGAAGCCATTTTTATGTTCAGAATGCGGGAAATGTTTTACTGAGAAATCAATTCTTGTTCAACATCAAAGAACTCACACAGGAGAGAAGCTGCTTTCATGCTCAGAATGCGGGAAATGTTTTACTAAGAAATCGCATCTTGTTCAACATAAAATAACTCACACAGGGGAGAAGCCATTTTCATGTTCAGAATGTGGAAAATGTTTTACTAAAAAATCAAGTGTTCATAGACCTCAAAGAACTCACACAGGAGAGAAGCCATTTTTATGTTCAGAATGTGGAAAATGTTTTACTGAGAAATCAATTCTTGTTCAACATCAAAGAAGTCACACAGGAGAGAAGCTGTTTTCATGCTCAGAATGCTTGAAATGTTTTATTAAGAAATCACATCTTGTTAAACATAAAATAGCTCACTCAGGGGAGAAGCCATTTTCATGTTCAGAATGTGGGAAATGTTTTACTTGGAAATCAACTCTTCTTCAGCATCAAAGAACTCACACATAAGAGAAGCTGCTTTCATGCTCAAAAAGCGGGAAATCCCCATAGCAAACATATGCTGCTCTGCACATTTCCTAAAATACAGAAATGTCAGCAGAGAGCACTGTGTTCCAAAAAGTAAAGAATTTCCTCTGTAGTATTCAGCAGCTAATAAGTACTGGAAGGATTAAGATTTTTTAATTGAAGTAATTTAAATCTGTTTAAAGGCGTACCCTGCCCCTAGCATCTTATCTCCAATCCCAAGGATAGGGGATAAGATGTCAGATCGCGGGGGTCCCGCTGCTGGGGACCCCTGGGATCTCCCGCTGCTGGGGACCCCTGGGATCTCCGCTGCAGCACCCCGCTTTCATTACTGCACAGAGGAAACTCGCTCTGTGCGTAATGACGGGCGATACAGGGGCCGGAGCATCGTGACATCACGGCTCGCCCCCTTCAAGTCTATGGGATAGACTTCTATTGAGGGGGCGGGCTGTGACATCACGAGGGGGCGGAGCCATGACGGCATCACTAAAACCGTATCACTAAATCTCTGACTCCTTCTTCCAACGTGTTTCTCTCATAATACCATTTGAGTTAATCAGGGATGGAGGAGATATACATAGAACTGTATACAATGTGAGTCGAGAATAGACACAAAAAACATACAATAGACTATTATAGATCGGTAACAAATGATCATTGGTGAAGATTCCATCCAGTATTCATAGTATGGTCCAGTATATAAGAATTAAGAGCCAGTACAAAAAGATAGAATATATCATTCCCAAATCCTTATTAATAGAACCTTAGGGTATAGAGAGAATAATACTAAGTAGTTCTCATATATCCCAAGTAGAGGAATATTCCACAATAGGAACAATCTGCAGCCGCTATTCCTGCAATTCCTTATTATGGTTCCCACATAGTGATAGAGGCTCCGCACAAACTCACAGAAGTGATGGAGTATAGAGAGGTATATGGGAAGAAAGACGCCATTAATGAGGAGACAATATAAATAGAGATCCTGAAGTCACACAGGATAGTGGGAATAGATAGATGGACAAATAGTAAGAAGAAAACAACAATATCAAGGACTCAGGGGATGTTAGGGACCAAACTGCTAAATATAAGATGTACAGGAATAGTGGATGGAATAGATAGAAATGATGGAAGCGACCTGAGAAATGGGAAGGACCATAGAAAATGTCCCAAAAATACATCATGATGGACCCGAGGACACATTACACATATACAGCTCTACTGTGTACACATACAGCTCAGCTACATGTACATTACACATATACAGCTCTACTGTGTACACATACAGCTCAGCTACATGCACATTACACATATACAGCTCTACTGTGTACACATACAGCTCAGCTACATGCACATTACACATATACAGCTCTACTGTGTACACATACAGCTCAGCTACATGCACATTACACATATACAGCTCTACTGTGTACACATACAGCTCAGCTACATGTACATTACACATATACAGCTCTACTGTGTACACATACAGCTCAGCTACATGTACATTACACATATACAGCTCTACTGTGTACACATACAGCTCAGCTATATGTACATTACACATATACAGCTCTACTGTGTACACATACAGCTCAGCTACATGTACATTACACATATACAGCTCTACTGTGTACACATACAGCTCAGCTACATGTACATTACACATATACAGCTCTACTGTGTACACATACAGCTCAGCTACATGTACATTACACATATACAGCTCTACTGTGTACACATACAGCTCAGCTACATGTACATTACACATATACAGCTCTACTGTGTACACATACAGCTCAGCTACATGTACATTACACATATACAACTCTACTGTGTACACATACAGCTCAGCTACATGTACATTACACATATACAGCTCTACTGTGTACACATACAGCTCAGCTACATGTACATTACACATATACAGCTCTACTGTGGACACATACAGCTCAGCGACATGCGCATTACACATATACAGCTCTACTGTGTACACATACAGCTCAGCTACATGTGCATTACACATATACAGCTCTACTGTGTACACATACAGCTCAGCTACATGTACATTACACATATACAGCTCTACTGTGTACACATACAGCTCAGCTACATGTACATTACACACAGCTCTACTGTGTACACATACAGCTCAGCTACATGTACATTACACATATACAGCTCTACTGTGTACACATACAGCTCAGCTACATGCACATTACACATATACAGCTCTACTGTGTACACATACAGCTCAGCTACATGTACATTACACACATACAGCTCTACTGTGTACACATACAGCTCAGCTATATGTACATTACACATTGTGAGAAGGTGAAAGGGATCATAGTGGATGGACGCTATGTGTCACCAAGGCTCCTGTCCTTGGTGAAGTAAAGCCGAGTTTTTCTCTAGTGTCTGCTGATGCAGCTGGACACTAGGGCTGTCGTGTGGCTGGAAGGCCAATATGGGACGGCTTTACTGGGAATGACCAAGTGTAGGGTGGGGGTCATTCCCCACAATCCAGGCCAGCTTTTTCCTGGCTTTAAAAGGTAGCCTACCTCACCAGGTGAGGGGGATTGTCTTTTGGCAGCTGACACTGCATGGAGAGGCTGTGTGTGGAGCTCTGCTCTGGAGGTCAGGAAAAGCCCTTGCTGTGTGCCACACCGCACAAACCCCAGGTGTGAACAAACACCAAAGAGAGTGAAGGTGAACTTTGTTATGCTGTTTTCCTTTATCCTACATTAAAGACTGTGTTTGCTGTTTATTTAAGTGTCAATAAAACACTGGACTTTGATTTAAAAACGCTGTCTCCTTACCTCAATACTGCAACCGCATCTATTTGCAAGAGCGAGTCTTCACATTTGGTGGAGGATGCGGGCAATGCAGTGAGGCCAGCGTTGAAGTTGCAGTACGCTGTTGACAGGAGCCGCTGATGGTGTTGCTAGGGCCAACTGCATGATAAAGACACTGCAATTTAATTCTGTGGACATTTAGAAGGCCAGAAGCGTATGTCCTGGGTGAAAGCTGCTGCTGCACTTCAGGGCCCATCCAACACCATGGAAGAGGCGATTAGACAGCTGATACAAGCACAACAGCAGTCCATGGCACTCCAGCAGGAGACCACCAGGCAACACCAGCAGACCATGGCACAACAACAGCAGGCCATGGCACACCTGCATGAGACCAACCAGCTACTGTTGCAGCAGATGATGGCGCTGCAGACCGCAGCAACGACAAGGACCTACTATGACGCCCGGAAGGCTGTACGGATGTCGATGCCAAAGATGACAGCGGCCAATGATGTAGAGGCTTATTTGGCGGTGTTCGAGAGAGTGGGCTGAGAGGGAGAAGCTACCCCATGACCAGTGGGCTGAGGTCATCACCCCCTTCCTGACTTCTCAGTCCCAGCAGGCCTACTTTGATTTGCCAGATGACCAAGTGGCAGACTACAGCACGGTGAAGGGTGAAATACTCGCAAGACTGGGGATTACTGTGTAGGTCTGGGCCCAGCGTGTGAGGGAGTGGGAATATAATCTGGCTGAACCTGCCCGGCCGCAATACTATGACTTGTTGTAGCGGCTCCAGAAGTGGCTACAGCAAGAGGTCCTGCTGTCCCCCTCTGCTATGCTTGACCATTTCCTGGCCAACATGTTTTATAGGGCTTTGCCCACTCCCCTCCGGAGTTGGGTTGGCCAGATATCCCCTAGCAATGCCCTGGGCATGGTGGACTTGGTGGAAAGGTACAAGGCCACCACCAGACTGTGGGAGGAGGCGGTTAAACCCCGGAGGACCCCATCCTTGCCCAAGATGTCACTAGTCCCTAGGGTTCCCCGGGAGGTATTACCTAAAAACCCTGCCCCGTTGCTGTGTTGGGGCTGTCACGAACCAGGACATGTCTAGGCCAATTGTCTTAACCTGGGAGAACCTATGGACGTTAACCTTGCTCACTGCCCCTCCATGTATGCCCAGAGACTATGTGCCGCAGGAATCCCCAAGGCAGGAGAGTCGGGACACCTGTGCAGGGTGAAGTTGGGAGGGCGTGAGGTGGAGGCACAACTGGACTCGGGCAGCATGGTGACTCTGGTGAGGTCGGAGTTGGTACCACGCATAGACTATACAGGATGTGCATACACGGGGACTTGAGAGACTACCCCACCGCCCTGGTGACTGTAGCATCCCCATCCGGCCAGTGGACCCATGAAATGGCTGTGGCTACAAAACTCCCTCACAAACTGATCATTGGGAGAGACTTTCCAGGTTATGTGTTTTTTTGGCCCCAGATAAAAGTCCCCCAAACCTGTGAGGCAGGTGCTGTCCCCAATAGATTGGCCTTATTCAGGGGTGACCCCAGAACCTTGGGAATCTGATCCTGATGTACCCACGGTAGGGGTGACCACTCACAGAGAAGAAGACACACAAGCGTCTCCCTTGCATGTAATGGTGGGAGATGTAGAGGAGCTGCCTCCAGGGCCCGAGTTGGCAGACCTCAACGTCTCTGGGGGCAATTTTGGTACTGCCCAACACCAAGACCCAACGTTGTCTCGGGCCTGGGAAAATGTCTTGGTGGTGGAAGATGCACCCCAACAACCGGGGGCCGAGACGGTATATCCCCATTTTGTGGTTCACCAAGGGATGTTGTACCGGGTAAATCAGGTACAGGGTGAGAATGTGGAAAAAATTGGTGGTAAAACAGCTACGGACCTCGGTGTATCACCCCCAGACAGATGGCCTGGTAGAAAGATTCAACCAAACATTAAAAAATATGTTAAAGTGAGTGGTGGCTAAAGATGGGAAGAATTGGGATCTTTTGCTGCCCTATCTCATGTTCGCAGTGCGAGAAGTGCCCCGGGCCTCTACTGGGTTCTCGCACTTTGAACTGTTATACGGGAGACATCCACGTGAACTATTAGACATAGCTAAAGAAGCATGGGAACAACAGCCTACCCCGCACAAAAGTGTAGTTGAGTATGTCACTCAGTTACGGGAACGAATGGAAACAGTGTTGCCCTTAGTCAGGGTTACATATGGAGGCCGCTCAGCGAGCTCAGAGCAGGGTTTATAATCGTCAGGCTAGGGTATGGAATTTTAACCCAGGAGATCGGATTCTGGTTCTCGTACCAACGGTTGATAGTAAGTTCCTGGCTAGGTGGCAGGGTCCCTACGAGGTGGTTGAAAAGGTAGGGGAAGTAACCTACAAGGTACACCAGCATGGGTGAAGAAAGCCAGAGCAGGTATACCATGTAAATCTCCTAAAACCTTGGAAAAATAGGGAGACTGGTGAGAATGACAGCCGCCGGCCAGACTTATTAGGGGTAGAGTTTCCTGTCCCTCAGTCTTGTGCAAGGGAAGCGGCGGCCACAGTAAAGATGGCTGACAGCCTTTCCACTGCACAAACTCTGGAGGTCATGGAGTTCGTCAGTAGGAACACCGATGTGTTCTCAGATCTCCCGGGATGTACTTCTGTCATCGCCATGACATTGTCACTGAACCTCAGGGGAAAATACGGTTGAAACCATACCGGGTACCTGAGGCGCGGTGACAAGCCATCGCGGAGGAAGTACAACAAATGTTGAAGTTGGACGTTATTGAGGAATCGAAAAGTGAGTGGGTTAGCCCGATAGTCTTAATACCCAAACCAGACGGTACGTTACGGTTCTGTAACGATTTCCGGAAACTGAATGAAGTTTCCAAGTTCAATTCGTATCCCATGCCCAGAGTGGATGAGCTTATTGAGAAGCTGGGACAAGCCCGGTAAATTTCTCTTTTGGACCTCACAAAAGGGTACTGGCAGGTACCCTTGATGGAGGCTGCCAAGGAGAAAACCACATTTGTTACACCAGAGGGCCTGTTCCAATACAAGGTGTTACCCTTTGGTCTACATGGTGCTCCCCCTACGTTCCAAAGGTTAATGAACATTGTGCTCCGACCACATCGTCGGTATGCTTCAGCCTACCTGGATGATATCGTCATTTACAGCGCAGATTGGGAAAGTCATCTTCCAAAAGTGCAGGCCGTGGTAGACTCCCTCAGGAAAGCTGGGTTAACGGCTAACCCAAAAAAATGTGCCATTGGTCTGGAAGAGACCAAATACCTGGGGTACATCATTGGGCGTGGGGTTGTTAAACCTCAGGTAAACAAAGTGGAGGCCATACGGAATTGGCCACGTCCTGTCACTACCCGACAAGTGAGTTCATCCCCATTTCGCTACAGTTGCTGCACCCTTAACGGACCTCTTGAAAGGACGCAAGTCGGTAATGGTGAGGTGGAATGAACAAGCAGAGCAGGCTTTCTCCGCTTTAAAGCCGGCCCTATGCGGGTCTCCGGTTCTGGTGACTTCCGACTTCAATGCAGTCTGATGCCTCTGAGGTAGGTCTCTGTGCTGTACTCTCACATGAAGTCAATGGGAAGAACATCTCGTTGTCTTCCTCAGTCGCAAACTTGCCCCGGCCGAGACCAGGTATAGTATAGTGGAGAGTGCCTGGCCATTAAGTGTCTGGCCACAAAATTTTAAATTCACAGTTGAGCACAGGACTCGGTTGCTTGGCAATGCCGATACCATGTCCCGGGTACACTGTTGCACGAGTGTTCACCCCCTCAGGCTTGAACAAAGTGGGGGGGGGAGGGTATGTGAGAAGGTGAAAGGGATGGTGCTTGATGGACGCTATGTGCCACCAGGGTTCCTGGCCTTGGTGAAGTAAAGCCACATTATTTATCTAGTGTCTACTGCGGTGCAGCTAGTCGATAGTTCTGTAGTGTGGCTGGAAGTGTGGCCAACCTGGGACGGCTTTACTGGGAATGAGTAGGGTGGGGGTCATTCCCCACAATCCTGGCTTTAAAGCCTGGCTCTCTCACCAGGGGCGGGGGATTGTCCAGTTCGGCAGCTGACAGAGCAAGGACAGGCTGTGTGAGGAGCTCTGCTCTGGAGTCCAGGAAAAGCCTTCGCTGTATATACCACACGGCACAAACCCCGGGTGTGAACAAACACCAAAGAGAGACAAGGTGGACTTTGTTATGATTTATCTCTTTTTTCCTGCTTTAAAGACTGTGTTTGCTGAGTACTAAAGTGTGAATAAAACACTGGACTTTGATTTAAAATGCTGCCTCCTTACCTCAATACTGCAACCGCACCTCACTACAACACTGAGCTGTATGTGTACACAGCAGAGCTGTATATGTGTAATGTACATGTAGCTGAGCTGTATGTGTACACAGTAGAGCTGTATATGTGTAATGTACATGTAGCTGAGCTGTATGTGTACACAGTAGAGCTGTATATGTGTAATGTACATGTAGCTGAGCTGTATGTGTACACAGTAGAGCTGTATATGTGTAATGCGCATGTAGCTGAGCTGTATGTGTACACAGTAGAGCTGTATATGTGTAATGTACATGTAGCTGAGCTGTATGTGTACACAGTAGAGCTGTATATGTGTAATGTGCAGGTAGCTGAGCTGTATGTGTACACAGTAGAGCTGTATATGTGTAATGTGCATGTGGCTGAGCTGTATGTGTACACAGTAGAGCTGTATATGTGTAATGTGCATGTGGCTGAGCTGTATGTGTACACAGTAGAGCTGTATATGTGTAATGTACATGTAGCTGAGCTGTATGTGTACACAGTAGAGCTGTATATGTGTAATGTACATGTAGCTGAGCTGTATGTGTACACAGTAGAGCTGTATATGTGTAATGTGCATGTAGCTGAGCTGTATGTGTACACAGTAGAGCTGTATATGTGTAATGTACATGTAGCTGAGCTGTATGTGTACACAGTAGAGCTGTATATGTGTAATGTACATGTAGCTGAGCTGTATGTGTACACAGTAGAGCTGTATATGTGTAATGTGCATGTAGCTGAGCTGTATGTGTACACAGTAGAGCTGTATATATGTAATGTACATGTAGCTGAGCTGTATGTGTACACAGTAGTGCTGTATATGTGTAATGTGCATGTAGCTGAGCTGTATGTGTACACAGTAGAGCTGTATATGTGTAATGTACATGTAGCTGAGCTGTATGTGTACACAGTAGAGCTGTATATGTGGAATGTACATGTAGCTGAGCTGTATGTGTACACAGTAGAGCTGTATATGTGTAATGTACATGTAGCTGAGCTGTATGTGTACACAGTAGAGCTGTATATGTGTAATGTACATGTAGCTGAGCTGTATGTGTACACAGTAGAGCTGTATATGTGTAATGTACATGTAGCTGAGCTGTATGTGTACACAGTAGAGCTGTATATGTGTAATATACATGTAGCTGAGCTGTATGTGTACACAGTAGAGCTGTATATGTGTAATATACATGTAGCTGAGCTGTATGTGTACACAGTAGAGCTGTATATGTGTAATGTACATGTAGCTGAGCTGTATGTGTACACAGTAGAGCTGTATATGTGTAATGTGCATGTAGCTGTGCTGTATGTGTACACAGTAGTGCTGTATATGTGTAATGTACATGGAGCTGAGCTGTATGTGTACACAGTAGAGCTGTATATGTGTAATGTACATGTAGCTGAGCTGTATGTGTACACAGTAGAGCTGTATATGTGTAATGTACATGTAGCTGAGCTGTATGTATACACAGTAGAGCTGTATATGTGTAATGTACATGTAGCTGAGCTGTATGTGTACACAGTAGAGCTGTATATGTGTAATGTACATGTAGCTGAGCTGTATGTGTACACAGTAGAGCTGTATATGTGTAATGTGCATGTAGCTGTGCTGTATGTGTACACAGTAGTGCTGTATATGTGTAATGTACATGGAGCTGAGCTGTATGTGTACACAGTAGAGCTGTATATGTGTAATGTACATGTAGCTGAGCTGTATGTGTACACAGTAGAGCTGTATATGTGTAATGTACATGTAGCTGAGCTGTATGTATACACAGTAGAGCTGTATATGTGTAATGTACATGTAGCTGAGCTGTATGTGTACACAGTAGTGCTGTATATGTGTAATGTACATGTAGCTGAGCTGTATGTGTACACAGTAGAGCTGTATATGTGTAATGTACATGTAGCTGAGCTGTATGTGTACACAGTAGAGCTGTATATGTGTAATGTGCATGTAGCTGAGCTGTATATGTACACAGTAGAGCTGTATATGTGTAATGTACATGTAGCTGAGCTGTATGTGTACACAGTAGAGCTGTATATGTGTAATGTACATGTAGCTGAGCTGTATGTGTACACAGTAGAGCTATATATGTGTAATGTGCATGTAGCTGAGCTGTATATGTACACAGTAGAGCTGTATATGTGTAATGTACATGTAGTTGAGCTGTATGACATGACATAGCTGCATAAGTTTCAAAAGAAAACTTTTATTAACAATTGGTAAGAAGTTTGGAGATGCAGTATATGATATATGTATAAATGTCAGATATCCTATGTACATGGTGAATATATAGATGTGTTATCTGCATCATTTATTGCTCTGAATTGAGTTCTCTCCTATGTTAATTCTTTGATGCTGAAGAAGAGCTGATTTCCAAGTAAAACATTTTCCACATTCTGAGCATGAAAATGGTTTCTCTCTTGTGTGAGTTCTTTGATGACTAATAAGTTTGGTTTCCAAGTATAACATTTCCCACATTCTGAACATAAAGATGGCTTCTCCACTGTGTGAGATTTTTCATGTTCAACGAGACTTGATCTGTAAGTAAAACTTTTTCCACATGCTGAGCATGAAAATGGTTTCTCCCCTGTGTGAGTTCTATGATGTTGAACAAAACTTGATTTCCCACATTCTGAACATGAAAACAGAAGAGAAGCCATTTTTAAATCAAGTCATTTTGTACATCAAAGAACTCAGAAATCAGTAAAACATTTCCCACATTCTGAGCATGTATATTGTTTCTTTCTTGTGTGAGCTTCTCAATGTCCAACAGCCCTTCTGTGACCTTATTTTTTTTCTTAACATCCTGTGATGAATAAGAAGACATGACCAAGGTTTAATGTATAATATTCTAGTACCTGGTGACATATATACAGATGTGTTATTTGGATTCTATTTGCATTTTGCGTAACAGACATTTCTGTAGGTGTATAACAAGATGTGCTTTCCGAGTAAGACATATCCCACATTCTGAACATGGAAAGGGCTTCTCACCTGAGTGAGTTATTTGATGTGCAACAAGATGTGCTTGCTGAGTAAAACATTTTCCACATTGTGAACATACAAATGGCTTCTCTCTTGTGTGACTTCTCTTATGTCTAACAAGATCTGATTTAGCAGTAAAACATTTCTCACATTCTGAACATGAAAATGGCTTCTCTCCTGTATGAGTTCTCTGATGTACTACAAGACTTGATTTCTGAGTAAAACATTTCCCACATTCTGAGCATGAATATGTTTTCTTTCCTGTATGAGCTCGTTGATGTCCAACACCCCTTCTGTGACCTTTCTGTGATGACTGAGAAGGCAGGACCTGTATATAAGGATGAGATGACAGATCTTGGCTGTGAAGGGCTGAGGGTGTATCTGGGATAATGGAATGTTCTTCATATGTATCTTGTGTGATATCATCATCTGCTTTATAATCTGAAGATATAAGATTCTCCTCTGATCTCCTGCTACAAGAATCTGCAGAGAATAACACAGATTTTATTATCAGTATTAACCCCTTAACAACCCAGGAAATTTTTGCATTTATAAGCAATAGTACTTTGTAAATCCATCTCTCATTTTTAAGTAAGATTTACTGCAAAACTGAAGAACGATATTTGCTATGATAGCGGAGCAGCCATACAACAGTGGTGTCAAACTGTGGCCCTCCAGATGTTGCAAAACTTCAACTCCCTGCATGCCTGGACACCAAAGGATGCACACTGTCCCTGAAATGTAAATCAAGGCTTCCCTCTCATGGTATCCCTTAGTGCAGTCATCTTCAAACCGAGGCCCTCCAAATGTTGCAAAACTTCAACTTCCAGCATGCCCTGGAGTTAAAGTTTTGGAACATCTGGAGGGCCACAGTTTGACACCACTGCCTTACAAGGAGCAGGGACACCAGTCTTTGACAATCATGTGGACACAGCCTCAGGGAAAATCACTGCTATGGGGCCCGGTCAGGGACCAAATGACTGTGCCCCCCAATCCACCTGACCCCGCAGGTTATAATGGAGCAGTCAACCAAACCGTCCCCTTTATAATCCTCATGCCAGCCAGAGAATTCAGGCAAAGGATAGGGCAGTGGTTCTCCCCCAGGGGTACTTAGCAATTCTCCAGGGGGTACTTGAAAAAAATAAGTAATGGCAGCCACAGCCACTGGTTACTGGTCTGGACCACCTTGAAAGAAATGGTCGGCCGACGTCACTGCACAGAGGAGCGGAGGACAGCAAAGGGGAAGCGCGGGCACTGGGTGCTGTGGGCAGGAACTACCATCAGCTTTGTTGCTCCACTGTCCCTGCAGACCGGGGACCTACTGCTCTGAGCCATAGGAATAGGTCCCCAGACCAGAGGAGCAGTGGACACGAAAGAGGGACAGTATGGAGGCCTACAGCTATATATGGGGACAGTATGGTGGCCTACAACTATATATGGGGACAGTATGGGGGCCTATAACTATATATGGGGACAGTATGGGGGCCTACAACTATATATGGGGACAGTATGGTGGCCTACAACTATATATGGGGACAGTATGGGGGCCTACAACTATATATGGGGACAGTATGGTGGCCTACAACTATATATGTGGGCAGTATGGGGGCCTACAACTATATATGTGGGCAGTATGGTGGCCTACAACTATATATGGGGACAGTATGGAGGCCTACAACTATATATGGGGACAGTATGGTGGCCTACAACTATATATGGGGGCAGTATGGGGGCCTACAACTATATATGGGGGCAGTATGGGGGCCTACAACTATATATGGGGGCAGTTTGGGGGCCTACAACTATATATGGGGGCAGTTTGGGGGCCTACAGCTATATATGGGGGCAGTAAGGTGGCCTACAGCTATATATGGGGACAGTATGGAGGCCTACAACTATATATGTGGGCAGTATGGGGGCCTACAACTATATATGTGGGCAGTATGGGGGCCTACAACTATATATGGGGCAGTATGGGGGCCTACAACTATATATGGGGACAGTATGGGGGCCTACAACTATATATTGTTACGCCGAGCGCTCCGGGTCCCCGCTCCTCCCCGGAGCGCTCGCAACATCCTCGCTACTGCAGCGCCCCGGTCAGATCCACTGACCGGGTGCGCTGCGATACCGCCTCCAGCCGGGATGCGATTCGCGATGCGGGTGGCGCCCGCTCGCGATGCGCACCCCGGCTCCCGTACCTGACTCGCTCTCAGTCGGTCCTGTCCCGGCGCGCGCGGCCCCGCTCCCTAGGGCGCGCGCGCGTCGGGTCTCTGCGATTTAAAGGGCCACTGCGCCACTGATTGGCGCAGTTGTTCTAATTAGTGTGTTCACCTGTGCACTCCCTATGTATACCTCACTTCCCCTGCACTCCCTCGCCGGATCTTGTTGCCATCGTGCCAGTGAAAGCGTTTCCTTGTGTGTTCCTAGCCTGTGTTCCAGACCTCCTGCCGTTGCCCCTGACTACGATCCTTGCTGCCTGCCCCGACCTTCTGCTACGTCCGACCTTGCTCTTGTCTACTCCCTTGTACCGCGCCTATCTTCAGCAGTCAGAGAGGTTGAGCCGTTGCTAGTGGATACGACCTGGTTACTACCGCCGCTGCAAGACCATCCCGCTTTGCGGCGGGCTCTGGTGAATACCAGTAGTAACTTAGAACCGGTCCACTAGCACGGTCCACGCCAATCCCTCTCTGGCACAGAGGATCCACCTCCTGCCAGCCGGCATCGTGACAGTAGATCCGGCCATGGATCCCGCTGAAATTCCTCTGCCAGTTGTCGCCGACCTCACCACGGTGGTCGCCCAGCAGTCACAACAGATAGCGCAACAAGGCCATCAGCTGTCTCAACTGACCGTGATGCTACAGCAGCTATTACCACAGCTTCAGCAATCATCTCCTCCGCCAGCTCCTGCACCTCCTCCGCAGCGAGTGGCCGCTTCCAGCCTACGACTATCCTTGCCGGATAAATTTGATGGGGACTCTAAGTTTTGCCGTGGCTTTCTTTCACAATGTTCCCTGCACTTGGAGATGATGTCGGACCAGTTTCCTACCGAAAGGTCTAAGGTGGCTTTCGTAGTCAGCCTTCTGTCTGGGAAAGCTCTGTCATGGGCCACACCGCTCTGGGACCGCAATGACCCCGTCACTGCCTCTGTACACTCCTTCTTCTCGGAAATTCGAAGTGTCTTTGAGGAACCTGCCCGAGCCTCTTCTGCTGAGACTGCCCTGCTGAACCTGGTCCAGGGTAATTCTTCCGTTGGCGAGTACGCCGTACAATTCCGTACTCTTGCTTCCGAACTATCCTGGAATAATGAGGCCCTCTGCGTGACCTTTAAAAAAGGCCTATCCAGCAACATTAAAGATGTTCTGGCCGCACGAGAAATTCCTGCTAACCTGCATGAACTCATTCATCTAGCCACTCGCATTGACATGCGTTTTTCCGAAAGGCGTCAGGAGCTCCGCCAGGATATGGACTTTGTTCGCACGAGGCGTTTTTTCTCCTCGGCTCCTCTCTCCTCTGGTCCTCTGCAATCCGTTCCTGTGCCTCCCGCCGTGGAGGCTATGCAAGTTGACCGGTCTCGCTTGACACCTCAAGAGAGGACACGACGCCGCATGGAGAATCTTTGCCTGTACTGTGCCGGTACCGAACACTTCCTGAAGGATTGTCCTATCCGTCCTCCCCGCCTGGAAAGACGTACGCCGACTCCGCACAAAGGTGAGACAGTTCTTGATGTCAACTCTGCTTCTCCACGCCTTACTGTGCCTGTGCGGATATCTGCCTCTACCTTCTCCTTCTCTACTATGGCCTTCTTGGATTCCGGATCTGCAGGAAATTTTATTTTGGCCTCTCTCATCAACAGGTTCAACATCCCGGTGACCAGTCTTGCCAGACCCCTCTACATCAATTGTGTTAACAATGAAAGATTGGACTGTACCGTACGTTACCGCACGGAGCCCCTCCTAATGTGCATCGGACCTCATCACGAAAAAATTGAGTTTTTGGTCCTCTCCAATTGCACTTCCGAAATTCTCCTTGGACTACCATGGCTTCAACGCCATTCCCCAACCCTTGATTGGTCCACAGGAGAGATCAAGAGCTGGGGTACTTCTTGTTTCAAGGCCTGTCTTAAACCGGTTCCCAGTACTCCCTGCCGTGACCCTGTGGTTCCCCCTGTAACCGGTCTCCCTAAGGCTTATATGGACTATGCTGATGTTTTTTGCAAAAAACAAGCAGAGACTTTACCTCCTCACAGGCCTTATGACTGTCCTATTGACCTCCTCCCGGGCACTACTCCACCCCGGGGCAGAATTTATCCTCTGTCCGCCCCAGAGACTCTTGCTATGTCTGAATACATCCAGGAAAATTTAAAAAAGGGGTTTATCCGCAAATCCTCCTCTCCTGCCGGAGCTGGATTTTTCTTTTTGTCCAAAAAAGATGGCTCCCTACGTCCTTGCATTGACTACCGCGGACTTAATAAAATCACGGTAAAGAACCGCTACCCCCTACCTCTTATCTCAGAACTTTTTGATCGCCTTCAAGGTGCCCACATCTTTACCAAACTGGACTTAAGAGGTGCTTATAATCTCATCCGCATCAGGGAGGGGGACGAATGGAAAACTGCATTTAACACTAGAGATGGACACTTTGAGTATCTGGTCATGCCCTTTGGCCTGTGCAACGCCCCTGCCGTCTTCCAAGACTTTGTTAATGAAATTTTTCGTGATCTCTTATATTCCTGTGTTGTTGTGTATCTGGACGATATCCTCATTTTTTCTGCCAACCTAGAAGAACACCGCCAGCATGTCCGCATGGTTCTTCAGAGACTTCGAGACAATCAACTTTATGCCAAAATGGAGAAATGTCTGTTTGAATGTCAATCTCTTCCTTTCCTAGGATACTTGGTCTCTGGCCAGGGACTACAAATGGACCCAGATAAACTCTCTGCCGTCTTAGATTGGCCACGCCCCTCCGGACTCCGTGCTATCCAACGTTTTTTGGGGTTCGCCAATTATTACAGACAATTTATTCCTCATTTTTCCACTATTGTGGCTCCTATCATGGCTTTAACCAAGAAGAATGCCAATCCTAAGTCCTGGTCTCCTCAAGCGGAAGACGCATTTAAACGGCTCAAGTCTGCCTTTTCTTCTGCTCCCGTGCTCTCCAGACCTGACCCATCTAAACCCTTCCTATTGGAGGTTGATGCCTCCTCAGTGGGAGCTGGAGCGGTCCTTCTACAAAAAAATTCTTCCGGGCATGCTGTTACTTGTGGTTTTTTTTCTAGGACCTTCTCTCTGGCGGAGAGGAACTACTCCATCGGGGATCGAGAACTACTGGCCATTAAATTGGCACTTGAGGAATGGAGGCATCTGCTGGAGGGATCAAAATTTCCAGTTATCATTTACACCGATCACAAGAATCTCTCCTATCTCCAGTCTGCCCAATGGCTGAATCCTCGCCAGGCCAGGTGGTCTCTGTTCTTTGCCCGTTTTAATTTTGAAATTCATTTTCGCCCTGCCGACAAGAACATTAGGGCCGATGCTCTCTCTCGTTCCTCGGATGCCTCGGAAGTAGAGCTCTCTCCGCAACACATCATTCCTCCTGACTGTCTGATCTCCACTTCTCCAGCCTCCATCAGGCAAACTCCTCCAGGGAAGACCTTCGTTTCTCCACCCCAACGCCTCGGAATCCTCAAATGGGGTCACTCCTCCCACCTCGCTGGCCATGCGGGCATCAAAAAGTCCTTGCAACTCATCTCTCGTTTCTATTGGTGGCCGACTCTGGAGACGGATGTTGTTGATTTTGTGCGGGCCTGTACTGTCTGTGCCCGGGATAAGACTCCTCGCCAGAAGCCTGCTGGTCTCCTTCATCCTCTGCCTGTCCCCGAACAGCCTTGGTCTCTGATTGGTATGGACTTTATTACAGACTTACCCCCATCCCGTGGCAACACCGTTGTTTGGGTGGTCGTTGATCGATTTTCCAAGATGGCACATTTTATTCCTCTTCCTGGTCTTCCTTCAGCGCCTCAGTTGGCAAAACAATTTTTTGTACACATTTTTCGTCTTCACGGTTTGCCCACGCAGATCGTCTCGGATAGAGGCGTCCAATTCGTGTCAAAATTCTGGAGGGCTCTCTGTAAACAACTCAAGATTAAATTAAACTTCTCTTCTGCTTATCATCCTCAATCCAATGGGCAAGTAGAAAGAATTAACCAGGTCCTGGGTGACTATTTACGGCATTTTGTTTCCTCCCGCCAGGATGACTGGGCAGATCTTCTACCATGGGCCGAATTCTCGTACAACTTCAGAGTCTCTGAGTCTTCTTCCAAATCCCCATTTTTCGTGGTGTACGGCCGTCACCCTCTTCCCCCCCCTCCCTACTCCCTTGCCCTCTGGTTTGCCCGCTGTGGATGAAGTAACTCGTGATCTTTCCACCATATGGAAAGAGACCCAAAATTCTCTTTTACAGGCTTCATCTCGCATGAAAAAGTTTGCCGATAAGAAAAGAAGAGCTCCCCCCATTTTTTCTCCCGGAGACAAGGTATGGCTCTCCGCTAAATATGTCCGCTTCCGTGTCCCCAGCTACAAATTGGGACCACGCTATCTCGGTCCTTTCAAAATCTTGTGCCAAATTAATCCTGTCTCTTACAAACTTCTTCTTCCTCCTTCTCTTCGTATTCCTAATGCCTTTCATGTCTCTCTTCTTAAACCACTCATCATCAACCGTTTCTCTCCCAAACTTGTTTCTCCCACTCCTGTTTCCGGTTCTTCTGACATCTTCTCCGTAAAGGAAATACTGGCCTCCAAGAAGGTCAGAGGGAAAACTTTTTTTTTGGTTGATTGGGAGGGCTGTGGTCCTGAAGAGAGATCCTGGGAACCTGAGGACAATATCCTAGACAAAAGTCTGGTCCTCAGGTTCTCAGGCTCCAAGAAGAGGGGGAGACCTAAGGGGGGGGGGGGTACTGTTACGCCGAGCGCTCCGGGTCCCCGCTCCTCCCCGGAGCGCTCGCAACATCCTCGCTACTGCAGCGCCCCGGTCAGATCCACTGACCGGGTGCGCTGCGATACCGCCTCCAGCCGGGATGCGATTCGCGATGCGGGTGGCGCCCGCTCGCGATGCGCACCCCGGCTCCCGTACCTGACTCGCTCTCCGTCGGTCCTGTCCCGGCGCGCGCGGCCCCGCTCCCTAGGGCGCGCGCGCGCCGGGTCTCTGCGATTTAAAGGGCCACTGCGCCACTGATTGGCGCAGTTGTTCTAATTAGTGTGTTCACCTGTGCACTCCCTATGTATACCTCACTTCCCCTGCACTCCCTCGCCGGATCTTGTTGCCATCGTGCCAGTGAAAGCGTTTCCTTGTGTGTTCCTAGCCTGTGTTCCAGACCTCCTGCCGTTGCCCCTGACTACGATCCTTGCTGCCTGCCCCGACCTTCTGCTACGTCCGACCTTGCTCTTGTCTACTCCCTTGTACCGCGCCTATCTTCAGCAGTCAGAGAGGTTGAGCCGTTGCTAGTGGATACGACCTGGTTACTACCGCCGCTGCAAGACCATCCCGCTTTGCGGCGGGCTCTGGTGAATACCAGTAGTAACTTAGAACCGGTCCACTAGCACGGTCCACGCCAATCCCTCTCTGGCACAGAGGATCCACCTCCTGCCAGCCGGCATCGTGACATATATGGGGGCACTATGGTGGCCTACAACTATATATGGGGACAGTATGGTGGCCTACAACTATATATG
The DNA here is from genome assembly GCF_029499605.1 of Hyla sarda. Lineage (NCBI taxonomy): Eukaryota > Metazoa > Chordata > Amphibia > Anura > Hylidae > Hyla > Hyla sarda. Next base: position 177,875 of record NW_026607595.1, read on the forward strand.
GGGACAGTATGGTGGCCTACAACTATATATGGGGGCAGTATGGTGGCCTACAACTATATATGGGGGCAGTATGGTGGCCTACAACTATATATGGGGGCAGTATGGAGGCCTACAACTATATATGGGGACAGTATGGGGGCCTACAACTATATATGGGGACAGTATGGTGGCCTACAGCTATATATGGGAACAGTATGGGGGCCTACAACTATATATGGGGACAGTATGGTGGCCTACAGCTATATATGGGGACAGTATGGGGGCCTACAACTATATATGGGGACAGTATGGTGGTCTACAACTATATATGGGGACAGTATGGAGGCCTACAACTATATATGGGGGCAGTATGGGGGCCTACAACTATATATGGGGACAGTATGGGGGCCTACAACTATATATGGGGACAGTATGGGGGCCTACAACTATATATGGGGACAGTATGGTGGCCTACAGCTATATATGGGGACAGTATGGTGGTCTACAACTATATATGGGGACAGTATGGAGGCCTACAACTATATATGGGGGCAGTATGGGGGCCTACAACTATATATGGGGACAGTATGGAGGCCTACAACTATATATAGGGACAGTATGGGGGCCTACAACTATATATGGGGACAGTATGGTGGCCTACAGCTATATATGGGGACAGTATGGTGGCCTACAGCTATATATGGGGACAGTATGGTGGCCTACAACTATATATGGGGACAGTATGGTGGCCTACAGCTATATATGGGGACAGTATGGAGGCATACAACTATATATGGGGACAGTATGGAGGCCTACAACTATATATGGGGGCAGTATGGGGTCTTACAACTATATATGGGGACAGTATGGGGGCCTACAACTATATATGGGGACAGTATGGTGGCCTACAGCTATATATGGGGACAGTATGGTGGCCTACAACTATATATGGGGACAGTATGGTGGCCTACAGCTATATATGGGGACAGTATGGAGGCATACAGCTATATATAGGGACAGTATGGAGGCCTACAACTATATATGGGGACAGTTTGGGGGCCTACAGCTATATATGGGGACAGTATGGAGGCCTACAACTATATATGGGGACAGTATGGTGGCCTACAGCTATATATGGGGACAGTATGGTGGCCTACAACTATATATGGGGACAGTATGGTGGCCTACAGCTATATATGGGGACAGTATGGAGGCCTACAACTATATATGGGGACAGTATGGAGGCCTACAACTATATATGGGGACAGTATGGGAGCCTACAGCTATATATGGGGGCAGTTTGGGGGCCTACAACTATATATGGGGACAGTATGGTGGCCTACAACTATATATGGGGACAGTATGGAGGCCTACAACTATATATGGGGACAGTATGGTGGCCTACAACTATATATGGGGGCAGTATGGGGGCATACAACTATATATGGGGACAGTATGGTGGCCTACAACTATATGGGGACAGTATGGTGGCCTACAACTATATATGGGGACAGTATGGTGGCCTACAACTATATATGGGGGCAGAATGGTGGCCTACAACTATATATGGGGACAGTATGCGGGCCTACAGCTATATATGGGGACAGTTTGGGGGCCTACAGCTATATATGGGGACAGTTTGGGGGCCTACAGCTATATATGGGGACAGTTTGGGGGCCTACAGCTATATATGGGGACAGTATGGAGGCCTACAGCTATATATGGGGACAGTTTGGGGGCCTACAGCTATATATGGGGACAGTTTGGGGGCCTACAGCTATATATGGGGACAGAATGGAGGCCTACAACTATATATGGGGACAGTATGGTGGCCTACAGCTATATATGGGGACAGTATGGTGGCCTACAACTATATGGGGGCAGTATGGTGGCCTACAACTATATATGGGGACAGTATGGGGGCCTACAGCTATATATGGGGACAGTTTGGGGGCCTACAGCTATATATGGGGACAGTTTGGGGGCCTACAGCTATATATGGGGACAGTATGGAGGCCTATAGCTATATATGGGGACAGTTTGGGGGCCTACAGCTATATATGGGGACAGTATGGAGGCCTACAGCTATATATGGGGACAGTTTGGGGGCCTACAGCTATATATGGGGACAGTTTGGGGGCCTACAGCTATATATGGGGACAGTATGGAGGCCTACAACTATATATGGGGACAGTATGGTGGCCTACAACTATATATGGGGACAGTATGGTGGCCTACAGCTATATCTGGGGACAGTATGGGGGCCTACAGCTATATATAGGGACAGTATGGTGGCCTACAACTATATATGGGGACAGTATGGGGGCCTACAGCTATATATGGGGACAGTATGGGGGCCTACAACTATATATGGGGACAGTATGGTGGCCTACAACTATATATGGGGACAGTATGGTGGCCTACAACTATATATGGGGACAGTATGGTGGCCTACAACTATATATGGGGACAGTATGATGGCCTACAGCTATATATGGGGACAGTTTGGGGGCCTAAAACTATATATGGGGACAGTATGGGGGCCTACAGCTATATATGGGAACAGTATGGGGGCCTACAGCTATATATGGGGACAGTATGGTGGCCTACAGCTATATATGGAGACAGTATGGGGGCCTACAACTATATATGGGGACAGTATGGTGGCCTACAACTATATATGGGGACAGTATGGTGGCCTACAACTATATATGGGGACAGTATGGTGGCCTACAACTATATATGGGGACAGTATGATTGCCTACAGCTATATATGGGGACAGTTTGGGGGCCTACAACTATATATATGGGGACAGTTTGGGGGCCTACAACTATATATAAAGAAGAAAATGTCCAGCGCAGAAGGTGCAGTGAAAACTCGCTTTATTTTCTTTGGCAAGAAGACACAGTGCAAATCCGGAACGTCTGACGCGTTTCGCACCAGCCGGTGCTTAATCGTAGTTAAAATAACCAAATACAAGGGTCACATGTATCAATACGTCACAATTAGAGATGAGAGAATTTACAGTGATTCGATTCGTCAAGAACTTCTCGGCTCGGCGGTTGCTGACTTTTCCTGCATAAATTAGTTCCGCTTTCAGGTGCTCTGGGGGCTGGAAAAGGTGGATACAGTCCTAGGAGAGAGTCTAATAGGACTGTTTACACCTTTTCCAGCCCACGGGAGCACCTGAAAGCTGAACTAATTTATGCAGGAAAAGTCATCAACTGCCGAGCCGAGAAGTCCGTGACGAATCGAATCACTGTAACTTCGCTCATCTCTAGTCACAATGAAATCCTTACAATAACCAGACATGGATATACGGATTGTGTCCTTCTTGTGAACCCATTCATTGGTTTTCTCTGAACAAGAAGATATTTCCATGACTTCAGACAAGCGGCTCATTAGACCTGGGAACTTCTCATTTCTTTTACCTGTAATCACCTGTATATTCATATGGAATCCTGTAGGAAATCTAGATTCATCCTGACAGATTAGACACAACCCGACCATATACAGACCAGAAAAGGATCAGACAGATTTTATATATTACAGTCACTGTTTATTATTTACAATACTTCTTATCAATTACCATTGGGATTAATGTATTTATATGTAATGTAATCAGGACTGGGGTAATGTAATATATTCCAGTGTACATCAGGGTATATACCAACCTCACCTGAATGTGGGAAACGTTCCTTATCAATTACCATTGGGATTAATGTATTTATATGTAATGTAATCAGGACTGGGGTAATGTAATATATTCCAGTGTACATCAGGGTATATACCGACCTCAGCTGAATGCGGGAAACGTTCCTTCTTATCAATTACCATTGGGATTAATGTATTTATATGTAATGTAATCAGGACTGGGGTAATGTAATATATTCCAGTGTACATCAGGGTATATACCAACCTCAGCTGAATGTGGGAAACGTTCCTTCTTATCAATTACCATTGGGATTAATGTATTTATATGTAATGTAATAAGGACTGGGGTAATGTAATATATTCCAGTGTACATCAGGGTATATACCAACCTCAGCTGAATGCGGGAAACGTTCCTTCTTATCAATTACCATTGGGATTAATGTATTTATATGTAATGTAATCAGGACTGGGGTAATGTAATATATTCCAGTGTACATCAGGGTATATACCGACCTCAGCTGAATGCGGGAAACGTTCCTTCTTATCAATTACCATTGGGATTAATGTATTTATATGTAATGTAATCAGGACTGGGGTAATGTAATATATTCCAGTGTACATCAGGGTATATACCAACCTCAGCTGAATGTGGGAAACGTTCCTTCTTATCAATTACCATTGGGATTAATGTATTTATATGTAATGTAATCAGGACTGGGGTAATGTAATATATTCCAGTGTACATCAGGGTATATACCAACCTCAGCTGAATGTGGGAAACGTTCCTTCTTATCAATTACCATTGGGATTAATGTATTTATATGTAATGTAATCAGGACTGGGGTAATGTAATATATTCCAGTGTACATCAGGGTATATACCAACCTCAGCTGAATGCGGGAAACGTTCCTTCTTATCAATTACCATTGGGATTAATGTATTTATATGTAATGTAATCAGGACTGGGGTAATGTAATATATTCCAGTGTACATCAGGGTATAAACCGACCTCAGTTGAATGCGGGAAACGTTCCTTCTTATCAATTACCATTGGGGTTAATGTATTTATATGTAATGTAATCAGGACTGGGGTAATGTAATACATTCCAGTGTACATCAGGGTATATACCAACCTCAGCTGGATGCGGGAAACGTTCCTTATCAATTACCATTGGGATTAATGTATTTATATGTAATGTAATCAGGACTGGGGTAATGTAATATATTCCAGTGTACATCAGGGTATATACCAACCTCAGCTGAATGCGGGAAACGTTCCTTCTTATCAATTACCATTGGGATTAATGTATTTATATGTAATGTAATCAGGACTGGGGTAATGTAATCCATTCCAGTGTACATCAGGGTATATACCAACCTCAGCTGAATGCGGGAAACGTTCCTTCTTATCAATTACCATTGGGATTAATGTATTAATATGTAACGTAATCAGGACTGGGGTAATGTAATATATTCCAGTGTACATCAGAGTATATACCAACCTCAGCTGAATGCGGGAAACGTTCCTTCTTATCAATTACCATTGGGATTAATGTATTAGTATGTAACGTAATCAGGACTGGGGTAATGTAATATATTCCAGTGTACATCAGGGTATATACCAACCTCAGCTGAATGCGGGAAACGTTCAGGGATATTGTACCCGATTCTCTATGGAGATTCCCATCTGCTATGTCAGTCTGTCATAATGAGGTCTCGCCTCCTGTTCACACCTTGTAGATGTCTGGTGTGGAGGAGAAACATCCGGTAAGTCTCCCTATTGATGAGTCTCCTAACATCTCCCCCTCTTACACCTATTTTAACTGTTTCCGCACCAGACATGTGCAAAGAATCCATGATACCCACATGTACTTACCTAAAATGCCGGACAACATTGATAATATATCCACAAGGTGTGAACAGGAGGCGAGACCTCATTATGACAGACTGACATAGCAGATGGGAATCTCCATAGAGAATCGGGTACAATATCCCTGAACGTTTGCCGCATGCAGCTGAGGTTGGTATATACCCTGATGTACACTGGAATATATTACATTACCCCAGTCCTGATTACATTACATATAAATACATTAATCCCAATGGTAATTGATAAGAAGGAACGTTTCCCGCATTCAGCTGAGGTTGGTATATACCCTGATGTAGACTGGAATATATTACATTACCCCAGTCCTGATTACATTACATATTAAATACATTAATCCCAATGGTAATTGATAAGAAGGAACGTTTCCCGCATTCAGCTGAGGTCGGTATATACCCTGATGTGCACTGGAATATATTACATTACCCCAGTCCTGATTACATTACATATAAATACATTAATCCCAATGGTAATTGATAAGGAACGTTTTCTGCATTCAACTGAGGTTGGTATATACCCTGATGTACACTGGAATATATTACATTACCCCAGTCCTGATTACATTACATATTAAATACATTAATCCCAATGGTAATTGATAAGAAGGAACGTTTCCCGCATTCAGCTGAGGTTGGTATATACCCTGATGTACACTGGAATGGATTACATTACCCCAGACCTGATTACATTACATATAAATACATTAATCCCAATGGTAATTGATAAGGAACGTTTCCCACATTCAGCTGAGGTCGGTATATACCCTGATGTACACTGGAATGGATTACATTACCCCAGTCCTGATTACATTACATATTAAATACATTAATCCCAATGGTAATTGATAAGAAGGAACGTTTCCCGCATTCAGCTGAGGTTGGTATATACCCTGATGTACACTGGAATATATTACATTACCCCAGTCCTGATTACATTACATATAAATACATTAATCCCAATGGTAATTGATAAGAAGGAACGTTTCCCACATTCAGCTGAGGTTGGTATATACCCTGATGTACACTGGAATATATTACATTACCCCAGTCCTGATTACATTACATTTAAATACATAAATCCCAATGGTAATTGATAAGAAGGAACGTTTCCCGCATTCAGCTGAGGTTGGTATATACCCTGATGTACACTGGAATATATTACATTACCCCAGTCCTGATTACATTACATATAAATACATTAATCCCAATGGTAATTGATAAGAAGGAACGTTTCCCGCATTCAGCTGAGGTTGGTATATACCCTGATGTACACTGGAATATATTACATTACCCCAGTCCTGATTACATTACATATAAATACATTAATCCCAATGGTAATTGATAAGGAACGTTTCCCACATTCAGCTGAGGTTGGTATATACCCTGATGTACACTGGAATATATTACATTACCCCAGTCCTGATTACATTACATATAAATACATTAATCCCAAAGGTAATTGATAAGGAACGTTTCCCGCATTCAGCTGAGGTTGGTATATACCCTGATGTACACTGGAATATATTACATTACCCCAGTCCTGATTACATTACATATAAATACATTAATCCCAAAGGTAATTGATAAGGAACGTTTCCCGCATTCAGCTGAGGTTGGTATATACCCTGATGTACACTGGAATATATTACATTACCCCAGTCCTGATTACATTACATATAAATACATTAATCCCAATGGTAATTGATAAGAAGGAACGTTTCCCGCATTCAGCTGAGGTTGGTATATACCCTGATGTACACTGGAATATATTACATTACCCCAGTCCTGATTACATTACATATAAATACATTAATCCCAATGGTAATTGATAAGGAACGTTTCCCACATTCAGCTGAGGTTGGTATATACCCTGATGTACACTGGAATATATTACATTACCCCAGTCCTGATTACATTACATATAAATACATTAATCCCAAAGGTAATTGATAAGGAACGTTTCCCACATTCAGCTGAGGTTGGTATATACCCTGATGTACACTGGAATATATTACATTACCCCAGTCCTGATTACTTTACATATAAATACATTAATCCCAATGGTAATTGATAAGAAGTATTGTAAATAATAAACAGTGACTGTAATATATAAAATCTGTCTGATCCTTTTCTGGTCTGTATATGGTCGGGTTGTGTCTAATCTGTCAGGATGAATCTAGATTTCCTACAGGATTCCATATGAATATACAGGTGATTACAGGTAAAAGAAATGAGAAGTTCCCAGGTCTAATGAGCCGCTTGTCTGAAGTCATGGAAATATCTTGTTGTTCAGAGAAAACCAATGAATGGGTTCACAAGAAGGACACAATCCGTATATCCATGTCTGGTTATTGTAAGGATTTCATTGTGACGTATTGATACATGTGACCCTTGTATTTGGTTATTTTAACCATGTTATATCTGGAACTTAGTCTACGATTAAGCACCGGCTGGTGTGAAACGCGTCAGACGTTCCTGATTTGCACTGTGTCTTCTTGTCAAAGAAAATAAAGTTTTAGCTGCACCTTCTGCGCTGGACATTTTCTTCTTTGGACTTTGTCTATGAAACCGGGGCGGGGCCGACAGGTCCGATGGCGCAGGTGTCAGCTTAACCCCTTAAGGACCAGGCCATTTTATACCTTAAGGACCGGAGCGTTTTTTGCAATTCTGACCACTGTCACTTTAAACATTAATAACTCTGGAATGCTTTTAGTTATCATTCTGATTCCGAGATTGTTTTTTCGTGACATATTCTACTTTAACTTAGTGGTAAAATTTTATGGTAACTTGCATCCTTTCTTGGTGAAAAATCCCAAAATTTGATGAAAAAAATGAAAATTTAGCATTTTTCTAACTTTGAAGCTCTCTGCTTGTAAGGAAAATGGATATTCAAAATATATTTTTTTTGGGTTCACATATACAATATGTCTATTTTATGTTTGCATCATAAAATTTATGAGTTTTTACTTTTGGAAGACACCAGAGGGCTTCAAAGTTCAGTAGCAATTTTGAAATTTTTCACAAAATTTTCAAACTCACTATTTTTCAGGGACCAGTTCAGTTTTGAAGTGGATTTGAAGGGTCTTCATATTAGAAATACCCCATAAATGACCCCCATTATAAAAACTGCACCCCCTAAAGTATTCAAAAAAACATTCAGTAAGTGTATTAACCCTTTAGGTGTTTCACAGGAATAGCAGCAAAGTGATGGAGAAAATTCAAAATCTTCATTTTTTACACTCGCATGTTCTTGTAGACCCAATTTTTGAATTTTTGCAAGGGATAAAAAGGAAAAAAATTTTACTTGTATTTGAAACCCAATTTCTCTCGAGCACATACCTCATATGTCTATGTAAAGTGTTCGGCGGGCGCAGTAGAGGGCTCAGAAGGGAAGGAGCGACAAATGGTTTTTGGGGGGCATGCCGCATTTAGGAAGCCCCTATGGTGCCAGGACAGCAAAAAAAAAACACATGGCATACCATTTTGGAAACTAGACCCCTCAGGGAACGTAACAAGGGGTAAAGTGAACCTTAATACCCTACAGGTGATTCACGACTTTTGCATATGTAAAAAAAATATATATTTTTTTTACCTAAAATGCTTGGTTTCCCAAAAATTTTACATTTTTAAAAAGGGTAATAGCAGAAAATACCCCCCAAAATTTGAAGCCCAATTTCTCCCGATACAGAAAACACCTCGCATGGGGGTGAAAAGTGCTCTGCTGGTGCACAACAGGTCTCAGAAGAGAAGGAGTCACATTTGGCTTTTTGAAAGCAAATTTTGCTCTGGGGGCATGCCGCATTTAGGAAGCCCCTATGGTGCCAGAACAGCAAAAAAAAAACACATGGCATACCATTTTGGAAACTAGACCCCTCGGGGAACGTAACAAGGGGTAATGTGAACCTTAATACCCTACAGGTGTTTCACGACTTTTGCATATGTAAAAAAATATATTTTTTTTTTACCTAAAATGCTTGGTTTCCCAAAATTTTTACAATTTTAAAAAGGGTAATAGCAGAAAATACCCCCCAAAATTTGAAGCCCAATTTCTCCCGATTCAGAAAACACCCCATATGGGTGTGAAAAGTGCTCTGCTGGCGCACTACAGGTCTCGGAAGAGAAGGAGTCACATTTGGCTTTTTGAAAGCGAATTTTGCTCTGGGGGCATGCCACATTTAGGAAGCCCCTATGGTGCCAGGACAGCAAAAAAAAAAACACATGGCATACCATTTTGGAAACTAGACCCCTCGGGGAACGTAACAAGGGGTCATTTGAACCTTAATACCCTACAGGTGTTTCACGACTTTTGCATATGTAAAAAAATATATATTTTTTTTACCTAAAATGCTTGTTTTCCCAAAAATTTTACATTTTTTAAAAGGGTAATAGCAGAAAATACCCCCCAAAATTTGAAGCCCAATTTCTCACGAGTACGGCGATACCCCATATGTGGCCCTAAACTGTTGCCTTGAAATACGACAGGGCTCCAAAGTGAGAGCGCCATGCGCATTTGAGGCCTAAATTAGGGACTTGCATAGGGGTGGACATAGGGGTATTCTACGCCAGTGATTCCCAAACAGGGTGCCTCCAGCTGTTGTAAAACTCCCAGCATGCCTGGACAGTCAACGGCTATCTGGCAATACTGGGAGTAGTTGTTTTGCAACAGCTGGAGGCTCCGTTTTGGAAACAGTGGCGTACCAGACGTTTTTCATTTTTATTGGGGAGGGGGGTTGTATAGGGGTATGTGTATATGTAGTGTTTTTTACTTTTTATTTTATTTTGTGTTAGTGTAGTGTAGTGTTTTTAGGGTACAGTCGCACGGGCGGGGGTTCACAGTAGTTTCTCGCTGGCAGTTTGAGCTACGGCAGAAAATTTGACGCAGCTCAAACTTGCAGCCGGATACTTACTGTAATCCTCCGCCCATGTGAGTGTACCCTGTACGTTCACATTGGGGGGGGGGGGGGGGGGACATCCAGCTGTTGCAAAACTACAACTCCCAGCATGTACGGTCTATCAGTGCATGCTGGGAGTTGTAGTTTTGCAACCGCTGGAGGCTCCGTTCTGGAAACAGTGGCGTACCAGACGTTTTTCATTTTTATTTGGGAGGGGAGGGGGGCTGTGTAGGGGTATGTGTATATGTAGTGTTTTTTACTTTTTATTTTATTGTGTGTTAGTGTAGTGTTTTTAGGGTACAGTCACACGGGCGGGGGTTCACAGTAGTTTCTCGCTGGCAGTTTGAGCTGCGGCAGAAATTTTGCCGTACCTCAAACTTGCAGCCGGATACTTACTGTAATCCTCCGCCCATGTGAGTGTACCCTGTACGTTCACATTGGGGGGGGAACATCCAGCTGTTGCAAAACTACACCTCCCAGCATGTACGGTCTATCAGTGCATGCTGGGAGTTGTAGTTTTGCAACAGCTGGAGGCACACTGGTTGTGAAACACCGAGTTTGGTAACAACAAGTGTGCCTTCAGCTGTTGCAAAAGCTACAACCCCCAGCATGTACGGACAGCGGAAGGGCATGCTGGGTGTTGTAGTTATGCAACAGCTGGAGGCATACTACTTTGGCTGGGGATGCTGGGGATTGTAGTTATGCAACAGCTGGAGACACACTGGTTTACTACTTAACTCAGTGTGCCTTCAGCTGTTGCAAAACTACAACTCTCAGCAGTCACCGACAGCCAACGGGCATGCTGGGAGTTGTAGTTATGCAACCACCAGATGCACCACTACAACTCCCAGCATGCACTTTAGCTGATTGTGCAAGCTGGGAGTTGTAGTTATACAACAGCTGAAGGTACACTTTTCCATAGAAAGAATGTGCCTCCAGCTGTTGCAAAACTACAAGTCCCAGCATGCCCATAAGGGCATGCTGGGAGTTGTGGTGGTCTGCCTCCTGCTGTTGCATAACTACAGCTCCCAGCATGCCCTTTTTGCATGCTGGGAGCTGTTGCTAAGCAACAGCAGGAGGCTGTCACTCACCTCCAACGATCCTCGCTGCACCAGGTCAGTCCCTCGTCGTCTCCGCCGCCGCCGCTGCTCCTGGGGCCCCGATCCCAACAGGGGCGCCGGGGATCGGGGTCCCCAGCACCCGGGGTGCACGTCCCGCACCCGCTCACGTCCTCCGGAAGAGGGGCGGAGCGGGTTGCGGGAGTGACACCCGCAGCAGGCGCCCTGATTGGTCGGCCGGTAATCCGGCCGACGAATCAGGGCGATCGTGAGGTGGCACCAGTGCCACCTCACCCCTGCTGGCTCTGGCTGATCGGGGCCGTCTCTGACGGCCCCGATCAGCCAATAATTCCGGGTCACCGGGTCACTGGAGACCCGATTGACCCGGAATCCGCCGCAGATCGCTGGACAGAATTGTCCAGCGATCTGCGGCCATCGCCGACATGGGGGGTCATAATGACCCCCCTGGGCGATATGCCCCGATGCCTGCTGAACGATTTCAGCAGGCATCGGGGACCGGCTCCGCTCCAGATGGTTGCGGGGGGCCGGTAAAACACATGACGTTCTCATACGTCATGTGTCCTTAAGGACTCGGAAATGGAGACGTATGAGAACGTCATGTGTCCTTAAGTGGTTAAGGTTGGTCCAGGTGAGTGGACAAAAACAATTTCTCTGTCTACAACTATATATGGGGACAGTTTGGGGGCCTACAGCTATATTTGGGGCACAGAGGGGGCCTAACAACTTCATGGGGACACAAAGCGGGTCCTATTACTGTGTGTGACAATAAACATGGGGAGTTAGTAAATAGGTGGGTATTGTACTGCAGAAAGGAGCCTAAAATGTTTGCTTGTCTGGTTCTGTGGAGACGTCATGTACGGGAGAAATCTTCATGGCGGTCTAGGCCAGATAGTGAAGATAAGAAAACAACTCTGGTTAGAGAAGACGTCACCTGTAAATCAGGGGACTGGGGAGAGGAACAGGGGCCTGTTATAGAGGAAAGTGAAGCATATGAATTATACTATAATCATTACAAAATGTCTCTAATATGGGGGGACAATTTTTTGGGAATGGGCTGTCAAGGGGAACTCAGGCAAAAAAAGTTGAGAACCACTAGGATAGGGGATACATTATAGATCACGGGGGTCCGACCCTTGGGACTCCTTGCGATCTCCTGAACAGGGCCCTGGCAGTCTACATGAAGGGGGCGGACCAACCCCTGCATGGAGCGGCGGCTGACACTCCCCCTCCATGTATCCCATAGAAATACATGGAAGCAGTGTTTCGGTCCGCTTCCGGCAGACTGCTGGGGCCCCGTTCAGGGGATCGCGGGGAGTCCCAAGGGTCGGTCCCCCGCGATCTATAACCTATCCCCTATCCTGTCTAGACAGACAGTATCACATTTTTTGTCTTTTGTCTATTAATGTGTATAGAAAGACTTATGTCCTAATAAAAGTTATTGACATTTTCCTGGATCCAAGTTAAAAGGGGAACCTTTATTTTTAATGATTTTGGCTCACGGCTCGCCAGCCGCACCTATACCTCCATTTGGACCCACACAGGTGACCCGAACCGGAACATTTCCGTATCACAGGGAAATAATAAAGGGATTTAAAGGGCTACTCCACTGCTAGACATCTTATCCATTATCCAAAGGATGGGGGGATAAGATGTCTGATCGCGGGGGTCTGACTGCTGGGGCCCCCCAGGATCTCCCGAAGCACCCCGCATTCTAAACAAAAGCCAGATTCCAGATCACTGCTGGTATCTACTGTTATATGGTCTCTATATGGAGTAATATTAGTCTGTATATAATGTGTTTGATTCATAAACAGTATGGCGGTATTATTCAGTCACTATGTAGTGGTGATGGTATCAAGTCGACTGCTATAGAGTCAATATAGAGGGGGAGGGGGATAGTATTTGCCCTGGAGATTCTAGTTACACCAATACTTCCCGAAAATATTATTGTAGCCGGTGACTGAATAGAATCTGTGACTATTCTCTATATTAAGTTGTTACTACTCACCTGGGCGGATACCTATAGGAATGTCCTCCTTATACTGCTCATCACCGCTCACATCTGTCTCTTCTTCTACTTTTACTATTATGTCTGGAGCATTAATATAGATCAGATCTTTCCCTATAGGAATGTCCTCCTTATACTGCTCATCACTGCTCCTATCTGTCTCTTCTTCTTCCTTTATGTCTGGAGCATTAATATAGATCAGATCTTCCCCTGTAGGAATGTCCTCCTTATACTTATCATCACTGCTCAAATCTGTCTCTTCTTTCTTTATGTCTGTAGCATTAATATAGTCCAGATCTTTCCATGTAGTAATGACCTCCATATTCTGTTCTACAAGAGGACGGGGACACCTCTCTGGTGCTGTTCTCTTCCTGGATCTGACTGTAGGGAACACATACAGAGACTGAATTCATTCTTTACTTACAAATAATGAGAGGACGTGTGTATATAGTCATGTCTATTACCTGGTGATGTGAGGGTCTGCTGATCCTCCATCATGACCTGATCCTTGTACTGATCCTTGTGTCCTTCTACATACTCCCACTCCTCCATGGAGAAATAGTCCGCCACGTCCTGACACCTTATAGGAACCTGACACATAATGATACAGTCATCACCCTGACCCCTCCAGTGGTGTTACTGTATAATGTCCCAGCATTCCCAGCAGTGTCATCACCAGACCCCTCCATTACTGTATAATGTCCCAGCAGTGTCACCTCTCCAGTCATCACCAGACCCCTTCATTACTGTATAATGTCCCAGCATTCCCAGCAGTGTCACCTCTCCAGTCATCACCAGACCCCTCCATTACTGTATAATGTCCCAGCAGTGTCACCTCTCCAGTCATCACCAGACCCCTCCATTACTGTATAATGTCCCAGCAGTGTCACCTCGACAGTCATCACCAGACCCCTCCATTACTGTATAATGTCCCAGCAGTGTCACCTCGACAGTCATCACCAGACCCCTCCATTACTGTATAATGTCCCAGCAGTGTCACCTCTCCAGTCATCACCAGACCCCTCCATTACTGTATAATGTCCCAGCAGTGTCACCTCTCCAGTCATCACCAGACCCCTCCATTACTGTATAATGTCCCAGCACTGTCACCTCTCCAGTCATCACCAGACCCCTCCATTACTGTATAATGTCCCAGCAGTGTCACCTCTCCAGTCATCACCAGACCCCTCCATTACTGTATAATGTCCCAGCAGTGTCACCTCTCCAGTCATCACCAGACCCCTCCATTACTGTATAGTGTCCCAGCAGTGTCACCTCTCCAGTCATCGCCAGACCCCTCCATTACTGTATAATGTCCCAGCAGTGTCACCCCTCCAGTCATCACCAGACCCCTCCATTACTGTATAATGTCCCAGCAGTGTCACCTCTCCAGTCAGCAGCTCCATCATCTTGTTGATGAGTTCTAGGATCTTCTGTTCATCCATTTCCTCATGTATCAGGGAGTGAGGTGGGGGCCTCGGGATTGGGCTCAGGGTTCTACCCCATTCTTCACACACAGGGGCCCGATAGCGCCCACTAGAGGACTTCTTCACTACTGTGTAATCCTGTGTATGGAGAGACACATTCATATCACTACATACATTCCCAGAATCCCTCACCTCTCCAGTCATATCCATCTGCTATTACATAGATAAGAATGAGGTCATGTGACATCACTCCCAGAATCCCTCACCTCTCCAGTCATATCCATCTGTTATTACATAGATAAGAATGAGGTCATGTGACATCACTCCCAGAATCCCTCACCTCTCCATTCATATCCACCTGTTATTATAGATAAGAATGAGGTCATGTGACATCACTCCCAGAATCCCTCACTTCTCCAGTCATATCCATCTGTTATTACATAGATAAGAATGAGGTCATGTGACATCACTCCCAGAATCCCTCACCTCTCCAGTAAGCCGGAAGAGTATCTGTATGGTAAGGTTTATGATCCTGTCGGCCATCTTGTTCCTGTCTCTCTCCATGGTTGATGGGTCATCCAGGAGAATTCTCTTATATAAAAGATATCAGCAGAGGATCCTGGATTGGAGAAACCTGAAGGGAAGAAGAGGAGACGATGATAAACCGCACCAGATTCTATGGAGAAATAAAATCCATTTCCTGGAGATAATCTGGGGAAACATCTGAGGAGACATTATAGTCACAATCATGGAGGCTGTAAACCTAGTCAGGGGATCCATCATAGTCTGGGGCAGAGTCATGGGGGATGGGTAGAATATGGAGACAGGAATCCAATGCTGTTTAGTTCTTACTGACGTGTCTATTTGGGGGGGAGGGGGGGGTTAGGTTTTTGGCTTTTTAACTATATTTTTTCCTGGCAACAGGAACTTTCGCTTTCTCTTTACTGCATTCTACACAGGATCCGGCCCGTTGTCTTCTCCGAGCTCCAGGAACAGGACCTCACTTTCTCTGTTGGACGGTGATCACATGGGGGATGAGAAGGGATTAATGGACATTTTAGATTAAAATCAATTTTGGTAATCGCTGTCGACGATTTCCTTTACCAATAAATTGTGCACCAATTAGTCGTTTCAGAAATCCTCAAAAGTAGAGCGCAGCATACCACGGTGACATCATCATTACGGATGACCATTGGGGCCGTACGGCTGGGCTTATGATCTAGAAGAAATGCCAAGTCAGGGTTAATGACTATTTCCCAGTTTCGGGAGGCGTCTCCACTTCCCCCTCAATGTCCTCTATCTCCCAGGATACAGAGCACGATGATAATCCTGGAGTTACAGGAGACGGTCGGGCGATGACTTTCATCAGGACTTGATCATTGGATATAACGGTCATATTGGGTAAACAGCGCTGACATCTGTCCTGTATTATAACAGCGTTTACCACATTGTCCTCAGTTATTGACGCGGTCACATGACACATTTCTGCGCTTTTCGTACTCGGATTCACATAAAGTGTTGGTGGGATCATAGTTTAATGGATCCGCGTCACACTGGGAATTATTGTCCCGGAATGTTATTGAATTGTCCAGAATCCAGGCAGAAAGCCAATCTGGTCTCCAGGGTTGGTACGACACTATGTCGGGAGTTTGAATCCTGACGTGGATGTTGTCCCTCCAGGTACCCATGTTATGAACCCTTTTCATCTGGAACACATTGGCCCTCATTTACTATTCTAAACCCGACTTCTTTTGTCGGGTTTTTTTGGCGCATCTTTGTCTGCGCCATGTCGCAGACATCGTGCGCCAGTCTGCAACACGATACAACATTTTTTCCCAACGGACCCGATGTGGATTCTCCCAAACCCGAAAAAGGGGCGTAACCCGACAATTCTGAGATTTCCCACGTATTTATAAAGGTTTCCAACCCGAATTTGTTGAATTGTTGTGGATTTTTTCCCGACAACTCAGAGGAGTTGGAAACCAAAACCTACAAAACCCACGTGCGACAAACAGGATGCGACATAATAATAAATATCAGGGGAAAAATGCAGTCGGGTAAGAAAGCAACATAGACTTACAACCCGATTTTCTAAGTAAATGAGGGCCATTGTTTCTGGTAACGAAGGGAGGTGAGGAGATCCACCTGGACCACAGTGGCGGCCATCTTAGATTAATATCTGGAGGCGGCTCAGGATCGTAGCCTCCAAAAGAATTGTCCGATACCCGGAGGAAGGAGACTGATCAGGTGACAGGATGGGCAGGGAGGTGACCTGCAGCCCTTCACCATCCAGACATCCCCTGGGGGGCAGTATAGGCAGGAGATCAGGTAAATGAGTGCTGGCCGGCACAGAGCTTCCACAGAGCTTTGATTGTGAGATCTAAAGGGTTAATGATGATGACCAACACTAGTGGTGAGTGCTGGCTGCTTATAGCTCCTGAGCTCACCTCAAAGTCCTATAGAGGGTGCAGAGTGTTATTATATACTGTGTCCTTAAGGGGTTAATAATAAACATCCCCAATAATCCTGATCTGATGGTGACCGCACACACCTACCTGTATCTGTAGAGGAGCCGTGTGCTTACAGGACCTGCGATGATGTCACCGTCATGTGATCAGTCACATGGAGGAGGAGTCACATGATCAGGGGCTGCTGCTCTAGGCTCATCTGCTATGTTACTATGTTACATTCTCTTCTCTCCTGCACTGTTGAGCTCCGCCCATTCCTGTCACATGATCCTTCCCGCAGGTCCTTCAGCCGCAGTCACATCTATACTGCTAAACTTTACCCCCAAATGTACTGGTCACATGATTGTGACATCATCACCGGTCCTACACCTCCAGCATGTAGCAGATACAGAGCAGGTCCTGGTGGGGCAGTCACTGCTGTTGTGTTGTGTGTGGAGATCTCTCAGAGCAGCAGCCCCTGATCATGTGACTCCTCCTCCATGTGACTGATCACATGACAGTGACGTCATCGCAGGTCCTGTAAGCACACGGCTCCTCTACAGATACAGGTATGTGTGTGCGGTCACCATCAGATCAGGATTATTGGGGATGATTATTATTAACCCTTAAGGACACGATGTATATTTACATTCTGTGCCCCATATGGGACTTTGAGGTGAGCTCAGGAGCTATAAGCAGCCAGGACTCACCACTAGTGACGCTCATCGCCATTAACCCTTTAGATTCCATGATCAAAGTCCATTGCAGGATCTAAAATGAGTAAAATGCAGTTGTTGGGGGGCGGAGTCTAGATCAGCTGAGATGACGGCCGGAGGGCCCCTTACCGTGCTCTGTGCTCAGATCGGTGCTCTAAGTATACAGACACCTCCACAGCCTGTATAAGCCGAGCACCGATAACACTGATCACTATGGCAGAGCGTTATTCAGGGTTTGTAATAGAAGCCCCTCCCCTAATAAGTTTATATCCCATTTATGTAATAAAATAATGTAGGTGGGCGTGGCTTAGACATGGCGCTGTGCGGTTGTTTCTCTAGGGAGCGCCGTGCCGACCAGCGGTTGTTTCCTGATTTCCTACCTATACTGCCCCCCAGGGGATGTCTGGATGGTGAAGGTATCAGGTCACTTACCCGCCCATCCTGTCACCTGGTCAGTCTCTTTTCTCCGGGTATCAGCCACTTCTTCCATACAGGACTATGTAAGCATCAGGTTTTTTAAGTTTCTCCTGTGCACCTATTATTACTTAAGACAGTGTTTCCAAACCAGCGTGCCTCCAGCTGTTGTGAAACTACAACTCCCAGCATGCCCTGACAGCCAAATGCTGTAACAGCTGGAGGCACCCTGCTTGGGAAACACTGACTCCGGTGGTGGCCCAGACCCTGCGTGTGTAACGGTATATGATGCTCGGCCTCTGCTGCAGGTAACAGCAGGTTCTTCCGGGGGGACATATCACAATTCACATAAAATCCTGATGTAATTGTGATGTATATTGTGCCCCCTAGTGGACACATTTCACTATTCTTCATTGGACAATGTCATATTGAATCCCTCTATTCTTCTCCCTGCTCTGATGAAGACGTTCTGAATACACCGCAGCCTCAGAGATTAGGAGAAATGGATTCACAACATCTTCAGCAGAGCAGGGAGAGCGACCTCAGAATACCTGGAGGACCAGAGCGCCACCACTGGACGGGAGAGGGGAGTGCGCTCTAGTCTCTTATTTTACAGCCCTCGGACAATGGATTTTGTTTTATAGAGAAATCTGAAAACTCCTATAATGTCTCCTCAGATGTTTCCCCAGATTATCTCCAGGAAATGGATTTTATTTCTCCATAGAATCTGGTGCGGTTTATCATCGTCTCCTCTTCTTCCCTTCAGGTTTCTCCAATCCAGGATCCTCTGCTGATATCTTCTATATAAGAGAATTCTCCTGGATGACCCATCAACCATGGAGAGAGACAGGAACAAGATGGCCGACAGGATCATAAACCTCACCCTACAGATACTCTTCCGGCTTACTGGAGAGGTGAGGGATTCTGGGAGTGATGTCACATGACCTCATTCTTATCTGTGTAATAACAGATGGATATGACTGAAGAGGTGAGGGATTCTGGGAGTGATGTCACATGACCTCATTCTTATCTGTGTAATAACAGATGGATATGACTGGAGAGGTGAGGGATTCTGGGAGTGATGTCACATGACCTCATTCTTATCTATGTAATAACAGATGGATATGACTGGAGAGGTGAGGGATTCTGGGAGTGATGTCACATGACCTCATTCTTATCTATGTAATAACAGATGGATATGACTGGAGAGGTGAGGGATTCTGGGAGTGATGTCACATGACCTCATTCTTATCTATGTAATAACAGATGGAAATGACTGGAGAGGTGAGGGATTCTGGGAGTGATGTCACATGACCTCATTCTTATCTATGTAATAACAGATGGATATGACTAGAGAGGTGAGGGATTCTGGGAGTGATGTCACATGACCTCATTCTTATCTATGTAATAACAGATGGATATGACTGGAGAGGTGAGGGATTCTGGGAGTGATGTCACGTGACCTCATTCTTATCTATGTAATAACAGATGGATATGACTGGAGAGGTGAGGGATTCTGGGAATGTATGTAGTGATATTAATGTGTCTCTCCATACACAGAATTACACAGTAGTGAAGAAGTCCTCTAGTGGGCGCTGTCGGGCCCCTGTGTGTGAAGGATGGGGAAGAACCCTGAGCCCAATCCCGGGGCCCCCACCTCACTCCCTGATACATGAGGAAATGGATGAACAGAAGATCCTAGAACTCATCAACAAGATGATGGAGCTGCTGACTGGAGAGGTGACCCTGCTGGGACATTATACAGTAATGGAGGGGTCTGGTGATGACTGGAGAGGTGACCCTGCTGGGACATTATACAGTAATGGAGGGGTCTGGTGATGACTGGAGAGGTGACACTGCTGGGACATTATACAGTAATGGAGGGGTCTGGTGATGACTGGAGAGGTGACACTGCTGGGACATTATACAGTAATGGAGGGGTCTGGTGATGACTGGAGAGGTGACACTGCTGGGACATTATACAGTAATGGAGGGGTCTGGTGATGACTGGAGAGGTGACACTGCTGGGACATTATTTAGTAATGGAGGGGTCTGGTGATGACTGGAGAGGTGACACTGCTGGGACATTATACAGTAATGGAGGGGTCTGGTGATGACTGGAGAGGTGACACTGCTGGGACATTATACAGTAATGGAGGGGTCTGGTGATGACTGGAGAGGTGACACTGCTGGGACAATATACAGTAATGGAGGGGTCTGGTGATGACTGGAGAGGTGACACTGTTGGGACATTATACAGTAATGGAGGGGTCTGGTGATGACTGGAGAGGTGACACTGCAGGGATACAGTAATGGAGGGGTCTGGTGATGACTGGAGAGGTGACACTGCTGGGAATGCTGGGACATTATACAGTAATGGAGGGGTCTGGTGATGACTGGAGAGGTGACACTGCTGGGACATTATACAGTAATGGAGGGGTCTGGTGATGACTGGAGAGGTGACACTGCTGGGACATTATACAGTAATGGAGGGGTCTGGTGATGACTGGAGAGGTGACACTGCTGGGACATTATACAGTAATGGAGGGGTCTGGTGATGACTGGAGAGGTGACACTGCTGGGACATTATACAGTAATGGAGGGGTCTGGTGATGACTGGAGAGGTGACACTGCTGCGAATGCTGGGACATTATACAGTAATGGAGGGGTCTGGTGATGACTGGAGAGGTGACCCTGCTGGGAATGCTGGGACATTATACAGTAATGGAGGGGTCTGGTGATGACTGGAGAGGTGACACTGCTGGGACATTATACAGTAATGGAGGGGTCTGGTGATGACTGGAGAGGTGACACTGTTGGGACATTATACAGTAATGGAGGGTCTGGTGATGACTGGAGAGATGACACTGCTGGGACATTATACAGTAATGGAGGGGTCTGGTGATGACTGGAGAGGTGACACTGCTGGGAATGCTGGGACATTATACAGTAATGGAGGGGTCTGGTGATGACTGGAGAGGTGACACTGCTGGGACATTATACAGTAATGGAGGGGTCTGGTGATGACTGGTGTTGTGGTTCGTGGCTTGGGGCTGAATTGGATTTGGCTCCAACGGTGTCACGACCAGTTAAAATCTGCAGACCATGCATCCGAGATACAAAATGGCTGAGACCATGCGGGCTAGTGAATACAATATATTCACACAGACCGCAGATATTTAACTAGCCGCACCACCGGAGACCAAACGCAATCATAAACAACCCACAGACCAACCTATTTATAGGAATTTTGGAAGAGTTATATCCTAGCATCCAATGCACAAATCAACACTACACACCCAAAATGCGGACTAAATAAAGAGGTTTAATACACAATTGGAAAAACTAACACACATTCTAAACTGAAAGATATTACTAATAGATACAACAAATATAGTAGAAAACACTATTGGGTGGATTTTCCTTAAAAGATACTATATATCTATTATATATATATATATATATATATATATATATATATATATATAAAACACTCAAAAGAATATAACTGAGAATACTTAGCTTCGGGACTCCCTTACGGCAAGTATGAAAATGGAGCAGAGGCAGTGGACAAGTGGTTGCATTCCTTTGTTTCAGGATTCAGGCCCCACAGGAAGTGAATAGGAGGTGTGATGGTATCCAGCCCAGGAAGAGAAAAAGAGCCCGCTTGGGCCTGTTCAATGGGTTTTATTTCTTGTTGTCTCCGCCCCCCCCCCCACCTTAGCCAGCCCCCCCCCCCCCAGGTGGTCTGTCTAATGTTACAAAAGCCCCTGTAATCTGACTAGTAGACCCCAGGTAAGAGACTCCATTTTGCCATTTTCCAACTCCATGCGGCCTTTCTGGACTAGGATCACAAGTAAAATGTATGTCATTTTCATGTCCACAACATTCCACCCCTTGATCCTATGTCAGAAAAACTACATTAGAGTTGCTTGCTGGATGGGTAATCCTCTAAACCCAGTATTCACAAGTCTATTAAATATACAACAGGTACCTTTTAGGAAAACATACAATGAAATGCATATTACCGCAATTAACATTCCATGTATTACAGTATTTCCCAAACTTCCCAACCACCCAAACAGCCCCAAGTCCGGTGCTTCATGAAGTTTGTCTTTTACTTCTGTCAGTTTAGACAAATCATGGTTGATTTCGCCTTCATAATTCACAATATAGCTGCAGCATTCTTTTCCCACCAAAGCACACACTCCTCCTTTGGCTGCAAGGACATAGTCCAAAGCTAGTCTATTTTGGAGAGCTACTGCTCTGATTTGTATCTGCTCCTGAGACAGTTTTTTAATAGAGTCCAATGTGGTGTCCAGAGCATCTTCAAACAGTTGTTGGAGGGCCTCAATGCGATTTAAAGACCAATAAACGCCCCAACTAGGGAATACCACTCCAGTGTTGGCTTCATGAGTCCCTATAAAGTCTCCCCACCTCTTGTTCCTGATTTTCCCATTAGGAAACTCATGTGTTTTCCGGATTGCAGGAATCACTGACCCAAGATAACACTCACCCTCCCAATTCAATGGCAACCATTTGTATGCCCAATTCCCACATAAAAAGTAGGTGTTTCTTGGCAAAACATTGTAACTTCCATCTGTTGGATGAGTGAAACATGTTTCCAGGAGTTGGGTAACAAAAGGGTAGTTCAATCTCTTTGTGGTGTACCTGGTGGTGGACTTGATAAGTTTTATTATTGGGGTACTTTCATTTATATGCATACCCCAGGTATCCCCATACCTATAGCCTGTGATCCAGGCTTGGGAGCAGTTTGATTCTCCTAATCTTATGTTTTGGCCAATGCCTTTGGAATAAATACATACAGCTCCTGCTGTAGGAGGGTTGATGATATGTATTCTTTGCTCTGTAGTGGGTTCACCGTTTTCACGATACCATCCAAACCCGGTTCCATTTAGTTGCTTCATCTCAGAGGCCTCCCATGGGACTCCAAGGAATGGGTAACCTCCTTCCTCGCTGACGGGAATTACGCCACATATCCAACAG
Organism: Hyla sarda; assembly: GCF_029499605.1. Lineage (NCBI taxonomy): Eukaryota > Metazoa > Chordata > Amphibia > Anura > Hylidae > Hyla > Hyla sarda. The sequence goes on from NW_026607595.1 coordinate 201,383, forward strand.
TCAGAGGCATTGGTAACCTTTGAGTATCTGGCCAAGAAATTCATAAACGTGTTGGATGTCCATGGGTTCAGTAGGGCTATACGGCCACTAACCTGTTGGATGGAAAGAAGAGAGGTTTAGTATCTCCATTTAATAATACAATTTTAGTATTACCTGGACCATCTGATATAACTTCCCCTTTCTGTCTATGTTGGTCAGTAGCTTGTGGCAATACCCACACCTTTGACCCCACTTGTATCTGCTGGTTTTCATCCCAAGATACCAATATTTTATGGGGCACCCAGATTGCAATTTCTCCTAGAATCGCTCCATTAGCTATTCTACTTTCCTGTGAGTTGTAAAGAGATGCACTCCACACTCGTCCATCCACACTCACATTCCCTGTTGTACTCCAACCCTCTTTAATTAACTCCTCAGTGAGCATTAAAGTTACCTCTGTACCTTGAGGCATACTGCCTCCTATTGGAAGGATTAATTTCTGCCCCTCCCTCTTGTCACCTGAACTCCGAAATTCAAAATCATTTGTCAGTTGTATTGAAAATTTGTTTTTTCCAGTTTCTTTGGGTAAACCACCTGTGAAATGTAATCTTAAACTAACAGTCGGATCAGTATTCCTGCAAGTAAGCCTTTGGTAGGGAGATGTGTGTCCTATTGTGCGGTTATTTAGGATCATTAGTGCCTGTGAAATCACCTTATCCCACCCCCTTAGTGACAAGCTTGGGGATAGCTTCCGAATCTGCTCTTTTAAAAGCCCATTGCACCTTTCAATCAAACCCGCAGCTTGGGGATGATAGGGGATATGGAAGATCCATTGTATTCCAGAGTCCTGAGCCCACTGTTGAACTAACTGACCAGTAAAGTGGGTACCATTGTCAGTCTGTATTTCTGTGGGCATACCGTATGCAGTTATTAGAAGTTGCAGCATCTTTAGGGTAGAGGCTTGATTGGCGCTTTTACAAGGAAGTACTCTCATCAGTCCAGTGTATGTGTCTACAGCTGTACAGCAATACATTAAACCTCCTCTACCTTTTGGTAGTGGACCAATGTAGTCCATCTGCCATATTTCACCTGCAGAATTTCCCTTTTTCAAGTATCCCTTATGTTGCGGAACAAGGGGCCACTTTTTTACTTCGCTGCAAATGTCGCATGCTTGCTTGGCTGTGGTCACAAGTTCTAAAGTGACGGGAAGTCCCCTTGCTCTTGCCCATTCCAGAGTTGCTTTGTTGCCACGATGTCCTCCAGTCTCATGTGCCCATGTTGCCATGCGAAGTAGAACAGGATCTACAGGATCACCATCACAGGTCTTTTGGCTTCTGATTCGGGTCAGTTCATCTGCTATCCTGTTGGGGTTCTCCTTGTCTGGATCTTTGGGGACATGGGCATCCACGTGTCCAATTTGAATCAGTCTTTGCTGGGAGGCTGTCCAGATCTTTTCCCAAAGTTCTCCACCTCCCCATACTGGTTTGCCATGAATAAGCCACTGGTTTTCTCTCCAAGTAGTCATCCATGTAGTACAAGCTTTGTAAACGGCCCAACTGTCTGTGTAAATGAAAAGTTCCTGGGAATCAGTTTCTTCAAGCAAAATGGCTATGGCCGCAAGTTCTGCATATTGACTTGAGCCACCTTTACCTTGCTCCTGGATCACCACCTCCTTGACCTGGGTTGTAAGCTACAGCTGTCCAGCGTCTTCCTTTAGGGGTGATTACAGATGATCCATCTGTAAACCATGCATTTAGTTTCTGACAGTCTTGTAGTTCCTCATAGGGTAAAGCAGTCTTTATGGGAGAAGGCTGAAGCACAGGTATCTCACAAGTATTTGGATGTGATAAGGTTTCATATGTCACAAGGCCATTGAGAATCCTGGTTAAATCCTTTACTTCGCCAGCTTGCACTCCACCTCGCTCTTGAAGGTACCATTTCCATTTTAAAAGAGTTTGACTTTGGGCCACCTCTGCACGTATGGGTAGGCCTTCGTCTCGCACCCAACCTGCAATTGGTAAGTCTGTTTTCACAGAGACTGGGGCCTTTTGGGTCATAGTCTCTACATGCTGCAAAGCTGTATAGGCAGCTAACAAGTTCTTCTCCAGTGGTGAGTACCGTTGCTGAGCTCCAGTTAGTTGCTTGGACCAGAACCCAATTGGTACCGCTCGTTGACCTTTAACTTCATTTGGCTGCCACAAGCCCCATGACATGACGTTGTTGGTCACCATCACGTCAAGTTGAAAAGGGAATCCATCTTTGAGTGGACCAAGACCTTGATGCTGTAAAACGGCTTCCTTGGCTGCTTTAAATGCTGTTTCTTGGTCCGCACCCCAAACAAATGTAGATTTTTTGCGTGTAACATTGTATATGGGACGTAGCAAAAGTCCAAGATGAGGTATAAATGACCTCCAATATCCAAGTGCACCGAGAAACTTTTGTGCATCTTTCACAGTCTTTGGCGTTGGGGTGTTTTGTATTGTATCCAGTATTGGTTGGGGAATCTTGCGAACAGGACCGGCCCAGATCATTCCGAGGAATTTGACTTCCTGGGCAGGACCCTGCACTTTGTCTTTGTTAACAGCCCATCCTCTGGCAACCATGTGATCAATCAAAACAGTCAATGCATCTGCCACTTCCTCTTTAGTTCCGGTAATCATGATGTCATCAATGTAGTGGAAAACAGGTACTTTCAGGTTTAACAGGCTTAAATCTCGGGCAATCAGTCCATGGCATATGGTGGGGGAGTGTATATATCCTTGGGGCACCGTTTGCATGGTGTATTGACGTCCTTCCCAGGTGAAAGCAAATTGGTCTTGGGACTCAGGTGCAATAGGAATTGAAAAGAAAGCATTCGCTAGATCAATCACTGCGTGCCACTCGCCAGCCTGTTTGGCTATGTCCTCAACGACTGAGACGATATTGGGGACTGCAGCACTTAATGGTGGTGCCACTTTATTGAGTCCCCTATAATCTATAGTCATACGCCATGAACCATCTTGTTTCTTAACAGGAAACACCGGACTATTAAAAGGGCTTGTTGCAGGACGAATTACACCTGTTCTCAATAATTCAGCGATTGTTTCACTGATTTCTTTCTGTCCTCCCGGCAGCCGGTACTGCTTCAGCCTTACCGGGCTACTAGGAGGAGGAATGACCACAGGTGTCCAATTTGCATTTCCTCTCACCACCTCCTTGACTACATTGACATAAGAGGGTTTGTGAGGAAAGCCAAACTTGAACACCCCCCACTGTGTCTCTATACATCGCCCTAACAATAAATCTATCCCCAAGATATTGTCAGGTAAATCGGAAACCAAAATATTAGCCTCAAATCGGGGACCTTTGTTAATGGCTAACATGACAGTTGTCTGGACAGCTTTAGTTACTCTACCCCCCAAACCCTCTATGTGGACTATGGGGCCTGCAAAATGTGAGGGGTTACCCTGAAGCACTGTTACCTCCGCCCCCGTGTCAACCAAAGCTAGAACTTTGGTGTTGTGTTTTCCTTTTCCCCACCAAACCGTTAGAGGGACATGGGGCCGTCGATCCCCAGCCATGACTGGTAACATTTTCGGTGCCGGGGATCGGCCGTCCCATCAGTCCAGTAAATTTTGTTTGGCAATGGCCTTCAACTCAGCAGTTGGATACAAGGACTTTGGTTTCCTAGGAGTGGCAACAGGAGGACAAGAATTAGTATCAGGGTATTTAACACCAGATTGCTTATGTTTCAGACCTTTCTCAGTGGGTGTAGGCTTAGAAATGAAATCATCCTCAAAAGTAATTAACTTTTCAACTTGTACAGGACCCATAGATGCAGTGTGAACCTGAACCCTTTTCTTTAATGTTTTCCACCTTTTAAACAAGGCTCCGGTACCAAGATTTGTAAATGACTCATTTATACCAGCTTCCTGAAGTTCCTCAATCATCTCTTTCCTAGACATTCTAGTGCGTTTTGGAATATTCTGATTTTTGTTCCATGTGGGTTTACCCTTGGGAGGTTCTACAGTGTCCCCTCTGTCTGACTTATTGGCCATAGAGATACCTCTTCTCTGGTTAACCTTTTCCTCCATTTCATACTCCCCCAACTCTGCTAACCTTTGTGTGATCACAAAAATCTGTCCATTTTCGGCTGTACCATTTAGCATAGATAATAAGGACCCTCTTTTAGCACTGGGAGCTGTCCTTAGAAACCTAGACCTCATGCTTGCCGTGAAATCCTCTGCATCAGGCCCTTCCCAGTGATCTTTGTCTAGACCTGCTACACAACCCATAATACGGACTCTAGTTATAGCATCTTTTATGTTGTGCCATTGAATGTGTGGTTCAATGTCAGTGTGATGTGGGAAAACTTTTAGTAATGCATGTTTAATGATATCCATTAAACTGAAATTACCTTGAATGTTTCTCACTAACCTCAACACCTGTGTGATCTGTGGATTACTTGTGAGCTGACCAATGCTTACGGCTTCATCTGCATTAAGAATGATCTTATCTGCCCCAGTATCCCACACACGCAACAACCACTCACCAATGCTCTCACCCGGAGTCTGCTTATAAAGCTTTGTAATCTCGGTTAGCTCTAGTTGTGAATAACCTCGCACTACCTCATTTATTTCATCTTGTGCACTCTCACGCATTCCTTCGTGACCATCATGGTCCATGGGTACTCTACGTTTTCTCTGTTGGGTGATAAGGGGGTGAGCTTTGTAGTTATCCACCCTCTCATCATCCTCAGAGGAGACATAATAGTATGAATCGTCTTCAGAGGAGGAAGAGAAAAATGACTTATCACACTCATATTGTTTAGTCATTGTTCTCACCTTTCTGGTGTGGTATGGCACTTTACCTCTTTTAGATCGACTACGGTTTATTTTGTGAATTAGCAGAGTATTAGTTTCCTGTAACTCCTCCTTACGGGCATTGTTACTTTCCAAACATTCATTTGACCACAATAACCTCTCTTTTACTTCAGCTAATTCCTTTTCTAGGGCCTGTCTTTGCTCTCTCTCATTTTTTAAAGCATGCAAAATGATCCACCCTACTTCTGCAGCAGCTCTGCTCTCAGGTTTGGAATAAACCCCTAAATCAAGCTTCAGAGCCATACCTCCTATCTCTTCCCCTATCTCTGGGTAAACCGGCGCACCATAGCGTACAAGCTCTTCTGCTATAACACTCCATTTTCCCATAGTGTTAGCCCAATGTGGTACAGCCCCATATTTGGGCCTTCTACCCCCAATCAATGAACAAAACTTCTTCCTAAAGAAACTCATTCTCGCAGTCAGATATACTTGGAATGTGATCAGACAAAGGAATCTCAAGCACAATATCAGATGGCGGGACAATAACACGTGTCTGCAGTAAGCCTTATTACTAGTATATAGTGTATCACTAACACATACAAACAGGCTACACTGGGGTATCTCGCACAAGCGGGTATGCCTCTCACACTAGTGAATATAGTGGAGATTTATAGCACACACAACTAAAGTGCAATCACAATCTTGTAACATGTACAACAGGAGACTTTCAATATGCTTTACAATCTGTGTCTAAATAACTATCCCGTATGCAATACAACCAACCATTACCTAGAAAGCAATGCTATTAATTACCAGTGACAAATCACTAAATAACTATCATGTATGCAACTCAAGTTACCCTTAAAACAAGGAACACAAAAGCAACAGTCTATTAGAATCCTGTATAACTAGTCCAGTGCTACACGAGATAACCACAAACAGATTAACCTATTGTATAAGAGTACAACAAAACATGCCCCTCCCCCGACCATGTGCTTTCTTTGTCCCTAAAAATGGCCCCCAGCTATGTATTAAACGGAAGCAGGAAGTACAGGCCAACATACAAATCACCCTTTTAGTTTAAAAGCCCTTTGAAGACTACAAAGTTAATCATCAGAAAAATATTCCTTTATAAAAGTTTCATAAATTAATTATAATTGTTAGGAAAATTAGTTAATTTGGTCAATTGGTTACTAATATTCATAACTCCTGCAAAATCCCATCCTCGTCGCCATTTGTTGTGGTTCGTGGCTTGGGGCTGAATTGGATTTGGCTCCAACGGTGTCACGACCAGTTAAAATCTGCAGACCATGCATCCGAGATACAAAATGGCTGAGACCATGCGGGCTAGTGAATACAATATATTCACACAGACCGCAGATATTTAACTAGCCGCACCACCGGAGGCCAAACGCAATCATAAACAACCCACAGACCAACCTATTTATAGGAATTTTGGAAGAGTTATATCCTAGCATCCAATGCACAAATCAACACTACACACCCAAAATGCGGACTAAATAAAGAGGTTTAATACACAATTGGAAAAACTAACACACATTCTAAACTGAAAGATATTACTAATAGATACAACAAATATAGTAGAAAACACTATTGGGTGGATTTTCCTTAAAAGATACTATATATCTATTATATATATATATATATATATATATATATAAAACACTCAAAAGAATATAACTGAGAATACTTAGCTTCGGGACTCCCTTACGGCAAGTATGAAAATGGAGCAGAGGCAGTGGACAAGTGGTTGCATTCCTTTGTTTCAGGATTCAGGCCCCACAGCAAGTGAATAGGAGGTGTGATGGTATCCAGCCCAGGAAGAGAAAAAGAGCCCGCTTGGGCCTGTTCAATGGGTTTTATTTCTTGTTGTCTCCGCCCCCCCCCCCACCTTAGCCAGCCCCCCCCCCCAGGTGGTCTGTCTAATGTTACAAAAGCCCCTGTAATCTGACTAGTAGACCCCAGGTAAGAGACTCCATTTTGCCATTTTCCAACTCCATGCGGCCTTTCTGGACTAGGATCACAAGTAAAATGTATGTCATTTTCATGTCCACAACAACTGGAGAGGTGACACTGCTGGGAGATTATACAGTAATGGAGGGGTCTGGTGATGACTGGAGAGGTGACACTGCTGGGACATTATACAGTAATGGAGGGGTCTGGTGATGACTGGAGAGGTGACCCTGCTGGGACATTATACAGTAATGGAGGGGTCTGGTGATGACTGGAGAGGTGACCCTGCTGGGACATTATACAGTAATGGAGGGGTGACACTGCTGGGACATTATACAGTAATGGAGGGGTCTGGTGATGACTGGAGAGGTGACACTGCTGGGACATTATACAGTAATGGAGGGGTCTGGTGATGACTGGAGAGGTGACACTGCTGGGACATTATACAGTAATGGAGGGGTCTGGTGATGACTGGAGAGGTGACACTGCTGGGACATTATACAGTAATGGAGGGGTCTGGTGATGACTGGAGAGGTGACACTGCTGGGACAATATACAGTAATGGAGGGGTCTGGTGATGACTGGAGAGGTGACACTGTTGGGAATGCTGGGACATTATACAGTAATGGAGGGGTCTGGTGATGACTGGAGAGGTGACACTGCTGGGACATTATACAGTAATGGAGGGGTCTGGTGATGACTGGAGAGGTGACACTGCTGGGACATTATACAGTAATGGAGGGGTCTGGTGATGACTGGAGAGGTGACACTGCTGGGAATGCTGGGACATTATACAGTAATGGAGGGGTCTGGTGATGACTGGAGAGGTGACACTTCTGGGACATTATACAGTAATGGAGGGGTCTGGTGATGACTGGAGAGGTGACACTGCTGGGGCATTATACAGTAATGGAGGGTCTGGTGATGACTGGAGAGGTGACACTGCTGGGACATTATACAGTAATGGAGGGGTCTGGTGATGACTGGAGAGGTGACACTGCTGGGACATTATACAGTAATGGAGGGGTCTGGTGATGACTGGAGAGGGGACACTGCTGGAAATGCTGGGACATTATACAGTAACACCACTGGAGGGGTCGGGGTGATGACTGTATCATTATGTGTCAGGACGTGGCGGTCTATTTCTCCATGGAGGAGTGGGAGTATGTAGAAGGACACAAGGATCAGTACAAGGATCAGGTCATGATGGAGGATCAGCAGCCCCTCACATCACCAGGTAATAGACATGACTATATACACACGTCCTCTCATTATTTGTATGTAAAGAATGAATTCAGTCTCTGTATGTGTTCCCTACAGTCAGATCCAGTAAGAGAACAGCAGCAGAGAGGTGTCCCCGTCCTCTTCTTCCACAGGATGATCAGGTAGATGGAGATATTCCCTATGATCTGTAGAAGGGCTGTGAAGCTCTTGTGGTCAGTCCCCTTACCCTCCATGACTCCTCATCTTCTGCTCATCTATAACATCCCACGTGACTTCTCCTACTGTCTGATGACTTTTACTATATTTCTTCCACATCTTATGAATCAGGGAGAAGATCCAAACAATTTTAATGCTGCAGAGACAGATGTGAGCGGTGATGAGCGGTATAAGGATGACATTCCTACAGGGAAAGATCTGATCTATAATAATGCTACAGACATAAAGGAAGAAGAGGAGACAGATGTGAGCAGTGATGAGCAGTATAAGGAGAACATTCATACAGAGAAAGATCCAATCTATATTAATGCTACAGACATAAACGTAGAAGAGACAGATTTGAGCGGTGATGAGCAGTATAATGAGGACATTCCTACAGCGAAAGATCTGATCTATATTAATGCTACAGACATAAAGGAAGAAGAAGAGACAGATGTGAGTGGTGATGAGCAGTATAAGGAGGACATTACTACAGGTAACCTCCCAGGTGAGTAGTAACCACTAAATGCAGAGAACAGTCACAGATTCTGCTCAGTCACCGACTGTAATAATTTTTTATGGAATTTTTTTAAAGGGGTTGTCACGATGCCGGCTGGCAGGTAGTGGATCCTCTGTGCCAGAGAGGGATTGGCGTGGACCGTGCTAGTGGACCGGTTCTAAGCCACTACTGGTTTTCACCAGAGCCCGCCGCAAAGCGGGATGGTCTTGCTGCGGCGGTAGTGACCAGGTCGTATCCACTAGCAACGGCTCACCTCTCTGGCTGCTGAAGATAGGCGCGGTACAAGGGAGTAGGCAGAAGCAAGGTCGGACGTAGCAGAAGGTCGGGGCAGGCAGCAAGGATCGTAGTCAGGGGCAACGGCAGAAGGTCTGGAAACACAGGCAAGGAACACACAAGGAACGCTTTCACTGGCACTAAGGCAACAAGATCCGGCAAGGGAGTGCAAGGGAAGTGAGGTAATATAGGGAAGTGCACAGGTGATTACCCTAATTGGAACCACTGCGCCAATCAGCGGCGCAGTGGCCCTTTAAATCGCAGAGACCCGGCGCGCGCGCGCCCTAGGGAGCGGGGCCGCGCGCGCCGGGACAGAACAGACGGGGAGCGAGTCAGGTAGGGGAGCCGGGGTGCGCATCGCGAGCGGGCGCTACCCGCATCGCGAATCGCATCCCGGCTGGCAGCGGGATCGCAGCGCCCCGGGTCAGAGGACGTGACCGGAGCGCTGCAGCGGAGAGAGTGAAGCGGGGACCCGGAGCGCTCGGCGTAACAGTACCCCCCCCCTTGGGTCTCCCCCTCTTCTTGGAGCCTGAGAACCTGAGGAGCAGACTTTTGTCAAGGATGTTGTCCTCAGGTTCCCAGGATCTCTCTTCAGGACCACAACCCTCCCAGTCTACTAAAAAAAAATTTTTCCCTCTGACCTTTTTGGCAGCCAAAATTTCCTTGACCGAGAAGACGTCCGAGGAGCCGGAAACAGGAGTGGGAGGAACAGATTTGGGAGAAAAACGGTTGAGGATGAGTGGTTTGAGAAGAGAGACGTGAAAGGCATTAGGGATACGAAGAGAAGGAGGAAGAAGAAGTTTATAAGAGACAGGATTAATTTGACACAAAATTTTGAAAGGACCAAGATAGCGTGGTCCCAACTTGTAGCTAGGGACACGGAAGCGGACATATTTAGCGGAGAGCCATACCTTGTCTCCAGGGGAAAAAACGGGGGGAGCTCTTCTTTTCTTATCCGCGAACCTCTTCATGCGTGAAGAAGCCTGTAAGAGAGAATTTTGGGTCTCTCTCCATATAATGGAAAGGTCACGAGAAATTTCATCCACAGCGGGCAGACCAGAGGGCAAGGGGGTAGGGAGGGGGGGAAGAGGGTGACGGCCGTACACCACGAAAAATGGGGATTTGGAGGAAGATTCAGAGACCCTGAAGTTATACGAGAATTCGGCCCATGGAAGGAGATCTGCCCAGTCATCCTGGCGGGAGGAAACAAAATGTCGCAAATAATCACCCAAGATCTGGTTAATTCTTTCTACTTGTCCATTGGACTGGGGATGATATGCAGAGGAAAAATTTAATTTAATCTTGAGTTGTTTACAGAGAGCCCTCCAGAATTTAGACACTAATTGGACACCTCTATCCGAGACAATCTGCGTAGGCAACCCGTGAAGACGAAAAATGTGTACAAAAAATTGTTTAGCCAACTGAGGCGCAGAAGGAAGACCAGGAAGAGGGATGAAATGTGCCATTTTGGAGAATCGATCAACGACCACCCAAATAACAGTGTTGCCACGGGAAGGGGGTAAATCAGTAATAAAATCCATACCAATCAGAGACCAAGGCTGTTCGGGGACAGGCAGAGGATGAAGAAAACCAGCGGGCTTCTGGCGAGGAGTCTTATCCCGGGCACAGATAGTGCAGGCTCGCACAAAGTCCCCAACATCCGTCTCCAGAGTCGGCCACCAATAGAAGCGGGAGATGAGTTGCACAGATTTCTTGATGCCCGCATGACCTGCGAGATGGGAGGAGTGACCCCATTTGAGGATTCCGAGGCGTTGGCGTGGAGAAACAAAGGTCTTCCCTGGAGGAGTCTGCCTGATGGAGGCAGGAGAAGTGGAGATCAGGCAGTCAGGTGGAATGATGTGTTGCGGAGGGAGATCAACTTCTGAGGCATCCGAGGAACGAGAGAGAGCATCGGCCCTAATGTTCTTATCGGCAGGACGAAAGTGAATCTCAAAATTAAATCGGGCAAAGAACAGAGACCACCGGGCCTGGCGAGGATTCAGCCGTTGGGCAGACTGGAGGTAGGAGAGGTTCTTGTGGCCGGTGTAGATAATAACAGGAGAACTTGATCCCTCCAGCAGATGCCTCCATTCCTCAAGTGCTAATTTAATGGCTAGAAGCTCTCGATCCCCGATGGAGTAGTTCCTCTCCGCTGGAGAGAAGGTCCTAGAGAAAAAACCACAAGTGACAGCATGCCCGGAAGAATCTTTTTGTAGAAGAACAGCTCCAGCTCCCACTGAGGAGGCATCAACCTCCAATAGGAAGGGTTTAGAAGGGTCAGGTCTGGAGAGGACGGGAGCCGAAGAAAAGGCAGACTTGAGTCGTTTAAAGGCGTCTTCTGCTTGAGGAGGCCAGGACTTGGGATCAGCACTTTTTTTGGTTAAAGCCACGATAGGAGCCACAATGGTAGAAAAATGTGGAATAAATTGCCTGTAATAATTGGCGAACCCCAAAAAGCGTTGGATAGCACGGAGTCCGGAGGGGCGTGGCCAATCTAAGACGGCAGAGAGTTTGTCTGGATCCATCTGTAGTCCCTGGCCAGAGACCAAATATCCTAGAAAAGGAAGAGATTGGCATTCAAACAGACATTTCTCAATTTTGGCATAGAGTTGGTTGTCACGAAGTCTCTGAAGAACCATACGGACATGCTGGCGGTGTTCTTCTAGATTGGCAGAAAAAATTAGGATATCGTCCAGATATACAACAACACAGGAGTATAACAGATCACGAAAAATTTCATTGACAAAGTCTTGGAAGACGGCAGGGGCGTTGCACAGTCCAAAGGGCATGACCAGATACTCAAAGTGTCCATCTCTGGTGTTAAATGCCGTTTTCCACTCGTCCTCCTCTCTGATGCGGATGAGGTTATAGGCGCCTCTTAAGTCCAATTTAGTGAAGATGTGGGCACCTTGGAGGCGATCAAAGAGTTCAGAGATGAGGGGTAAGGGGTAGCGGTTCTTAACCGTGATTTTATTAAGACCGCGGTAGTCAATGCAAGGACGTAGGGAGCCATCTTTTTTGGACACAAAGAAAAATCCGGCTCCGGCAGGAGAGGAGGATTTACGGATAAAGCCCTTCTTTAGATTCTCCTGGATGTATTCGGACATGGCAAGAGTCTCTGGGGCAGAGAGAGGATAAATTCTGCCCCGGGGTGGAGTAGTACCCGGGAGGAGGTCGATAGGGCAATCATAAGGCCTGTGAGGAGGTAGTGTCTCAGCTTGTTTTTTGCAGAAAACATCCGCGAAGTCCATATAGGCCTTAGGGAGACCGGTTACTGGAGGAACCACAGAGTTACGGCAAGGGTTACTGGGAACCGGTTTTAGACAGTTCTTGGAACAAGAGGACCCCCAACTCTTGATCTCCCCAGTGGACCAATCCAGGGTAGGGGAATGAAGTTGAAGCCAGGGAAGTCCAAGGAGAATTTCCGAGGTGCAATTGGGGAGGACCAAAAGTTCAATCCTCTCATGATGAGATCCGATGCTCATAAGAAGGGGCTCCGTGCGGAAACGTATGGTACAGTCCAATCTTTCATTATTTACACAATTGATGTAGAGGGGTCTGGCGAGACTGGTCACCGGGATGTTGAACCTGTTGACGAGAGAGGCCAAAATAAAATTTCCTGCAGATCCAGAGTCCAAGAAGGCCACAGCAGGGAAGGAGAAGGCAGAGGCAGACATCCGCACAGGCACAGTAAGACGTGGAGAAGCAGAGTAGACATCAAGGACTGTCTCACCTTTGTGCGGAGTCAGCGTACGTCTTTCCAGGCGGGGAGGACGGATAGGACAATCCCTCAAGAAGTGTTCGGTACTAGCACAGTACAGGCAGAGGTTCTCCATACGGCGTCGTGTCCTCTCTTGAGGTGTCAGGCGAGACCGGTCGACCTGCATAGCCTCCACGGCGGGAGGCACAGGAACAGATTGCAGGGGACCAGAGGAGAGAGGAGCCGAGGAGACGAAACGCCTCGTGCGAACAGAGTCCATATCTTGGCGGAGTTCCTGGCGCCTTTCAGAAAAACGCATGTCAATGCGAGTGGCTAGGTGAATGAGTTCATGTAGATTAGCAGGGATTTCTCGTGCGGCCAGAACATCTTTAATGTTGCTGGATAGGCCTTTTTTGAAGGTCGCGCAGAGGGCCTCATTATTCCAGGACAATTCTGAAGCAAGTGTACGGAATTGTACGGCATACTCGCCAACGGAAGAATTACCCTGGACCAGGTTCAACAGGGCAGTCTCAGCAGAAGAGGCTCGGGCAGGTTCCTCAAAGACACTTCGGATTTCCGAGAAGAAGGAGTGTACAGAGGCAGTGACGGGGTCATTGCGGTCCCAGAGCGGTGTGGCCCATGACAGGGCTTTTCCGGACAGAAGACTGACTACGAAAGCCACCTTAGACCTTTCAGTGGGAAACAGGTCCGACATCATCTCCAGATGCAGGGAACATTGGGAAAGAAAGCCACGGCAAAACTTAGAGTCCCCATCAAATTTATCCGGCAAGGATAAGCGTATCCCAGGAGCGGCCACTCGCTGCGGAGGAGGTGCAGGAGCTGGCGGAGGAGATGACTGCTGAAGCTGTGGTAGTAACTGTTGTAGCATAACGGTCAGTTGAGACAGCTGTTGGCCTTGTTGCGCTATCTGTTGTGACTGCTGGGCGACCACCGTGGTGAGGTCAGCGACAACTGGCAGAGGAACTTCAGCGGGATCCATGGCCGGATCTACTGTCACGATGCCGGCTGGCAGGTAGTGGATCCTCTGTGCCAGAGAGGGATTGGCGTGGACCGTGCTAGTGGACCGGTTCTAAGCCACTACTGGTTTTCACCAGAGCCCGCCGCAAAGCGGGATGGTCTTGCTGCGGCGGTAGTGACCAGGTCGTATCCACTAGCAACGGCTCACCTCTCTGGCTGCTGAAGATAGGCGCGGTACAAGGGAGTAGGCAGAAGCAAGGTCGGACGTAGCAGAAGGTCGGGGCAGGCAGCAAGGATCGTAGTCAGGGGCAACGGCAGAAGGTCTGGAAACACAGGCAAGGAACACACAAGGAACGCTTTCACTGGCACTAAGGCAACAAGATCCGGCAAGGGAGTGCAAGGGAAGTGAGGTAATATAGGGAAGTGCACAGGTGATTACCCTAATTGGAACCACTGCGCCAATCAGCGGCGCAGTGGCCCTTTAAATCGCAGAGACCCGGCGCGCGCGCGCCCTAGGGAGCGGGGCCGCGCGCGCCGGGACAGAACAGACGGGGAGCGAGTCAGGTAGGGGAGCCGGGGTGCGCATCGCGAGCGGGCGCTACCCGCATCGCGAATCGCATCCCGGCTGGCAGCGGGATCGCAGCGCCCCGGGTCAGAGGACGTGACCGGAGCGCTGCAGCGGAGAGAGTGAAGCGAGCGCTCCGGGGAGGAGCGGGGACCCGGAGCGCTCGGCGTAACAGGGGTACTCCGATGGATAGAAAGTTATTTAGAATTGTAAAATAATTCTATTTAACCTCTTAAGGACCCGGGGTTTTTCCGTTTTTGCATTTTCATTTTTTCCTGCTTACCTTTAAAAAATCATAACTCTTTCAATTTTGCACCTAAAAATCCATATGATGCTTAATTTTATTTTGTCACCAATTCTACTTTGTAATGACATCAGTCATTTTACCCAAAAATCCACGGCCAAACGGAAAAAAAAATCATAGTGAGACAAAATAAATGCCATTTTGTAACTTTTGGGGGCTTCCGTTTCTACGTAGTACATTTTTCGGTAAAAATGACACCTTATCTTTATTCTGTAGGTCCATACGGTTATAATGATTCCCTACTTATATAGGTGATTTTGTCGGACTTCTGAAAAAAAATCATAACTACATGCAGGAAAATTAATATGTTTAAAATTGTCATCTTCTGACCCCTATAACTTTTTTACTTTTCCGCATATGGGGCGGTATGAGGGCTCATTTTTTGTGCCGTGATCTGAAGTTTTTATCGGTACCATTTTTGTATTGATTGGACTTTTTGATCGCTTTTTATTCATTTTTTCATGATAATAAAAAGTGACCAAAAATGCACTATTTTGGATTTTGGCATTTTTTTGCGCGTACGCCATTGACCGCACGGTTTAATTAACTATTTATTTTTATAGTTCGGACATTTCCGCATGCGGCGATACCATATATGTTTATTTTTATCTTTATTTACACAGTTTTTTTTTAAATGGGAAATGGGGTGTGATTCAAACTTTTATTAAGGGAGTGTCACACACTGATCTTTTACATTGATCATTGTTATCCCATAGGAGACTATAACACTGTACACACTGATCTCTTATACTGATCATTGTTATCCCATAGGAGACTATAACACTGCACACACTGATCTCTTACACTGATCATTGTTATCCCATAGGAGACTATAACACTGCACACACTGATCTCTTATACTGATCATTGTTATCCCATAGGAGACTATAACACTGCACACACTGATCTCTTATACTGATCATTGTTATCCCATAGGAGACTATAACACTGCACACACTGATCTCTCATCCTGATCACAGGCGTGTATTAACACGCCTGTGATCAGCATTATCGGCGCTTGACTGCTCCTGCCTGGATCTCAGGCACGGAGCAGTCATTCACCGATCGGACACCGGGGAGGCAGGTAAGGGCCCTCCCGGTGTCCGGTCAGCTGTTCGGGACGCCGCGATTTCACCGCGGCGGTCCCAAACAGCCCGACTGAGCAGCCGGGTCACTTTCACTTTCGCTTTAGAAGCGGCGGTCAGCTTTGACCGCCGCTTCTAAAGGGTTAATACCGCACATCGCCGCGATCGGCGATGTGTGGTATTAGCCACGGGTCCCGGCCGTTGATTAGCACCGGGACCGACGCGATATGATGCAGGATCGCGGCGCGATCCCGCTTCATATCGCGGGAGCCAGCGCAGGACGTAAATATACGTCCTGCGTCGTTAAGGGGGTACTCTGGTGGAAAACTTTTTTTTTATAAATCAACTGGTGCCTGAAAGTTAAACAGATTTGTAAATTACTTCTATTAAAATTTTTTAGTCCTTCCAATACTTATTAGCAGCTGTATACTACAGAGGAAATTATTTTCTTTTTGGACTTCTTTCCAGTCTGACCACAGAGCTCTCTGCTGACACCTCTGTCCATTTTAGGAAATGTCCAGAGCAGGAAAGGTTTGCTCTTTGATCTTTTGATCTTTTACATTGATCAGTGGTTTCTCATAAGAAACCACTGATCGATGATTCTGCCGCTTGACTGCTCATGCCTGGATCTCAGGCACTGAGCAGTCATTCGGCGATCGGACAGCGAGGAGGCAGGTAGGGGTCCTCCGGTTGTCATATAAGCTGTTCTGGATGCTGCGATTTCGCCGCGGCTATCCCGAACAGCTCCCTGAGCTAACCGGCATGGTTTCACTTTAATTTTAGACGCGGCGTTCAACTTTGAACGCCGCATCTAAAGGGTTAATAGCGTGCGGCACCGCGATCAATGCCGCGCGCTATTAGCCACGGGTCCCAGCCGTTGTTAGAGGCTATAGACTGGGAGAGGGAGGAAACCCAGGCTGGAGGGGCGGCCGAACCCACCGGGTCTGAAAGAGCACCTGGGTTAGAAATAGCAGGGGGGTCTGGGTCTGGGGAAGCAGTGGAGCAGGCAGAACAAGTGGGTTCAGCAGAACTTGGCATTTTTGCAGAGCAGTTTTTACAAGCGTAATGAGTAACCAATATTCCAGATATCTGTTTAGAGGGAGGGACAGTTCTGGGCACGGACATAGCAAAAAATGAACAGTCTGACCCAAGTCTGTGTCCCAAGGCAGCTGCTGTGAGGATTCTGCACCGTGGCTGTGAGGAGAGAGAAAGACGCCGGCCCATAGAAGGAAGAGGCCGGGTCAGATGCAAGGGAGCTGTGATTGGCCCCTGCATGGCCCCAAACGCGCGCACAGCGCTGATTGGTGGCTCAGTTTGCGCTGCTGAAGCGCTTATGCAACCTGGTGGGCGGAGCTAACGTCCGCCGGGCCGCCGAAGAAATACAGAGAGACTTAGTAATGGCACCCGAACCCCGAGCGCACACCCCGCCTGTAGTGAGCTCCTGTGCGCCCGGGGGACGGAGCGGGCGAAGTGCCGTCGGCAGCCGCGACTGCCGAAAATGAATGTAAAACGGCGCACACGCCCGCAGAGAAGAGCTATGGTTTCACTTTCATTTTAGTCTAAAGGGTGATCAATGCCACGCGCTATAAGCCACAGGTCTCGGCCGTTGTTAGAGCCCGGGCCCAACCCGCTGTGGCCCCCCGTAATAGAACGGGAGCGGACTCAGGACATACAGGTACGCCATGGGTCCTTAACAGGTTAAAAGTCTTTCGCCTTCCAGTACTAATCAGCTGCTGTATACTGCAGAGAAAATTGTGTAGTTCTTTTCAGTATTACCACACTGGACAGAGGTGTCAGCAGAGAGCACTGTGGTCAGACAGAAAAGAACTACACAACTTCCTCTGGAGCATACAGTAGCTGATAAGTACTTGAAGGATTAAAGGGGTACTCCTGTGAAAAACATTTTTTTTTTTTTTAAATCAACTGGTGCCAGAAAGTTAAACAGATTTGTAAATTACTTCTATTTAAAAATCTTAATCCTTCCAGTACTTATCAGCTGCTGTATACTACAGAGGAAGTTCTTTTCTTTTTGAATTTATTTTCTGTCTGTCCACAGTGCTCTCTGCTGACACCTCTGTCCATGTCAGGAACTGTCCAGAGTACAAACAAATCCCCATAGCAAAATGTATACCTGTTTACAAAATTGCATATTTTTTTTTGTTTTTGTTTTTTCTATTTTGTTTCACAATGATTTTTTTTTTGTTTCTCCGTAGATTTTTGGGTAAAATGACTGATGTATTTACAAAGTATAATTGGTGGCGCAAAAAAAGCCATAATATGGATCTGTGGGTGCAAAATTGAAAGGGTTATGATTTTTAAAAGGTGAGGAGGAAAAAACAAAAAGTGCAAAAATGGAAAAACCTGAGTCCCCAAGGGGTTAAAATTGTTATCTTCTGACCCCTATAACATTTTTATTTTTCCGCATTTAGTTTTTATTGGTACCATTTTTGTTTTGATAGGACTTTTTGATCACTTTTTATTAGTTTTTTATGGTATATGAAGTGACCAAAAATGCAAAATTTTTGGTATTTTTGTACGTATACGCCATCCACCGTGCGGTTTAGATAACCTTATATTTTAATAGATCTGACATTTTACACACGCAGTGGTACCACATATGATTATTGTTATTTTTTATTACATTATTTTATTTAAAAAATGGGAAAAGGTGGGTATTTGAAACTTTTAATAGAGAAGGGGTTAATTCACTTTTATTAACTTTTTTTTTTACACTTTGCATGGTATAGTCCCCTATGGGGGCTAAAAAAAAAATCTTCTGATTGCTTATACTGATCAATGTTATGCCATAGCATTGATCAGTGTTCTTTGTGCTCTGCTTGGAGCAGCAGATCGCCGAAAGGACGACGAGGTGGCAGGTGAGGACCCTCCCGTTGTCCAGTCAGCTGATCGAGACCTGCGATTTCACCGCGGATGTCCCAATCAGCTCCACTGAGCTAACCGGCACTGTTAAGCCCACACTTTAGACGCTGTAATCAACTTTTATCACGGCGTCTAAAGGGTTAATGGTCGGTATTGGCGGTGCCCGGCATTAGCCGTGGGTCCTGGCTGCCCGTAACAACCGGGACCCACCGGGTTTAACCCGTTCTCTGCTGGTGAGTGGTTAAAACCCCATTAACGGGTCCAGGGCGTACAGGTACACCCTTGGTCAAGTCCCAGAACGTCAGGGCATACCTGTACGCCCTTGGTCCTGGTGAAGTTAAATGGGAAAAGGGGGCTGATTCAAACTTTTATTATAGAAGGGGTTAAATCACCTGTATTAACGTTCTTTTTACAAATTTTTTTTACGCCCCATAGGGGACTATTACATGTAATCTTCTGATTGCAGACACTGTATAATGTTATGCCATAGCATAGCGGTGATCCCGATCAGCACCGCTAAGCTGCTGGGAAGCTTTTTCTTTCATTTCAGACACGGCGATCAACTTTGATCGATGCGTCTAAGGGGTTAATACCGGACATCACCGCAATCGGTGATGTCCGGTATTAGCCACGGGTCCCGGCCGTTGATAGCCATCGGGGACTGACCTGCTATGACGCGGGGTCAGCCCGTGACTCCGCGTCATAGCAGGGGAGCAAGTGCAGGGTTACAGGTAAAGGTACACCCTGCGTTTTTAAGAGGTTAATTACCCATGATGTTTATTTACCTTATGAGGCCATTTAGGGTGTATTGGGTGGCCCCGGGACTCGAGCCCTCTCTATACCAGGTGGATCTTGGCTGCATTCAGCAACTGAGGACCGCAGCTAATAGCTGACACAGAGCAATCTCTGGTGCTGGCTATTAACCACTTAGATGCTACTGTCAAAGCTGACATCAGCATTTATACAGCCTTAGTAAGAATCATTGGTGGTGCAGTGGTAAGGATTGGCTCACCACGAAGCGAACATGGGGGGCCCATCCATCGTCATGGCAGCCCAAGGCCTTTGCTAGGACTGCCATTGATACAGCCTGTCTATAGTCGGCTCTAATGGATCAATGCAGTAAATACGTACTGCACTGATCTGTATGAGCAATCCAATGACTACTCATACAAGTCCTTTAGAGGAATCAAAAAGTGTAAAAAATGTTAAATGTAAATGAAACTCTCCAATAATATATTCACTTTTTGGTGTAAAAATGTTAAGCTATCTTTGTTGGAATTGTTTATAAAATTAGTAAATGTAACAAAAAATATGCAAATGA
Organism: Hyla sarda; assembly: GCF_029499605.1. Taxonomy (NCBI): domain Eukaryota; kingdom Metazoa; phylum Chordata; class Amphibia; order Anura; family Hylidae; genus Hyla; species Hyla sarda. The sequence continues at coordinate 221,183 of NW_026607595.1, forward strand.
GATATTGTTGTGATTGTATGGACCTGACTTCTATTTTAAGGGTGTTAATACAATGTAAGATCAGTCCCACAAAAAACAAACTCTCCAGTGTAGATGGAAAAATAAAATAGTTATGGCTATGAGGAGAGGAGTAAAAAAAGGAAAACACAAAAGCTTAAATTTCCTGGGTTGTTAAGGGGTTAATACTGATCATAAAATCTGTGTTATTCTCTGCAGATTCTTGTAGCAGAAGATCAGAGGAGAATCTTATATCTTCAGATTATAAAGCAGATGATGATATCACACAAGATACATATGAAGAACATTCCATTATCCCAGATACACCCTCAGCCCTTCACAGCCAAGATCTGTCATCTCATCCTTATATACAGGTCCTGTCTTCTCAGTCATCACAGGATGTTCAGCAAAATAAAAGCCACAGAAGGGGTGTGGGACATCAACGAGCTCATACAGGAAAGAAATCATATACATGCTCAGATTGTGGGAAATGTTTTACTAAGAAATCACAACTTGTTCAACATCTAAGAACTCACACAGGAGAGAAGCCGTTTTCATGTTCAGAATGTGGGAAATGTTTTAATCAGAAATCAAGTCTTTTTAGACATCAAAAAAGAACTCACACAGGGGAGAAGCCATATTCATGCTCAGAATGTGGGAAATGTTTTCCGGAGAAATCACATCTTGTTCAACATCAAAGAACTCACACAGGGGAGAAGCCATTTTCATGTTCAGAATGTGGGAAATGTTTTAATCAGAAATCAAGTCTTTTTAGACATCAAAGAACTCACACAGGGGAGAAGCCATTTTCATGTGCAGAATGTGAAAAATGTTATACTGCAAAATCAAAGCTTGTTCAACATCAAAGAACTCACACAGGGGAGAAGCCATTTTCATGTTCAGAATGTGGAAAATGTTTTATTGTGAAATCAAATCTTGTTAAACATAAAAGAACTCACACAGGAGAGAAGCCAATTCAGAGCAGTAAATGATGCAGATAACACATCTATATATTATCCATGTACATAGGATATCTGACATTTATACATATATCATATACTGCATCTACAAACCTGTTACCAATTGTTAATAAAAGTTTTCTTTCTTATATGATTTATTATTCTTATATCCATCTCCGCACACTGGACTTATAATAAATGGAATATTGTCCCTGACGTTGTATATAGGGAATGTAACGCGTCAGTGTTGTCCCCGCCCCCTTCTCATTATGATTATAGAGACTTTAATTCAAGGCATCAGACAGGATCCGCGCGTCTCCCTTGTAGATCGTCTCTTCTGAACATAAGACGCTGCAGATACTTTTATTTATCACAAACCCTAGACCAGCGTTTCCCATCTTGACGTCTATTTTCGGTCTCAGATCATAAAATCCATTTTTCTATATGAGAAGTCGTCAATATGTCAGCGTCCCCCGGGTTCAGTAAACATCGGTGTAATTCTTTTCCTTTTCTTTGTCCTCCCCGGGGTATAAAATCCCTAGAGATCTGATCACATCTGGTACAAGATCTCTTTACTTCACACTTTGCGCCATTATTACACGGATTGAAAACCCAGTTACACGCTCGTAAATTCCCATATATGTTGTGGATTGGAAGGAAAAAGGTTCTTAAATCTTATATTTACCAATAATATTTTATATTTTTACAGTCCGTCCCTATCATAGTACGGAATTGTTATTTTTCTTCTATCCGATGGTTATTTAGTAATTTTGTTATGATTCAGAAGAGACCACGTGTCCCGTATAGACGCTCACCCTGAAGACATTAGACGGCGGTTTTGTGTTTCCGGATTTACACACTTATTATAAAGCTTTTCCTTCGTCTGGATTATTAGAGCTCGTTCGCTCTTCTTTTTCTCATCCTCCCCTTTATATTCCTCCTCATGTGGATATGGAATTCTCCTCAGTCCCTCCTTCTATAGGGCCCATTTTGTGGCCCCCGCACTCCTCCTTGGCCTCTCTAGTTCTTTCCTCTTTTATATATAACTTTGTCGGTATTACGAGACTGCTCTACGACTGATTCTGATTTCCCTTCTCCCCTAACCCCACTTTCTTTACTCCCTATGGTTATTACTAAACACATTTTCCCTCTTCCCCTTTGTGGGAACGTTTACATTCTTTTACGTTACGAGATTTATATTCTTCTACTAAGACTTTGGCCATAGAGGAATCTCAGGCTTTCTGGGGTTTATAAGTAAATTTATCTTTACTCTCCAATGTTTTAAGCGTTATACTAACATACGTCCCTGAAATTGGTTAGAGAGATTGTATTTATTTCCTAAATAATAATACTATCTAAGCTTTATTCTTATCTGATTTCTTCTGCTCCTAATAGTAACCAAAATGCGTCTTATACGAGAAGAGGAGCTGAATATCCAACTCTCTGAAGAACAGTGCGGATTTATCTCTAGCGCTCACGTGGCTCCTCCCCCTGTATTCGTATACAGGAGAGTTCATATAAGTTATATTGTCAGGGGTATGGGACTCCTCCTCTCCTTTTGTCACATGGTATTCCAGAATCTTCTCAATGTTGGAGGTGTGTGATTGAGTCATGGACTCTTTTACATATACAGGGGTCCTGCTTGAAAATTCAATCTTTCTGGCAGGTTATTTCGATTGCCATATATACTCGAGTATAAGCACCTTTTTTTTGTGCAGAATATGTCCCCCTCGGCTTAAACTCAAGTGAAAAAAAAATAGCAGTGACATCAGTCCAGGCATTCAGGTTGGGGGGGGGGAGCCATCCATCTTTACCGGGACGGCCCCGGACTCATCCAGGGTAGGGACGCTGAAGGGACTGTCTGCGCAGGGACTGTCCGCATACCAGTGGGAAAAGTGAGCTGGTCTGGTCCATCCACCTTCTCCACTCTGGGCTGGCCCCGAAATAGTGATTCTGGGGTAGGGTCGCTGCTGCGCATTGAGGCCGCCATGCAAGGACACCCCTGATATCACAGAGTGTACCTTTCTCTACTGCCAGGCAACAGGAAAAGGTGATTAGACGATAAGCGAGGGGGATGATGAAAGGAGAGGATGGATGATGTTGCGGGGATGGATGATGACAGGAGGGGGATGGATGATGACGGGAATGGGTGTTTGTGTCAGTGAATGATGACAGGGAGGATGGTTGATGACGGGGGGTGGGTGTGTGTGGCAGTGGATGAGGACAGGAGGGGGATGAATGATGACAGAGGATGGAATGATGATGGGGGGATGGGTGTTTGTGTCAGTGGATGATGACAGGAGGGGGGATAGATAATGACAGAGGATGGAATGATGATGGGGGGATGGGTGTTTGTTGCAGTTGGTGATGATAGGCTTATACTCAAATGAATAGATTTTTCTGAGGTTTTTGTGAAATTAGGGGCCTCGGCTTATACTCCAGTATATACGGTATTTTGTTGGTTACAGCAAAGAAGATTAATTATACTCTGGAAATTGTTCTTCTTGCGGTTACTTCTTTGGATTTCTGTCCTATCTCGACTTGCTGAATCACACACCTACTATTGGTGACTAGACGTCTTATTCCGATATACTAGAGATCTTCTACCTCCTCGAACCATTTCGCAGCTGTGCAAAAAAAGTTCCCAGTTGTTCAAACTTGAGGAACCTGTTTCATGGCAAAATTTCTTGAGCAATTCCCTGGAGACTTGTTCTCCTTAGATTACTTTTAGGACCTTTTCATTAAGTACCAGTAGAATCTCCCAATAGCGGACACTCACAGGGAATAAAAGGGTCCATTATTGAGAGATGTCCCCTATTGGGAAAAAGGCTCCAAATTCTTCCTAAATGACTGAATACTGTCCTGTGCTAACTCCAGAGTTTAATTACCTATAAAACACAATGAAAAACAATATTACAGTAGAATCTCCCAGTGTCATTTAATCACCCCCTGTATCATTTATCACCCCCCTCCCTTTTTTTACCCTGTGCCATCTTATTCCCCTGTGCAGTGGGCCTAATTATCCCCCCCCCCTTACCCCCTGTGCCACATAATTTCCCCTTGATCCCCCTGAGCCATTTCATTCTCCCATTTGTACCTTCTGTATAAATTCATCTTTATAAAGTGGCAGAGGGGGTGATGAATATGCACAAAGGGTAATAAAGGGGTAATGAAATAGCACAGAGGGGGATCAAGAGGAAAGGATGGGGCACAGGGGGTAATAAAGGGAGGGGTGATTTGTCACAGGGGAAATAAAGTGGCACAGGGGGCCAGTCATCTTATTTGGATATGGGATGAGATGTCTAGGGGCGGAGTACCCCTAAGTAAGTCCATTCTTTATTCATTCTTTGACCATCCTTCATGATCAGTTATGTCCCCTTATGACTAACGTCCGTTATTATTGACGCGGGGCAAATAACGGTGCATGCACTCATTTTTGTCCCGTCAAAAATAACGATGGATTAACAGACGTTAACATTTTAACATTGAAGTCTATGGATGATGAATGTTAGCACCCAGTATTTTTATATTCCGTTATGATCCGTTATTGCTACTGAGCATGCTCCATACAGCATCACAACCAGAAGGGGTTAAAACGGACATAAAATAACGGACTACAACAGTGCATGACGGATGAAATAACAGGTAGTAATGGATGGAATATGTCCGTTATTTTGATAGAATTCCCATTATAATAATGTACATTGGGCATCAGTTATCACCCGATATGTTCAGTTATTGTATCTATTTTTTAATGATCTGTTTTTGCAGAATAACGAGTGTCAGAAGGCAGGAAGATGGCGGTAGTGTGAAAGAAGCCTAATGTGTCATGTGACTAGGCGGCACCATAATAACATCACATCCATCTCATTATCTTTTTGTAATTTGTAATTTATCACCTTGTTCTATCATTTTCCATTACTTGCCTCTAGGTATATTATCTGGGTCACATGACATTTCACCTCTCTTTATCATGTCCAGAGTCCTGATGTGGAGTCAACACAGTTTGTAGGGTTTGTGGTATAATGATTCCTATACGGAGAATTATAGGGTTTGTGGTATAATGATTCCTATACGGAGAATTATAGGGTTTGTGGTATAATGATTCCTATACAGAGAATTATAGGGTTTGTGGTATAATGATTCCTATACGGAGAATTATAGGGTTTGTGGTATAATGATTCCTATACGGAGAATTATAGGGTTTGTGGTATAATGATTCCTATACGGAGAATTATAGGGTTTGTGGTATAATGATTCCTATACGGAGAATTATAGGGTTTGTGGTATAATGATTCCTATACGGAGAATTATAGGGTTTGTGGTATAATGATTCCTATACGGAGAATTATAGTGTTTGTGGTATAATGATTCCTATACGGAGAATTATAGGGTTTGTGGTATAATGATTCCTATACGGAGAATTATAGGGTTTGTGGTATAATGATTCCTATACGGAGAATTATAGGGTTTGTGGTGTAATGATTCCTATATGGAGAATTATAGGGTTTGTGGTATAATGATTCCTATACGGAGAATTATAGGGTTTGTGGTATAATGATTCCTATACGGAGAATTATAGGGTTTGTGGTATAATGATTCCTATACGGAGAATTATAGGGTTTGTGGTATAATGATTCCTATACGGAGAATTATAGGGTTTGTGGTATAATGATTCCTATACGGAGAATTATAGGGTTTGTGGTATAATGATTCCTATACGGAGAATTATAGGGTTTGTGGTATAATGATTCCTATACGGAGAATTATAGGGTTTGTGGTATAATGATTCCTATACGGAGAATTATAGGGTTTGTGGTATAATGATTCCTATACGGAGAATTATAGGGTTTGTGGTATAATGATTCCTATACGGAGAATTATAGTGTTTGTGGTATAATGATTCCTATACGGAGAATATGTTGTGATACATGGTGGTTTTCCACATCCTGGTCCTTGTGTATTAGACTGAAAATAGTTCTCAGTGTCGGCACCGCAGTGGGCGCAGCTATAAGGCAGGTGGATATAGGATCATCCGCACTCAGCACATTCTTCACACAAAAGTGCCAAACGTTCAGAATTTGTCCACATGTGTCCATAGTTCTCAGGATACACCAGTAATTGTCAGCAGGACTTGGAAAGGCCAGTCACATGGAGGTCAGGACTCTTTGTGTCTCTTTATCACCACCCGATCTCCAGGATGTATATCAGGAGTTTTACCATCTGGAATAGAATAAAGACTTGTGTATGCGCTTGTTGTACGCGCTTGTGTACGGCCGCACATAGCTAGATAGGTGACTGTGTTACATCTGCAGTAGCTGTGGACAGTACAACCCTGTTCTAGGAGCAGGAAACCAGAATAAGATCTCTCCGTCTTTTATTTTAATGACATCACTCATTTTACCATATAATGTACGGCAATCCTAAAAAATATTTTTTTTTAGTGATAACATTTTAATGAAAACAACAATATTGTAAATTTTGGAGGGTTTTGTTTTCACGCTGACTTTACAGTAAAAATTACATGTTTTCCATATTCTGTTGGTCAATACAATAAAAATGATCCCCATGTTATATACTTTTCTATTATTATACTGCTTTTGACAAAAGAGACAAAAAAACAGCAATTTTTGATTTTTTTCTTTTAACGTTTACGCCGTTCCTTTTACGCTTTTTGGAGGTAAAATGGGAAAAAGGTATTTACATTTTATTGGGGGAGGGGATTTTTCACATTTAATTGTTATTTTTTACTTTTTTTTAAAACTTTTTTTTAATACCCTTTTTATGTCCCCATAGGGGACTATTTATTTTATTTTTTTTTCAAATCTTTATTTAGTTTTTTCAACCAATATAAGACAAAGTTGTGAAGCATAAATTGACAAAGTTGTAAATCAACATTGCTTGAGCATGAATCGAAAAAGTCAATACCTTCGAAGATACAATGAACTCCTGTTCACAATCTAAGGCAACTAAAGGTGCTGTCATATGGGTATACATTTCTTAATATGAATTAGAAGTAATCTGTCTAGCGTTACCTCAAACTGCGTCAAAGGGCAGCGGTAAAAAGACGTTCTGTGTATCTTTCACTTATCGAATTAAATCAACAAACTATTGAAAGTCATTTGTATCTAAATTGCTAAGGTAAACAATTAGCGAGTAGGAAAGAAAAAGAAGAGAGGTAAAGTGAAAGGTATAGGAGAACGAGTAGGAGATGAGAGAAAAGTGGGGGAAAGGGGGGGGGAAAGGGGGGGTGAAGGGTAGGTCAATGGACTATGTCATGGGTCTACTGATTGCACTGGGATACTGAGGTGTCACCAGCTCCTGCTGTGTCAATATTTGCCTGTATTGTCTCCTTGAAGTGAATCCAAGGGTACCACGTTTTGAAGTATTTGTCGTATGAGCGGATACTCCAGCTAGATAGTTCTTCTAATCTACAAATACTGGCTACCTTTGCTAGCCATTCTTGCAAAGTTGGGGGATTAGGCTGTCTCCAGTGGAGAGGTATTAATAATTTTGCCGCTGCCAACAGATGAGCCAGAAGTGAGTGTTTGTGCAGGGTATTTCCCCCATGGGGTAAGCCCAAGAGCACTAGCTGTGGGGTCAAGTGTACTTTTCTGCCCAGAATCAAGTCTATGTGTTGTCCCACTGCCTTCCAATAATCAGTGATTGACGGGCAAGTCCACCACAAGTGTGATAGAGAGCCAGTTTGCTTACAGCCTCTCCAACATTCACCTGTAGGGGAGAGCCCCCAATTATATAATCGTTCAGGAGTCCTATACCATCTTGAGATGAGCTTAAAGTGGTTTTCTTGGAGTTTCACACATCTTGAAAAGCCATGGGAGTTTTTTAACACCACTGACTTTTCCTCCGTCGTCAGTGACAAACCCAATTCTTTCTCCCAGGACAATAGGTACAAAGGATAAGCATTTCCCCCTTCTCTATTGATATGGGAACGAATAAATGGGAGTCTAATTTTAGATTCCGCTGCTGACTGCGATGCTGTCTCCAACCAAGTGGGGTCTTTCCTGACGACGTACACCTTGAGCAATGCCCGGCACATGCCCTGTATAGCCTGTATGTGTAGAAAGTGTAGAGTTCTATTCGGTAGAAGGGAATGTAGTAACTCTTGAGTTGGGGGTGAGTTTTCCAGGCATATGTCTTTGATTGGGATAGAATTTAATTTGGACCAAATGTCAGATTGTGCATGTGTTGAGTGAGGTAAGATGCTTGGAATCAAAGAGCCGGGTAGTAAGGGTGAGATTGTGTGCGAGGTGAAGGCGTCCCACTGTCTCTGTTTGTCATAGGCCTGTTTCACCGTCAATGTACCTACTAGCAGAGGGTTTGAAATCTTTGATATGAGGTTCCGTGTGGGCAGCCATGTAGCTTGGAGGTCGGACACACCAGGTGAAGTCAGTTGTGACGTCTCTAACATGATACCTTGTAGGACGCTGGTACCAGAGGAAATCTCTATCCATCTCTGCAAGTGTGTCATTGTGTACAATTGTGATACGATATATAGAAGGCTAAACCCATCTGGCCCGGGACTTTTTCCAATGGGGAATGAGTTCAGTACAGCAAGAACCTCCTCTGGCGAACAAGGGGTCAGCAGGGCCACGCCATCCTCAATAGTGAGTCGGGGCAGGTTAAGCTCATCTAAAAAGGAGCAAATAGCATGTTGTCGCTCTTCTCCTGACCCACCCTCCGGTTCAATGTTGTAGAGAGAGTTATAGTATTTTTGAAAGGCTTTGGCTATTTGTTTAGTATCAGTGTGGGACCCCCCCACACTATCTACAATCCTGGGTATGAACGCCTTATCGCGTCTCTTTTTGATCATAGCCGACATAAGTCGCCCCCCTTTGTCTCCATGAAGGAAGAGCTTTTGTTGGAATCTTACTACATTGGCAGCATGTTGCTTGTTTAGAATGTCTTTGAGGCGTTCTCGTAGTCGCGTCAACCCTCCGTCATTTTCGTTCTGTGGTGCCCTATGTGGGGCCCTTTCAAGTTTTGCAATGTCGGACAGTAAGGATGAGATCACTTTGTTGCGCTCCCTCTTCACCTTAGAACCGAGGGCTATCAATAAGCCTCTCATAAAAGCTTTGTGTGCTTCCCAAACTGTTGGGAGGGGCACATCAGGCGTTACATTTAACGCGAAGAAGGAGCTCAATTGTTCAGTCAGTTTTCCAACCTCGACCTCGTCCGTCAGCAGTGACTCATTAAGTCTCCAGGTCCAGTCTCTCATGGGAATGTGAGGCAGGGAGAAAGTCGCTTGTACAGGGGAGTGGTCTGATAGGGTGCGTGTGGATATGTCAGTCTGAATCAGAGTGGAGAGAACACTATCATGGCAGAATATGTAATCTAATCTATGAGAAGACGTGTGAGGAACTGAGTAAAAGGAGTAAGTGTGGTCTGAGGGGTGCAGAGATCTCCACACATCTATAAGACCTAGATCTGTCAGTTTGTTCCTTAGGGCTTGTAGGGCTACCGGGGACACCGAGGAGCGTTTAGTGGAGGAGTCTATCAACGGATCGAGAGCCAAGTTAAGATCTGCTCCGAGTATTATCGGCCTCTCTGCGAAAACCCGTAGCCTCTCTAGGGTCCCCAGCAGCCATCGAACCTGATGTGTGTTGGGCGCATACAAGGTGGCAAAGGTGTACGTCATCGACCCCACTTTACCTTTAATAAACAGTGACCGGCCATCTCCTCCATCGCAGCTGTCTTGCAGAACGAAGGGCACATCCCTATGGAACGCAATAGCCACACCTCTGGATGATGAGTTGGAGCTACAACAGTGAAACCAAGAAGAGAAATATTGAGTAGGGAGCTTTGGTACTCTGTCATGCTTGAAATGAGTCTCTTGTAAGAACAAAACTGAAATCTTGTCCTTTTTCAGGAGGGACAGGACTCCATGACGTTTGGATGGGGAGTTAAACCCTTTGACATTGTATGAGCAGAACGTCACCCTTGCCATAAGGTGTCGGTGACTCAATCAGCGAACTGCGTGAAGGAAATGTATCAGCGCCCAAATGTGTGGAGGGAGGGGAGTTGGCAAGTGGGGGAATGAGGTCCGTCCAGGGAAAATGTGTATGAGGGGAGGGAGAGAGGGGCAAGGGACTTAAGGAGAAATAGAGGAGAAGAGAGCAATAGCAGGGAAGAAGAAGCTGGAAAGTAGGTTTAGAAGAAAAGAAGTATAAAGCAGAAATCGTCGACCTTAGTAGGGTCACAGCCAGGGTCCAGGTAGACCCCTAAGTGAAGACAAAAAACCACCTAAGGGTGGGATGACGGGAGCGGTCCGTTTCCTGACCGGCAACCCGTAGGTGCCTGTTAACTGTAAGGCAAGTTAAGTGAGGAAAAGGCTCCTCAGTTATTCTATTCCGTCTATGTAAAATATTAACATCATGGGACTGTGAGAACTATCTGTGTAGGAACTTTAAACATGTAGGCCTACCAGTAGGTGCGTAGGGGGAAGAGGGATGGGGGGGGGGGGTGAGGTAAAAGGTAAAAGGGGGGGAGGAGGGGTAAGGATGGGGGGAGGTAGGTGGGGGAGGAGGAGGGATGATGGGCTGGAGGTAAGGAGGGTAGAGAGGCACTGCCTGGGACGCAGGGTCTCAGGAAGGCCAGAGTGAGGCAGATCCCGTGTAGGAACCGAATGACAAGAGGCTATGCCTGAATAAACATATGAAAACATAAGTGCATTAGCTAATCAACTAAAACGACATTACCTACGTACATATAACATTAATAAAGCGCAATGTTAACGCGGCAAGAATAATGAAACAGATGAGCCTAGCGATCAACATTAAATGCAATATAGGGTGCGACAGACCCACCTCCACCTCAGCCACCCAGCCCCCTGTGATATCTGAGGGACTAGGTCACCCGGCAGGATAGAGGGAGGAGGGGGGGGGGTGAGGAGGGGGGAAGGGGGGGGGGAGATAGAGAGGGAAGGGATGGAGGGTAGGAGGGGGGGGTTGGTAGTGGAGGGGTAGTGGAGGGATAGTGGAGGGATACTGCCTGGGGTGTAGGGCTCCAGGGAGGCCGAAGTGCGGCGGGACCTGTGTATGAATAGGACGACAAGAGGCTATACCTGAGTAGGCACATGAAAACATAAGTGCGTTAGCTAATCAGCCTGAACAACATTACAGCAGTACATATAGCAGTAGCCAGGCAATAATGGCGATGCGGTAAGAATAATTAAATAGGAGGGCCCAGCGTTCAAGATTAGGTGTAGCAGCTCCACCTCAATTCAGCCATCTAGTTCAGCAAAGGGGGAGGGGGGGGGGCAAACAACGTTCACATTTAACTAGCAAGTGGATGATAGAGAGGAGGCTAATATGGGGTCTCGATGTTTAATGTCTATGAGAATACCAGCCGACCCTTGTCTCCTCGTCAGGGCAGAGCCAGGGGGGCCCTAAAGTCAATGGCATATTAACATAGCTCTAGAGGGGAGGGAAGGGGGAGATAGGTATGGAGGGGCATGACGTCATGTCTCTAATGCTCGGCTAGACTGCCAGGCGTCCACATCTCGGTCAGTCCAGCTACATATAGTAGTGCAAGTGGTGTGTTATGAACAAGGGGAAACTATGGTTTACAACATCAACAGCTTACAGGGAGGACAGCTACTTCTTCTCAACGCATCCGAGAGGGGGGAATCCTCCAGAAAGGCAGGTAGTCCATCCGCATCGATCCTGCAAAATAAGAGGATAGAGGGAAAAAAAAAAAAAAAAAGGTTGGAGCCATCTTTACACCGAGTCCATGTCGATCCGTTTAGGGGTCATCTTGTTGGCTTTTTTCTTGGCCTTTTGTGATTTCTGGGGTCCAGCTTCTTCCCACGGTGCGGGGGGTGCGATCACTGGGAGGTCAACCAAGTCATTGACAGCCGACCAGTCCGGTATATCCATGTCATTCTGCCCCAGCACTTCCAGAGCTTGGGTCAATTCCTGTCGGGCTCTGATAGTAAATCTTTTGCCTTCCACCATAAAGGAAATCCCGAAAGGGAAGAGCCATCTATAGGCAATGTTCCTGGAGCGCAGATGTGAGGTCAGCGGCCGGAGCATGTTCCTTTTGGATAAGGTGATTCTAGCCAAATCTTGAAATATGGCCAAATGGGCGTCCTCAAACATCAGGTCTGGTATAGATCTCGCTTTTCTCAGTATGTCGTCTCTAACTGTGGAGTTCATAAGGCGGCATACGACGTCCCTCGGAGGTTACTGTGGCTTGGGTTTCGCCTGTAGGGACCTGTGGGCCCGTTCCAACTGGATCTCCAGGGGGTATGCATCTCCCAGGATCTGTATAAAGATAAGCTTCAACGTGGAGGTGAGGGCCTCTGGTAAGACGGCTTCCGGCAGACCTTTGATCCTCAGATTGTTTCTCCTACCTCTGTTATCTTGGTCTTCCAACCAGTCGATTACTTTGTTGAGGTGGGTCTGGCATGAGGTTAGAGCCGAAGTAGATGCCATCGTGTATGATATAACTTGCGACTGCGTAGCCTCTAACTGTTCGACCCTGTGGCCGATCTGCCTGATGTCCGATTTTAGCTCCTGCAGGTCCTTGGAGACCGGTTCTAGGGCCGTTCTTAGTAATCTGTCCATAAAAGTGCGGGAGAGAGGGAGTGCGTTATCAAGTACCAAGTCCTCAGGTTCGATTTCGCTGTCCCGTGCTACTTCTTTACGGGCTTTAGGTGTCTGAGGTCTGTCTTGTGTGGCTGCCATATCAGAAGACTTTCCCGCATCAGATTGACCAGCTCTCTTCATAAAAATATCCAGGCCTCCCTTTTTGCGGTAAGGAGAATCGTTTCTGGTTTTGGGGGGACCGACCTTGACCATCCTGTAACCTCAGCCAAGCAGAAAAGTGTCTCTCTGCGTCAGGAAAGGGGGGAGAACGCTGGTAGGAATTCAGTATGCATCTCACAGTCCCTGTTTGACTATATGTTACTTCAGATCATCATTGTCATATGTCGAGAGGATTAGTTAAGTTAGTAGTAGTTCAGTAACTTCGCTAGCTATTGGCTGCCAGCACGCCTGGAGGGGGGAGCAGGTGCTTTGGACAGGGGATGCACCAGGAGTTATTGTATTATAATATAGAAGCATTCATCCAGCTGTAGATATCGTCCAGACAATAAGGTTGCAGTTTGAAAAGATAAGGATCAGTTAAGTAAATAGCGCAGCAGCTTCGTGACTTCGCTAGCTATTGGCTGCCAGCACGCCAGGGGGGGAGGTGATAGCAGGTGCTTTAAGCAGAAGATGCACCTGGGGGTATTGTATTATAATATAGGAGCATACACCAAGTTGTAGGCAGATTCCAGACAATTGAGGTGCAGTTTGAGGAACGGCCACTAGGTGGCAGCAGAGGATAAGGAATACAGATCTTGAGACCTTGAAATGGAGGTTTACCAGTCCTGTTATGTACTAGTTGTAGGACACGCACAGGTATGTCAGATTGGAAATCTTGGGTGGAGGGGTCTCTGGAGAACTGTGTGGGCCCTCTCAACTTGGTGTCCTGGACAGAGGGAGGTTTGCTGGGATCCTCACAGCAGGTAGGCTGTGGTGTTTAATGTGATGGGGATGATGATGAAGGAGAGGCTCACTACAGGGTGCCGAGTGTTATAAGATGGCCTCTCCCTCCTCCTGTGAAGTCTGCCGTCTGCACTCCACTCTCAATAGCAGTAAATAGAGTCAGATCTGGGGCTGACAGTCAGGGACAGCAGGCTGTGCCTAGGGTTGCCACCCTGCCGGTATTTTACCGGCACAGCCGGTATTTCCATCTACATTCCGGGCTGTGCCGGTAAGTTTGGATGAAAAATACCGGCCATGCAATGGCCGGTATTTTTCATTCACTGACAGGGGCGGACGGAGCAGCATCCCCAGATCAGCACTGCTTTCATGTCCGGCCGTACAATGCCCAGGTCTGACACCACCAGCCTGTGACAGGGAGAGCTCCGTGCGATGACAGGAAGAGATTGTACAGTGCTGGGGAGGGGGCGTGACCTCCTGTCTCCTCTCTCCCCCTCCCCCGCCTTCCCTCTGCCCCGTGCAGTCTTACAACCCTCCATAGGCAGAGCAGGGAGGGGAGAGGCCGTGTATTCTGTCTCCATCTGCAGCGCAGGGCGGGTGAGTGTCTGTGTGTATATATGTGTCTGTATATATGTGTCTGTATGTGATTATATGTGTCTGTATACATGTGTCTGTGTATGTGTCTCTATGTGTCTGTGTATATATATGTGTGTGTGTGTGTGGGGGGGGGGGGGTAAACTGCCTAATCTGGGGGACAACTAAACTGCCTGATCTGGGGGACAACTATGCTGCCTAATCTGGGGGACAACTATGCTGCCTAATCTGGGGGACAACTATGCTGCCTAATCTGGGGGACAACTGGGGGACAACTATGCTCCTAATCTGGGGGACAACTATGCTGCCTAATCTGGGGGACAACTATGCTCCTAATCTGGGGGACAACTATGCTGCCTAATCTGGGGGACAACTGGGGGACAACTATGCTCCTAATCTGGGGGACAACTATGCTGCCTAATCTGGGGGACAACTATGCTGCCTAATCTGGGGGACAACTGGGGGACAACTATGCTCCTAATCTGGGGTACAACTATGCTCCTAATCTGGGGGACAACTGGGGGACAACTATGCTCCTAATCTGGGGTACAACTATGCTCCTAATCTGGGGGACAACTATGCTCCTAATCTGGGGGACAACTATGCTCCTAATCTGGGGGACAACTATGCTCCTAATCTGGGGGACAACTATGCTCCTAACCTGGGGGACAACTATGCTGCCTAATCTGGGGAAAAACTACCCGGCCCTCCACAATATTTTTAGTTTCTCATGTGGCCCCATGGGATAAATAATTGCCTACCACATTCCTCCTCAACCCCGGACATTTCTTAACCTGGAGCCGCCCGGGGAAAGGAGAAAGAGAAGACAAGAGACTGGTGAGACCTCTCTGCAAAATTGTGTATTTAATGCAGTGTTTCCCAACCAGGGTGCCTCCAGCTGTTGCAAAACTATTACTCCCAGCATGCCCAGACAGCCTTTGGCTGTCCGGGCATGCTGGGAGTTGTAGTTTTGCAATAGCTGGAGGCACCCTGGTTGGAAAACACTGATTTAATGTTTTAATGTGTGAAACTATCTGCTCCACTCTGTATCTAATCCTGTCATGTGTGATACTGTCTGCTGAGCCTGTATATCCAAATCTGTCATGTGGGATATGAGCCTGTGTATCTAATCCTGTCATGTGGGATACTGTCTGCTGAGCCTGTATATCCAAATCTGTCATGTGGGATACTGTCTGCTGAGCCTGTGCATCTAAATCTGTCATGTGTGATACTGTGAGCTGAGCCTGTGTATCTAATCCTGTCATGTGTGATACTGTCTACTGAGCCTGTATATCCAAATCTGTCATGTGGGATACTATCTGCTGATCCTGTGTATCTAATCCTGTCATGTGTGATACTGTCTGATTAGCCTGTTTATCTGACGTTGCGCAGGGGGACGTCACTCGTCATCAGAGAGAACCAGCGTTGCTGTCGCGCACCACCACTACCGCCGCCGCTGGCATAAATAGGGTTTTGGTAGGTGTTCTCTAAATGTAAATTTTTTTGTGCGATATAGGAAAATTCCCCCCGCATATATTTTGTATCCCTCCAATCCCCTATGCCATTTCTTAAACCCCCCTCCCATCCCCCGTGCCATTTCTTAAACCCCTGATCCCTCAGCCCCTGTGCAATCTGGCCCCTCCCCTTTTGTAGCTCCACCCCCACATAGCCACACCCATGACCGGTATTTTTCTGAGGGAAAGGTGGCAACCCTAGCTGTGCCCCCAGGAAGCAGCACACAGAGGGACTTGGTGGCGATGCAGGGCTGTGTCATAGGGGACTATTTATAGCAATAATTAGATTGCTAATACTGTTCAGTGTTATACATAGGACATAGCACTGATCAGTATTATTGGCAATCTTCCGCTCTGGTCTGCTTGATCTCAGACCAGAGCAGAAGTTTAGTGAACCTCTGTCGGCCATTTTAGATGATCGGATGCCTGCGGAAGTGCCATGGGCAATCCGATCTTCAATAAAAAAATGCGCATTGCTGCAGATGCTGTGATCTGTATTGATCAAGGCATCTGAGGTTAGCTATTGCTATTGCTAATGCTGCAGAAAGATATTTGTTACCCTTACACTACATATCAGTTTGCTATTTGCTTGAAGACCTTGGGACGATGCCGAAAGATGTAAGATAAAGAAGAAGCTGGAAGTTGGAGACAAAACATTTGAGAAAATATACAGACTGTGCAGAATGACGGATACATCTGGAATTTTCTGTTAGAATAGAGAAATTGCAACATAAGTGACCAATTATTAGGAAGCAAATGAATGCTTAAAATGTTAATATATACATACACAATACTCAAATAACCAATCAACATATAACACGATGACTTGATGTGATAACTAACCTCCCCTTTTTGTCAACTGTAAAAAACAATGTACTTCCGTATAATAAACAGAACTCCTTGGGACAGCTCCTTAGCCGATGCTTCTGCTGAGAAGGAGATTTATACCAACTTTTTGTCTGGTGTTTATTTCTTGTGTCGGCCCTCAGCAGTATACAGCGGCCGTCACTCACAATTTAAGGCCTAACCAGAAGAAAACCTTGACACCTCAGCATCAGGACAAACATTTATGTCTGTGGTCGTTAAGGGGTTAAATATGGATTTAAAAATATACACTAAAATTCTGTCAGGCCGTCTTTCCATGTGGATGCCTCGGTTGGTTTATTAAAGGTCGCCAAACATGTGACATCACCTGGAGAATCTTGAACCTATTCCATGATGTGGCGCTGGAGGAGGAGTCTACTGTTTCGGTCGCTGGATGCTGAGAAGGGATTGGACCGTATAAACCGGTGGTTTACCCTCTCACCATCCAGCAGAGGGGGATGGGGGGGGACTTTTTGGATGCAGTAAAAGCTCTATATACAGCCCCATATGCTGGGGTCTTTACATACAGAGAATTATCACAAGAATTTATGATTAGTAACAGGACCCGACAAGGTGAACCGTCCCCCTTTTTATCCTCTGCATAGATCCTATAGCTCAAGCAGTTCCACAAGATCCTGGTATTTCTGGGGTCTCAATAGGAGAAGGAACCAGACAATCTGCCTCTATGCAGATGACATAATATTCACCCGACAACAAGAGTCATTGCCTAAGTTTCTATCACTGAAGGATTTCAGCAGGATCTCTTATTACAAGCTTAAAGGGGCATTCCATTTAAAAACAATTTTTTCATATCAGCTGCTAAAGTTGAGTTGTTCTTTTTGTCTGAGCACAGTGCTCTCTGCTGACACCTCTGTCTATGTCAGGAACTGTCCAGAGCAGGAGAGGTTTGCTATGGGTATTTGCTCCTACTCTGGACAGTTCCTGAGACAGACAGAGGTGTCAGCAGAGAGCACTGTGGTCAGACTGGAAAGAACAACTGAACTTCAGCAGCTGATAAGTACTGGAAGGATTAAGATTTTTTTTTATAGAAGTCATTTACAAATCTGTTTAACTTTCTGGAGCCAGTTGATGTGAAAAAATAGTTTTTAACTGGAATACCTCTTTAACCCCTTGGGGACTCAGGCTTTTTCCGTTTTTGCACTTTCGTTTTTTCCTACTCACTTTTTAAAAATCATAACCCTTTCAATTTTGCACCTACAGATCCATATGAGGGCTTTTTTTTTTTTTTGCGCCACCAATTCTATTTTGTAATGAAATCAGTCATTTTACCCAGAAATCTACAGCGAAACAAAAAAAAAATCATTGTGCGACAAAATAAAAATAAAAAATACAATTTTCTAACTTTTTATGGACTTCCATTTGTACACAGTACATTTTGCAGTAAAAACGACACCTTCTCTATATTCTGTAGGTCCATACGGTTATAATGATCCCCTACTTATATAGGTTGGATTTTGTCGCACTTCTGGAAAAAATCATAACTACATGCAAGAAAATTTATACGTTTAAAATTCTCATCTTCTGACCCCTATAACTGTAATTTTCCACGTACGGGGCGGTATGAGGGCTCATTTTTTGCGCCGTGATCTGAAGTTTTTCTCTGTACCATGTTTGTTTTGATCGGACTTTTTGATCGATTTTTAATAATTTTTTTATGGTATAAAAAGTGACCAAAAATACGCTAATTTGGACTTTGGAATTTTTTTTACATGTACACCATTGACAGAGCTGTTTAATTAACGATATATTTTTATAGTTCAGACATTTACGCACGCGGCGATACCATATATGTTTATATTTATTTTTATTTACATTTATTTATTTTTTTAAATGGGAAAAGGGGGTGATTTGAACTTTTATTAGGGAAGGGGTTAAATCACATTTATTAACACTTTTTTTTTTGCAATGTTATTGCCCCCATTAGGGGACTATAATATACAGTACATTGATTGCCAGCACTGATCAATGCTATGCCTTAGCATTGCATTGATCAGTGTTATCGGTGGTCGATTGCTAAAGCCTGGATCTCAGGCTTGGAGCAATCAATCATCGATCAGATGCATCGGAGGCAGGTGAGGGACCCTCCTCTTGTGTCCTTGGTACCCCGCAGTTTTGTTGTGACGGTCCTGATCAGCGCCCTCAGCCAGCTGGAAATGCTATTTTCCTATTTTAAACGCCGCAATCAATTTTTTTGCTTTAAATCAACTGGTGCCAGAAAGTTAAACAGATTTGTAAATTGAAAATCTTAATCCTTCCAGTACTTATCAGCTGCTGTATGCTCCACAGGAAGTTCTTTTCTGTCTGACCACAGTGCTCTCTGCTGACACCTCTGTCCGTTTTAGGAACTGTCTAGTGCAGGATAGGTTCGCTATGAGGATTTGCTCCTACTCCGGACAGTTCCTGACATGGACAGAGGTGTCAGCAGAGAGCACTGTGGTCAGACAGAAAGGAAATTAAACAAGAAAAGAACTTCCTGTGGAGCATACAGCAGCTGATAAGTACTGGAAGTATTAAGATTTTTTTTTGTTTAACTTTCTGGCACAAAAATGTTCTCCAGCAGAGTACCCCTTTAACTCATACTAATAGTCATGGGTATGTCTATTATATTTGGGGGGGGGGGGTGTCTATGATAATTGAGGATATGTCTATTATATTTGTGGGTATGTCTATTATAATTGAGGGTGTGTATTATTTTTTGGGTCTGTCTATTATAATTTAGGGTGTCTCCTTTATAAATGGGGATGTGTCTATTATAATTGAGGGGGCGTCTATTATAAATGGGGATGTGTCTATTATAATTTAGGGTGTCTCCTTTATAAATGGGGATGTGTCTATTATAAATGGGGATGTGTCTATTATAATTGGGGGGGTGTATTATAATTGAGGATGTGTATATAATTGGGGTGTGTCTATTATAATTGGGGGGGTGTCTATTATAATTCAGGGTGTATCTATTATAATTGAGGATGTGCCTATTATAATTGGTGGGGTGTCTAATATAATTGGGGTTGTCTATTATAATTGAGGGTGTCTCCTTTATAATAATTCCTTATTTATATAGCGCCCACAGATTCCGCAGCGCTGTACACTCATATTGGTCCCTGTCCCCATTGGGGTCACATGTTATTGAAGTGTGGGAGGAAACCGGAGGAAACCCTCACAAACATTGGAGAACATACAAACTCTTTGCAGATGTTGTCTTCTGTGCTGCAAGGTAACAGTGCAAACCACTGAGCCCCCGTGCTGCCCCATCAGGGGGGTTTATCCTAATATATATATCTGGTTCATTACGAGTCCAATCCTCCTCCCTTGTGGGCCGGTGCAGTGCCGTAGATTGTGATTTGCCATAGATTGTGATGGAGTGACTCAGCAGTTTTCCCTGCTCGAGCGCTCCGCCTCCATCACATTCTATAGGCTGACACTCGCACCCCCCCCCCCCCCAACCATTGGTTACTGCGGGGGCTGGGGGGGCGAGTGTCACGTGACATATTTAACCATCAGGCATCGCAGCTCACGGCAGCCTCACTTGGGCTATCACAGGGACAGGATCTCTCCCTGTAATAGCCCGAAGCTGTACGGAGCTCTCATGGCGTCTGTGGCCCAATTCCGAGAGCGGTATCGGGCCACAGAAGCCAATACTTTTATTGTCACCCGCCAGCGCGCTCGCTCGACACCGCTATCGGGATCCCTATGCCTGATAGCGGCGTTATCAGCTTGTCACCCGCCAGCGCGATCGCTCGACAGTGCTATCAGGATCCCTATGCCCGATAGAGCTGACAACCTCTTGCCTCCCCCCCCCCGCTGCTCTGCTCCCCGTCCCCTGTTAACTCTCAGGGAACGGGGAACAAAAAGTAGAGCAGCGGGCGCCGCTAAAGTAGTACTGCACATGCGCAGCACTACGCAAATAGCATAGGTAGGTAGCGTAGCCGTACATTAGTGTAGGTTGAAATTTAGCATAGTTTAGCATTAATAGTGAAAGGAGGTTAGGCACCACAACTCCCAGCATGCCCAGACAGCTGAAGGCTGCCCGGGCATGCTAGGAGTTGTAGTGCAGTGAAGTCACCACAACTCCCAGCATGCGTAGACAGCTAAAGGCTGCCCAGGCATGCTGGGAGTTGTAGTTTTACACAGGTATAAAGTAGTTAGCGTAGCGTTAGCTCAATTTTAGCGTAGCTTTAGTTTAGTGTTAGCGCAGTTGTAGCTTATTTAGCATAGTGTAGTGTTAGCGCAATTGTAGCGTAGCTTAGTGCTAGCGTACTTTTAGCGTAGTGTAGTGTTAGTGCACTTTTAGTGTAGTGTTAGCATACTTTTAGTATATTTAGCGTAGCGTATTGTTAGCGTAGTCTTAGAGTAGTTAGCGTAGTGTAGTCTTAGAGTAGTGAGCGCAGCGTAGTCTTAGAGTAGTGAGCGCAGCGTAGTGTTAGATTAGTTAGCGTAGTGCAGTGTTAGTCCAGTTCTAGCATAGTTGGCGTAGTTGTACACGGGTGTAGTGTAGCTAACTTAGTTTTACAGGCAGATGAAGTGTAGTTTAGAGAGTTTAGCGTGGGGTGTAGCTTAGCTTAGTCATAAAGTGAAGGGGCTACAACTCCCAGCATGCCCAGAGAGCCAAAGGCCGTCCGGGCAGGATGGAAGTTGTAGTTTTGCAAAAGTAGCAGAGGCAGTTGCGCTCTGCTACGTTAATGCAGTATACAGCCACCTGTATAGATGGCTGGATACGGTGATCACAAGGCCACTTACCCACCTCCGTTCCTGCTCAGTCACTGGACTATTAGCAATGCAGGAAGATGACGGAGCTGGAACGGGGGTGGTAAGTTAGGCTCTCCAGGTAATAACCCATTTTTTTTGTGTTTTTCTTCTCTTTTCAGATACGTGAATGCGGAGGACTACATGGGAATCGGTGGACTACGACGATGACCTGCATTTTTTTCTTTTCTTTTAATAAAATGGTTAACGAGGGCTGTGGGGGAGTGTTTTTCCTAATAAAAATGTTTTAACTTGTGTGTGCTTTTTTTTTCTTTGTTATTACTTTACAGGCTTAGTAGTGGAAGCCCTCTTGTAGACGAAGTCCATTACTAAGCCGGGGCTTAGCGTTAGCCCCAAAAACAGCTAGCACTAACCCCCAATTATTACTCCGGTATCCTACGCCACAGGGGTACCGGGAAGAGCCGATACCAACAGGCCCAGAGTGACAAATATGGCGCAATTGGGCCTGGGCAGTAACGGGCTGGCGTTATTTAGGCTGGGGAGGGCCAGTAACGATGGTCCTCACCCACCCTGGTAACGTCAGGCTGTTGCTGTTTGGTTGGTATTTGGCTGGAAATGAAAAGACGGGGAACCACACATGTTTTTTTTTTTTTTTTTAATTTTTTAATTTTTTTTTTAGTCGCCGCCGAAAAGTGACCTCCGTGAGGCCGTGCAGAGGAGCCGGGAGAGAGCGTAACTCATCTGCTTCACTGACCCCGCAAGACAGCCGAAGTGCAGACAAGTAAGGAAAGGGGAAGAGTGGTCTTCAACCTGTGGACCTCCAGATGTTGCAAAACTACAACTCCCAGCATGCCCGGACAGCAGTTGGCTGTCCGGGCATGCTGGGAGTTGTAGTTTTGCAACATCTGGAGGTCCGCAAGTTGAAGACCACTGAATGCCATAGGAGGAACATGATGGGGGAATAATGAGACGGGGAAATGATGAGGGGGGGATGAGACAGGGGGAAATGATGAGAGGGAAGAATGATGGGGGATGAGACAGGGGGAAATGATGGGGGGATGAGACAGGGGGAAATGATGGGGAGATGAGGGGGGATGATGGGGGGATGAGACAGGGGGAAATGATGGGGGGATGAGGGGGGATGAGACGGGGAAATGATGAGGGGGGATGATGGGGGGATGAGACGGGGAAATGATGAGGGGGGATGATGGGGGGATGAGACAGGGGGAAATGATGAGGGGGGGTGATGGGGGGATGAGGCAGGGGGAAATGATGGGGGGGGGTGAGACAGGGGGAAATGATGGGGGGGATGAGGGGGGATGAGACAGGGGGAAATGTTGAGAGGGGGGATGATGGGGGGAAGAGGGGGGAAATGATGAGGGGGGATAAGACAGGGGGAAATGATGAGGGGGGGATGAGACAGGGGGAAATGATGAGACAGGGTGGGGGATGATGAGGGGGGAATGATGAGACATGGGGAGATGATGAGATATGGGGGGTGGCGATGAGAGGGGTAAATGTGGCACAGGAACTGATAAAAGGGAAGGAATGATGTGGCACTGGAGGGGACGGGACCAAACTGAGGTGCAGAAGAAAACGAAGTTGGGGGGATGATGTGGCATTTAGTCCAAGTCATTTATTTTACATTTTATTTTTTTTACTTAAATTTCCCTGTTAAAATGGGGGTGCGTGTTATACACCGATAAATACGGTAGTTATGACTTTTTCCAGAAGTACGACAAAATCAAACCTATATAAGTAGGGTATTATTTTAATCGTATGGACCTACAGAATAAAGATAAGGTGTCATTTTTACCAAAAAATGTACTACGTAGAAACGGAAGCCACCAAAAGTTACAAAACAGCGGGTTTTTTTTCAATTTTGTCTCACAATGATTTTTTTTTCCATTTCGCCGTAGATTTTTGGGCAAAATGACTGACGTAATTAAAAAGTAGAATAGGTGGCGCAAAAAATAAGCCATCATATGGATTTTTAGGTGCAAAATTGAAAGAGTTATTATTTTTTTAAAGGCAAGGAGTAAAAAACGAAATTGCAAAAACTGAAAAACCCTCGGTCCTTAACCCCTTAAGGACTCAGCCCATTTTGGCCTTAAGGACTCAGACAATTTAATTTTTACGTTTTCATTTTTTCCTCCTCTCCTTCTAAAAATCATAACTCTTTTATATTTTCATCCACAGACTAGTATGAGGGCTTGTTTTTTGCGCGACCAGTTGTCCTTTGTAATGACATCACTCATTATATCATAAAATGTATGGCGCAACCAAAAAAAACTATTTTTGTGGGGAAATTAAAACGAAAAACGCAATTTTGCTAATTTTGGAAGGTTTCGTTTTCACGCCGTACAATTTCTGGTAAAAATGAAGTGTGTTCTTTATTCTGAGGGTCAATACGGTTAAAATGATACCCATTATTACATACTTTTACATTATTGTTGTACATTAGGGTGTGGCAAACAGTGATCCCTGTGGCACTATATCTATAATATGATGCTGGGCTATTTCATATCTACCCAATTACTTTTGGAGGTATATATTATTTTTTATACTTTATACTTCATGCATTTGATATTTTTGTTAAAATATGGAACTCTGACAGGTGGTCTTGTGATCTTATTTTTACAGTACTCACCTTGGACAAGGGACATATTCTTCATCTACTCATAGTACAATTAAGGATCCACATTTCTTCCATTGTGGCCAGTGTGGGATGATTTATCTACTTCTCATACATCTATCTATCATTACTCAGTATCAATGTGCGGTTACTATACCTTTGTATCACGTGTGCTTCACTTGTTTGTTTACCACTTTTTTATTGAGTTTTTTTTTGATTATTATTTGTGATATGTTGACTGCTCCCCTGAGCCCTGATGAACCCCTAACTATAAGTAAGGGTGAAACGCGTAGGTCATTAGGAGTAAGAATATACACATATTAAGTCATTGCATTGTTCATTTTTCATGTTTATGTGACTTATATTATCCCTACTCCCTGTCCACACTTATTGTAGTGAGGGCAAGGGGTTAGACTAGGTAGGGTCGGTTAGGTCAGGTTCTTCACCTGTACCCCAAACCCCCTCCCTTGGTCTGTTGCTCATTATTCAGTGCTATATCTGATACCTTTCTGAGCACTGTATCGTGAGGCATTGTTATTCTTATTATCTTTATTAATAAAATTATACATTTTTTAGCTTAATGCGTTCTTTGTGGCCTCATTGGTAGATTTCAGTAGTGTTATTATTTTGGTAAATTGTCTCCAAGGGCATATATATTACTGGCTGAAGGACCATACATTTCCTTTTTTCTGATTTTCGTGTTTTTCAATTAGATGTAGGACGTTGATCCTCATCATAGCTGACGAGTATTTTTTATCCTGATATCGCGAATTAATTCCCTTAGTGTATCTAAGAATGGCAAATAGTTTATTAGCAGGTGGATTTGACACTTCTTTATGGCTAGAAGAGGCGAAAGAGGTTTTTTCAGAGAAAGAACTGTCACATTCTAGTCATTTGACTCCCACACTTAATTCAGTCTTTAAGGAATTGAATTATAGGTATAAAAACCAAATTAAATCTTGGTGGGAGGTACAATCTTTAGACAATTACATCTCAAATCGGATTGTTCCCAAGGGCTTAAGGATAGCCATATCACCAGCCCTCCGTTCTAGGACCCCGACTCTGATGAGTAAGTGGGAGAAGGAGGCCACAGAGAGTTCGCTTCGATTTATGAATCTTTTGTTGGAAGAGGAAAGGAATACCCTGGATAGTACTACTAAGAAATTACAGGAAAGTATTGACATTGCCCTAAAGTTAAAACAAGATCCGGAGTTTGCAAAAAAGGACACTGAACTAAAGAACAACATTGAAAAATTTAAACATTCCCTTAAAGATAGAAAGCATAAGCAGTTCATTAGGGATCTGAATGACTTTAGGGACAATAAGGCCTATAATTTCTTAAATCAACAACCATATCAAGGCACAGAAACAGAGATATCATCCTCTGAAACCGACGCCTCGGACTCGGAAAGACCTAACTATCAATCATGGAACCGGTCTCCGTACTCCACTCGGTATCGGGGTGCCTATCGTGGCAACAACAGAGGTTGGGGCAAGAAATCAAGACCGCGGGGCTCATCCACAAAACGTGGAAACTCTGGAGAAGCCCAGGGCTCTGGTTCACAATCCTTTGCTGTACCCTCTGTACCATCTGGCCCAACATCCTCTTCCACAACTTCTGGTTTTTTAGTGAAGGACACACAAGTGCCCCCTCGAATGTGACAGTTGAGGACAACCAAATAATCAATTTATCTTCACATTTGTTATCTGAGGCCGAGATCTCATTGTTAAAACATGGCCTTTCGTTTGTCCCTGTGAATAAACCTGATATATTTGGGTGGATCAAGGATCTCCACCTTTTTGGTAGAAGGCTAAAGTGGAAAAAATTCTTTTTCCACCATGATAAAAAATCATGCCAAGAATTAGGGATTGACCAAGAGGACCTGAGAGGTGTTTCCACTTTAGCTTCCTTATTAGAGGAGGCAGAGAGAGGGATTGGTTTGGGCCCCTTCTCCACTTGTCATCTCAAGAGTACAAGACCTGCCCCGTCGGGGGACCGAGACTGCATCGATGTCTTTATAGACATTGTCTGTAGCGACATCGAGGCAAGATTGTGTGATTTCAGGATACCGACACACAATCTTACCCGAGTTGAACAAGATGCCCTCAAAGAGCTACAGTCTGATCGTACAATTATTATAAAACCCTCGGACAAGGGAGGTAATTTGGTCATACTAGACCACAAGGCCTATGTGAATATGTGTACTAGTATTCTGTCAGATGAGACGACCTATCGTGTTCTAGAAAGGGACCCTACCACTATCTTTCTGAAGGAACTGAAGGGGATATTGATACAAGCAAGAACCGATTGCTTAATTGATGAACGCGAATATGATTTTCTATTACCAAATGCACCACGTCTCGCTACATTCTATGGACTACCCAAAGTCCACAAGGGCTTGGACCCGCTTAAATGTAGACCTATAGTATCCGGAGTGGGCAACTTAACCCAGAATATAGGCATCTACTTGGACGAGGTCCTCCGCCCTTTTGTATTATGCTTACCGTCCTATTTACGAGACACGATGGACCTCCTGCTTAAGATCCAGGACATCATCATGGAGGAAGATTATTGGTTATGTTCAATTGATGTCGAAGCGCTTTACAGCTCAATACCCCACAATTTTGGGATTAGTGCAGTGGCACATTACCTGCGTAGTCGCAGTATCCATCATGCCGCGCACAATCAATTTATCCTCACTCTTTTGGAATTTGTCCTCAATAGGAACTTTTTTATTTTTTCCTCACGCTTCTACCACCAGCTCAGGGGCACTGCCATGGGCAGCCCAGTGGCACCCACCTATGCCAACTTGCTCCTGGGCTGGTGGGAGGAAGCGATTGTTTTTGGGGAGGATAACTCTCGCTTCAACCACCATATCATCTACTGGGGCCGCTACATTGATGACGTGGCGGTCATCTGGAGCGGCCCCAAAGTGGAGTTCGAGAATTTTGTGCAGTCCCTCAATACTAACCCAGTGGGTCTCAAATTTACTTTTGAAATCCACAAGGATTCCCTAGTCTTCTTGGATGTACTGCTAGAACGTAGCAGCAATGGCAACATTAGTACCAAAATCCATAGGAAACCTACAGCTGGCAATAGCCTACTCATGTGGTCCAGTCACCATCCTTTTTCCCTTAGGAATGGGATCCCTAAGGGACAGTATCTGAGACTCAAAAGGAACTGCTCCTCGGAACAAGTTTTCCATCATGAGGCCAAGGAGTTACGCAGCAGATTTCAACACAGAGGATACCCTAACAGGGTTCTCAAAAAGGCATATTTAGAAACAAAACATGTGGACAGATCTACACTCTTATTCTCTAAACCTAAGGCAGGGGACAAGGACCTTCCAACTCGAATTATTGGCACATTTGACGCAGCGGCTAAGGAGATACGCCAAATTTTGACTAACCACTGGCCTATTCTTAAAACGGACCCAGTAGTAGGCTCTCTAGTGGAAGAGACACCCAGAATCACATATAGGAGGGGAAAAAACCTGGGGGATTTTTTGGTACACAGTTTGTACACTCCCCCAAGAGGTCCAGGTACTTGGCTCGACCGCAAAGTATCTGGATCATTCAAATGTGGATCATGTAAAGCGTGCAAATACATGCGTGTTTCCAAAGAATTCCTCAGTCCTAGCACTAATAAGATGTATAAGTGCTATGACTATGCGAACTGCAAAACAAGTAAAGTCATCTACTTGGCTACATGTCCCTGTCCCTTAAGCTATGTTGGCAAGACCATGAGGGAAGTAAGGCGTAGGGTACTCGAACACATGAGTGACATCAGACATAAGAGGGAAAAACCGTTGTCGCTTCATATGCTTAGGCATCATGCGGACACCCCCTTTAATTTGGATTTCCAAGTCATCGAAGTTCTCAAACCCGACATCAGGGGCGGTGACCTGGACAAAAGACTATTACAAGCCGAAACACGCTGGATATACCGGCTAAAGACTACCACCCCCTATGGTCTTAATGACCAATTATCTTTTTGCCCTTTCATTTGATGTGATTATGGATATATTTTTTATATTACAATTCTCCCATCTTGTGTAATACATCTTCTGACCGATGTAAGTGTCTTTACTCACCTGCCATTTATTTAGTTAATTAATTATTTATTCATTTATTTATGATTATACATCCATCGTTTAGTTTATCTTATGCTTACCATTCTTAGATTGTATTTACCCTATTTCATTAGCATTTCCACATTGGCCCAGTTTATATACATCTACAATTTTCTAAATGTATATTATCCTTAGCTATGAGTTAAGATTGCAGTCTCCTATACGTCCCATACTTTTATTTTTCTGACATCCACATAGGGCGCATGCGCGGGGTGAATCGCATCACATCCAAGCCTCGTTTTGGGGTTTATCTATCCACTCATGCGCCGCTTGAAGCGCATTGCGTTCCATTGACTCCGGACATGCGCAGATACATATCTCCTGTCACTTCCGCTTCCGGTCCCGCGGCTTTTTAATCAGATTCGCGGCGTTCAATGTTGACGCCGCGCACTGAGTCCACACATGGGACACCGGGGATTGGGTGAGTGCATTGTGGCTGCATTGCCTTGCTCATGTGACCTCCACCTTTGGTAACTATATACCCCTTATATTATATTATTCCATTGCAGGAGTTATCGCCTCCTCTGGAGCCTCCACATTAGGGAGGTGATACCAGGTTCTCTCATTACCTTATTCATCTTGTATCCTGGACTGCCTGATACTCTAAACATCCTACATTAGGGTAGGCAATATATATATTATACTACATTTGTTTGTATTATTGGGGCTATAGTGATATGGTAATAATAACACCTGTTGGTCATATGGTGTTTTATTTTATACTTTTGGTCTTATCTCTAGTACTCTGCTGGAAGTGTTTCTAATCCATCTATAAATCCACCTCTTTCCGTCCTGACGCTGTATATTATCTGGTCAGGGGGTAAGCTTTTTCTTGTTTTTGCCTATATTGGCTTATGCTCATGTCCACATAATTTAGATAGTTAGATTCTGTTTTTGCTTTTATCTTTATAGTACCTTCGGCCCAACATTTTGTACTATTATATTTGGTGTGTCACACCAGTCATCAGTTTTTAGCCTATTACCATCATATATGGGTAAGACTGGCTCATTATTTTGTTTTGGTGTCATCTTTGGTTTTCTTTATCTAAGTTAACTTTGATGTATTTATTTATCAGGTTCTAACACATTCATTAACATAGGGTGTGGCAAACAGTGATCCCTGTGGCACTATATCTATAATATGATGCTGGGCTATTTCATATCTACCCAATTACTTTTGGAGGTATATATTATTTTTTATACTTTATACTTCATGCATTTGATATTTTTGTTAAAATATGGAACTCTGACAGGTGGTCTTGTGATCTTATTTTTACAGTACTCACCTTGGACAAGGGACATATTCTTCATCTACTCATAGTACAATTAAGGATCCACATTTCTTCCATTGTGGCCAGTGTGGGATGATTTATCTACTTCTCATACATCTATCTATCATTACTCAGTATCAATGTGCGGTTACTATACCTTTGTATCACGTGTGCTTCACTTGTTTGTTTACCACTTTTTTATTGAGTTTTTTTTTGATTATTATTTGTGATATGTTGACTGCTCCCCTGAGCCCTGATGAACCCCTAACTATAAGTAAGGGTGAAACGCGTAGGTCATTAGGAGTAAGAATATACACATATTAAGTCATTGCATTGTTCATTTTTCATGTTTATGTGACTTATATTATCCCTACTCCCTGTCCACACTTATTGTAGTGAGGGCAAGGGGTTAGACTAGGTAGGGTCGGTTAGGTCAGGTTCTTCACCTGTACCCCAAACCCCCTCCCTTGGTCTGTTGCTCATTATTCAGTGCTATATCTGATACCTTTCTGAGCACTGTATCGTGAGGCATTGTTATTCTTATTATCTTTATTAATAAAATTATACATTTTTTAGCTTAATGCGTTCTTTGTGGCCTCATTGGTAGATTTCAGTAGTGTTATTATTTTGGTAAATTGTCTCCAAGGGCATATATATTACTGGCTGAAGGACCATACATTTCCTTTTTTCTGATTTTCGTACATTATTGTTGCGCTTAAAAAAAATCACAAACTTTTTAACCAAATTAGTACGTTTATAATCCCTTTATTTTGATGACCTTTAACTTTTTTATTTTTCCGTATAAGCGGCGGTATGGGGGCTCATTTTTTGCGCCATGATCTGTACTTTTTTTATACCACATTTGCATATAAAAAACTTTTAATACATTTTTTATAATTTTTTTTAATACAATGTATTAAAAAAGTAGGAATTTTGGACTTTTTTTTTTTTTTCGTTCACGCCGTTCACCGTACGGGATCATTGACATTTTATTTTAATAGTTCGGACATTTACGCACGCGGCGATACCAAATATGTCTATAAAAAATGTTTTTGTACGCTTTTTGGGGGTAAAATAGGAAAAAACTGACGTTTTACTTTTTTATTGGGGGAGGGGATTTTTCACTTTTTTTTTACTTTTACTTTAACATTTTTTTACATTTTTTTTACACTTGAATAGTCCCCATAGGGGACTATTCATAGCAATACCATGATTGCTAATACTGATCTGTTCTATGTATAGGACATAGAACAGATCAGTATTATCGGTCATCTCCTGCTCTGGTCTGCTCGATCACAGACCAGAGCAGGAGACGCCGGGAGCCGGACGGAGGAAGGAGAGGGGACCTCCGTCCAGCGTTCTGAATGATCGGATCCCCGCAGCAGCGCTGCGGGCGATCTGATCGTTCATTTAAATCGCGCACTGCCGCAGATGCCGGGATCTGTATTGATACCGGCACCTGAGGGGTTAATGGCGGACGCCCGCGAGATCGCGGGCGTCGGCCATTGCCGGCGGGTCCCTGGCTGCGATCAGCAGCCGGGATCAGCCGCGCATGACACGGGCATCGCTCCGATGCCCGCGGTTATGCACAGGACGTAAATGTACGTCCTGGTGCGTTAAGTACCACCTCACCAGGACGTACATTTACGTCCTGCGTCCTTAAGGGGTTAAATAAAATAATTTTTCCAATGTGTTTTTTTTAAATGAATTTTCAGGGTTAGTAGTGGAAGCTTGTCTTATTGACTGAATCCATTACTAAGCCAGGGCTTAGCGCTAGCCCCAAAAACAGCTAGCGCTAACCCCCAATTATTACCCCGGTACCCACCGCCACAGGGGTGCCGGGAAGAGCCGGTACCAACAGGCCCGGAGCGTCAAAAATGGTGCTCCTGGGCCTAGGCGGTAACAGGCTGGCGTTATTTAGGCTGGGGAGGGCCAGTAACAATGGTCCCCGCCCACCCTGGTAACGTCAGGCTGTTGCTGTTTGGATGGTATTGTGCTGAGAATGAAAATACGGGGAACCCTATACGTTTTTTTTTTGTTTTCTTTTTAAATAGTTGTAGTTCTGTAACATCTGTCCCTTTTGAAAATTGCTTCTCTACTTTGAAGCCCTCTAATTTAAAAAAAAAGCAAAAATATGTCCATTTTATGATGCCAACATAAAGTGAACATATTGTACTTGTGAAGAAAAATAAAATTTATTGTGAATATCAATTTTCCTTACAAGTAGAGAGCTTCAAAGTTAGAAAAATGCAAAATTTTCAAAATTTTCATTAAATTTGGGGATTTTTCACCAAAAAAGGATGCAAGTAACGCCGAAAATTTACCACCAAAATAAAATAGAATATGTCACGAAAAAACAATCTCAGAATCAGAATATTCGGTAAAAGTTTTTTCGCGTTATTAATTCGTAAAGTGACGGTGGTCAGAATTGCGAAAAAGGGCCCAGTCCTTAAGGTGAAAAAGGGTTGCGTCCTTAAGGGGTTAAGAAACACCTTATTTTCTGTGAGCCAATACAAAATTCTCTAATAGTCCCCCTCCCGAGACTAGACTCTGGATCCGCCCCTGGTTGTGGTTAAACTTTACTTTCCTGGAAAAGTTTCTGAGTTGCCCATAGCAACCAATCAGATCGCTTCCTTCATTTTTCAGAGGCCTTTTCAAAAATGAAAGAAGCAATCTGATTGGTTGCTATGGGCAACAGCACAACTCTTCCTCTGCACTGGTTTTGCTGAATCTCCCCCAGAGAGGAAGATTTATCAAAACCCAAAACCTGTCCAGAGGAAAAGTTTCTGAGTTGCCCATAGCAACCAATCAGATCGCTTCTTTAATTTTTCATAGGCTTTTTCAAGAATAAAAGAAGCAATCTGATTGGTTGCTATGGGCATCTCAGCAGCTTTTCCACTGGTCAGGTTTTGATAAATCTCTCTCTATGGGGGAGATTCATCAAAACCAGTGTAGAGGAAGAGTTATGCAGTTGCCCATAGCAACCAATCAGATTGCTTCTTTCATTTTTTAAAAGACCTCTGAAAAATGAAGGAAGCAATCTGATTGGTTGCTTTGGGCAACTCAGAAACTTTTCCAGAAATGGAGGATGCTAACTTTTTGTATCTTATATGGAATTATTCCTATATTCATACATTTTGGAATCATCGATCTTATTGAAAAAAGGTATAACATTAAGATCGAACGAGACCCTTAGATGCTTATCCTTGGAGATGTCGGGGAGTCTATATATAAGAAAAGTTTAATTAGACTATTTCCTTATGCAAAGTTGCTGTCCGGGCATGCTGGGAGTTGTGGTTTTGCAGCGGTTGGGGGTTCACAGCTTAGAGACCACTGCTATAGAGGGTGCAAATGTATCTGAGCCCTGGAACTCAAATAATGTGAAATATGAGATGATCAAAATGGAGCCCCTGCACAAATTACTTGGGTTCTGGGGTCTGTAAGGTCCATAGTAGAAACATCAGGTTATGTCCATAGCAGATACTAAATCATGGCAGCTCTAAGAAACAAGCAGTCATCGTGACATCAGACATGTGATGTCATAGACAGCTGGAGTCCTGACATTCCACTGACAGCCGCCCGAGCCTTCATTCTGTAGATTGGTACAGTGCGATTAGCAACTTCTATTTCTTCTTCTTGACTGAGATGGAGCTAAAAGGTTTGGGGTTCGTCCCCCTTCTGTTGGCGTTTTGGTGTGTGGCCTGGCTTGCCACCAGCTACATCGTGACGGTCGTCCTCGGCCATGCCGCCTCGCCACTGATGCACATCAGGTAAGATAAACAAGCACAAGATTCTTATTTCATGGGTTGGGAGTGAGGAAATATCCACAATAACATTGGTTTCTTTTCCTTCACAGTGACGTGGGAAATTTCTTTCCCGAAAACATATTATTGAGAATTGGATTCATAGGGACGTCCATTGGCACTTTGGTACTAACCTTTCTTATTTATAAGTATATGGTTATGCATACTGAAGAGTTCAGGGGTCATCAGGTCCTGATCCAGAGGATCCTGCTGGCCATTGTGTGGGCCTCCTGTTTTGGTACAGCTGTCATGCATGTATTGTCCCCCGAAGAATATCCCAGGATACACTTTGTCAGCACGATAATTTCCATTACATGTGAAGCCTTATACTACCTTGGGCAGTCCATCCAGATGTATAAATTACCAGGAGCAAACAAAGTCATCCGCCATAGTAGATGCACCTGCTGTGGCCTGACTTTTACCTGCGCAATTTTCTACTTTGGATATAAAACATTACAGGAATTATTCTATGATGATGAAGACTGGGACGAGATCCGTGAAATCACCACCATAATCATCGAGTGGGTGATGCTTCTACTGATCCTGATAAACACCGTGACCTATTATTCCACCATGCAGAGGTTAATGTTAACCGTCTCCAGGAACAGCTGCAAACTCTCTCTTAGAGTAAGAATTGATGACTTCGGGGTGTAGACCACCACGGGGGCCATCAAGTGGACTTCTGGGAGAGATACTGCACAGGACACGGGAAAACCATAAAAAAAATAATATGAGCTGGTAATATTACCTATACAAAAAAATAATATGAGCTGGTGATATTACCTATACAAAAAAATAAAAAAAATGTAAAAAAAATATTGGTGTGTGATGTGTAATACCTACCATATATACTCGAGTATAAGCCGAGTTTTTCAGCACCATTTTTCTTGCTGAAAACGCCCCCCTCGGCTTATACTCGAGTGATTTCTCCGCCTGTCAATCCCTTTTCAGTGGTCTTCAACCTGCGGACCTCCAGATGTTGTAAAACTACAACTCCCAGCATGCCCAGACAGCCATCGGCTGTCTGGGCATGCTGGGTGTTGTAGTTTTGAAACATCTGGAGGTCCGCAGGTTGAAGACCACTTCGGCCTTCGTCATCATCCAGGCCCCCCCCCCTCTTTTGTTTTGTACTCACCCCCCCAGTTTGGGTGAGCTGGTCCGGGCCATCTATGCTGCAGGGACCATCCGGTGGGGAGGGATAGTCATTCCGGGCTGTCCATTTTCACCGGAGGGCCCTCTTCATGCGCAACGTCCCTGTGCGTCGTCGTCAAGGCAACATCACTAGGACCAGCTCACCCTAACTTCCTGCTAAGGGGAGGTGAGTACAAAACAAAAAGGCCACAGTGGTCTTCAACCTGCGGACCTCCAGAGGTTTTAAAACTACAACTCCCAGCATTCCCGGACTGTCCGGGCATGCTGGGAGTTGTGGTTTTGCAACATCTGGAGGTCCGCAGATTGAAGACCACTGATGAAGGGATTGAAAGGGGGTGATGATGAAAGGGAGGGGGATGATGATTAAGGGGGGGATGATGATGAAGGGGGGGATGATGATGAAGGCCGCAGTGGTCTTCAACCTGCGGACCTCCAGAGGTTTCAAAACTACAATCCCAGCATGCCCAGACAGCCAATGGCTGTCCGGGCATGCTGGAGGTTGTAGTTTTGCAACATCTAGAGGTCCGCAGGTTGAAAACCACTGATGAAGGGATTGACAGGCGGTGATGATGATGAAGGGGGGGGGGGGGGATAATGACGGGGGTCTGGATGATTACATGGGGGGATGATGTATTTCCCACCCTAGGCCTATAGTGAAATTAGGGGCCTCGGCTTATATTCGGGTCGGCTTATACTCGAGTATATACGGTAGTTAGAAAACCAGAATCATTATAACCTCCCTCTGCATTACCCTGTTTATTATTTCCCAAGCAAGCACTTTGTTCTAATTCGTCCCCTCTCTGGCGTGCTCCTTGTATAAGGGGTTTGGGATACACTTTTTGTTTAAAATGATTCTCCAGGTTATCTAGTTGTTGCTGGCATTTGTGTGTGGAAGAACAATTCCTCCGGATTTTTTTCATTTGACCGAATGGAATGTTCTTCTTCCATTGTTTCCGATGGCAACTGTTAAAGTCGAGGTAGTTCCTTAAAATAGGTGTCAGTATGCAAACAGCCATCCTGAATATAGATATTTAAATCCAGGAACTCAAATTTTTTGGGGGACTGATGCAGCTCTGCCTTTGGCAATCTCTGGCTCTGCCATAGCACAAAACCTGTCAACTTTATGATGAAAATATAAAGTAGACATATTGTATTTGTGAATAAATATATAATTTATTTGGAATGCCTGTTTTCGTTACAAGCAGAGAGCTTCAAAGTTAGAAAAATGCTAAATTTTAAATTTTTTCATCAAATTTTGGAATTTTTCACCATGAAATGATGCAAGTTTTGACAAAAATTTACCACTAACATGAAGTAGAATATGTCACAAAAAAACTATCTCGGAATCAGAATGAAAAGTAAAAGCATCCCAGAGTTATTAACGCTTAGGCTGGGTTCACACTGTGGCATTTCTGGGCAGAATTTCTGCCGGAGATCAAATTGGCAGCACTAGGACCCCGCAGACTGCATTGTCGTCCCCATAGATGCCAATGCATTTCTGAGCAGATCTCCCTAAAGATCCACCCAGAAATGCATTGCCATCTATGGGGACAGCAATCTAGTCTGTGAGGTCTTAGTGCCGCCGGCTAAATCTCCAGCAGAAATTCTGCCCAGAGATTCCGTAGTGTGAACCTAGCCTTAAAGTTACAGTGGTCAGATGTGCAAAAAATGGCTGGGTCCTTAAGGTGAAAATGGGCTGGTTCCTTAAGGGGTTAAACCCCACTGGCATTTGACAGATCTTTGGAACAGTGGGCTGTACAAATAAAAAAATCTATCAGACACCTGTGAGGTGTAAATGCTCACTGCACCTCTTATTAGGGGTGTAGTTTCCAAAATGGGGTCACATGTAGGGGGGGGGGTCACTGTTCTGGCACCATGGAGGCCTAAACGCACATGGCCTTCAATTTCAGCCAGATTCTCTCTCCAAAAGCCCAATGGCGCTCCTTCTCTTCTGAGCCCTGTAGTTCACCCGCAGAGCACTTTACATCCACATGTGGGGTATTTTCTGACTTAGAAGAAATGGGGTTACACATGTTGGGGGGCTTTTTCTCCTATTACCCATTGTGAAAATGATAAAATTGGGGTAACACCAGTATTTTAGTGAAAAAAAATATGCATTTTTTTATTTTCACCTCCAACTTTACCGAAAATTTGTCAAACACCTGTGGGATGTTAAGGTTCACTATACCCCTTGGTACTTTACGTGAGGGGTGAAGTTTTCAAAATAGGGTCACATGTGGGTGTTTTTTTTATGTTTATGCCAGAACTGCTGTAACTACCTGCAACCCCGGTGAAAATCACCAATTTAGGCCTTAAATGTATATGGTACACTCTCCCTTCTGAGCCATGTTATGCGCCTGCAGAGCACTTTGCGTCAAAATATACAATTTTTTCTCCTTTTACCTCTTGTGAAAATTAAAAGTATGGGGCAACACTAACATGCTGGTGTAGACCCCAAATTTACCTTTTCTTAAGGGGTAAAAGAAGAGAAAAAAAATTGTAACCCAAAACTGTTCCCTTGAAATATGAGAGGGCTCCAAAGTGAAAGAGCACCATGCACATTTGAGGCCTAAATTAGGGATTTGCATCCACCACCAAATTACCCTACGGCAGTGCTTCCCAAATTGGGTGTCTTCAGCTGTTGCAAAACTCCCAGCGTGCCAGGACAGTCAATGGCTATGCCGATGTTCTGGCCCCTGTATCACCCGTCATTACGCACAGAGCAAGTTTGCTGACAGCAGGGTGCCGCAACCAATATCACGGGGGTCCTTTGGAGAGGGGATAAGATGTCTAGGTGCATAGTACCCCTTTAACTCCTTGGGGACGAAGGGCGTATGCATACGCCCTCGTGTCCTGTCACTTAAGGACGGAGGGCGTATCTATACGCCCTCTGCATTTCCGATCACTGCCGCTCGCCGGGCGGTGATCGGACCGGGATGACTGCTGATATCTATCATCAGGCATCCCGTGGCAATGACCCCCCCATATCGGCGATTGCAGCAAATCGCAGCACTGGTGACCCGATCTCCTGGAAAATAAGACTGATCGGAGCTGTCAGAGACTGCTCCGACCAGCCTAAAGGATAGGAGCGAGGTGGCAGTGTTGCCACCCCCTCCAATCCCCGGCCATTGGTCGGTCAGGCTGACCACCAATGGCAGGAGGGGGGCGGGGGGATTAGAGTTCATTTCCCCCGCTCTGGCCACAGATCGGAAGTCGGTACAGAGCGGGGGAACACAGGCGGAGAGGGGGGAGCATGGCCCGGCTTACCAGGACCTTCGGAGGCGGCATCTGCGGCATCCACGGAGCAGCTGTCAGGGATGCTGGGCGTGTAGTTCTGCATTATCTGGCCCTTCAGATGTTGCAGAACTACAACTCCCAGCATGCCTGGACAGTCTGGGCATGCTTGGAGTTGTAGTTTTGCAACATCTGGAGGGCTACAGTTTGGAGGCCACTACTTAGCGGTCTCCAAACTGTTCTTCCCCAGTTGTTGCATAACTACAACTCCTAGCATGCCCAGACTGTCCAAACATGCTGGGAGTTGTAGTTCTGCAACATCTGAAGGGCCAGATATTGCAGAACTACATGCCCAGCATCCCTGACTGTCTGGCCGTGCTGGGAATTGTAGTTTTGCAACAGCTGTAGGCACACTGGTTGGGAAACACTGAGCTAGAGTCTGTTTCCCAACTCAGTGATTCCAACCCGTGTGCCTCCATCTGTTGAAAAACTACAACTCCCAGAGTGCACTGACAGACCATACATGCTGGGAGTTGTAGTCTTGCAACAGCTGGAGGCACATGGGTTTGAATCACTGAGCTAGAGTCTGTTTTCCAACTCAGTGGTTCCCCACCAGTGTGCCTACAGCTGTTGTAAAACTACAACTCCCAGCATGTACGGTCTGTCAGTGCATTCTGAGAGTTGTCATTTTGCCACAGCTGAAGGTTTGGGGCGCCCCCCCCCCCCATGTAAATGTACAGGGTACATTCACAAGGACAGGTTTACAGTGAGTTTCCTTCAAGGAAATGAATGTACCCTAAAAACACTACACTAACAAATAATAAAAAGTAAAACACTACACATACACCCCCTTACACGTCACCCTCCCCCCCCCCAATAAAAATGAAAAACGTCTCATACGGCAGTGTTTCCTAAACAGCGCCTCCAGCTGTTGCAAAACCACAACTCCCAGTGTTGCCGGACAGCCATAGACTGTCCTGACAGGCTGGGAGTCTTACAACAGCTGGAGGCACCCTGTTTGGTAAACACTGCTGTAGGGTTTTGGTGGAGACAAGCCCCATCCTTGTAACCGGGTCCACCCCTACTGCAAATTCCTTATTCAGGCCTCAAATGCGCATGGCACTCTCTCACTTCAGAGCCCTGTCGTATTTCAAGGCAACAGTTTAGGGCCACATATTGGGTATCTCCGTACTCGGGAGAAATTGCGGTACAAATTTTGGGGGGATTTTTCTCCCATTAGCCTTTGTAAAAATGGTAAATTTGGGGGAAAAAACTGCAGTTTAGTGAAAACATTTTTTTTTCATTTACACATCCGAATTTAACGAAATGTCGTCAAACATCTGTGGGGTGTTAAGGCTCACCGGACCCCTTGTTACGTTCCTTGAGGGGTGTAGTTTTCAAAATAGTATGCCATAGTATGCCATAGGGGCTTCCTAAATGTGACATGCCCCCCAAAAACCATTTCAGCAAAATTCACTCTCCAAAATCCCATTGTCGCTCCTTCCCTTCTGAGCCCTCTACTGCGCCCGCCGAACACTTGACATACACATTTGAGATATGTCCATACTCGAGAGAAATTGGGTTATAAATTTTGGTGGGCTTTTTCTCCTATTACCACTTGTAAAATGTCAAAAACTGGGTCTACAAGAACATGGGAGTGTAAAAAATTAATATTTTGAATTTTCTCCTTCACTATGCTGCTATTCCTGAGAAACACCTAAAGGGTTAACACACTTACTGAATGTCATTTTGAATACTTTGAGGGGTGCAGTTTTTATAATGGGGTCATTTATGGGTTATTTCTAATATGAAGGCCCTTCAAATCGACTTCAAAACTGAACTGGCCCCTGAAAAATTCTGATTTTGAAAATTTTTTGAAAAATTGGAAAATTGCTTCTGAACTTTTAATCCCTCTGATGTTTTCCAAAAGTAAAAACATCTCAACTTTATGATGCAAATATAAAGTAGACATATTGTATTTGTAAATCAATATATAATTTATTTGGAATGTCTATTTTCCTTACAAGCAGAGAGCTTCAAAGTTAGAAAAATGCTAAATTTTCAATTCTTTCATCAAATTTTGGAATTTTTCACAAAGAAATGATGCAAGGAGACTTCCGGTTCCGGCGCTGCCATGAGAGGACACGGCTAGCAGAGCTCCCGCGCCTCCCGACTCTTATCCGGTCTCTCTAACAGCCTTGTGACCCCTCCGGGACCCCGGTACCCACGGATACCCGCTACACTCTCCAGCCCTGCTGTATGGAGCGTTACCTGCTCCGCCGACCCCGAGATTCACCGGCCTCCCGCATCTCCCGCCCGACTTCAGCGAAGCGCGCGGCGACAGCTCCACGTGGGTCGGTGTCGGCAACGCGAACACTGCAGAAGCGCCTGTCCCGCTTCTCCTACGGGCAGTCTCCCACCCGCCGGAGCCCGGTACCTGCTGGACAGCTCTGCTCCTCTCCGGTGGCGGCCTCGTCAGCGCAGCTCAGTGCTCCCTCTTCGGACTCGGCATCTCCAGCAGCGGAGGACGTCCTCACCGAGCCTCGCACCCTGCAAGTGGAGAGCGCTCATATCGGAGGTACTGCTTACCCGGCGCAGGTCAGTGTTTCCCCGGTGGAGCCAGCTGATCCCCCACCGATGGCTCTGTCTCCTGCTCAGGACTGTAACTCACTTAGGAGGCCTGCATCTCCCTCCCTGGTCCCCTCAGGGGGCGCAAGTGGCATCATGGCGTCCAACAGGCCCCCCAACTCTGGCCCTCCTCTCTCTCAGTATCCAGCAGAGTTGCAGGTGGGTTCCCCCCCCCCCACCTCCTCATCCATGCAGCCCATCCCTACCAACCTATTGGGCAGCCCTGGGAGCTCATCTGTCCCTGCTCATCCACAGCCTGCCTTTACACCACAGACTGTCAACTTTAAAGCATTGGCTGAACAGATAATGGCGCAGATTGTCCCAGACATACAGAAGTCCTTGGAAGCAACGCTGCAGGCGTCCTTTGATTCACTGAGAAGGGACATTTCTCAAACTAATATATCTGTGGCTACAGTGCGCTCTGATGTTACTGATCTCCAGGCCCACCAATCTGATTTATTTAATCAAGTTGCTGACCTAGCGCAGGAAAACGCCAACCTCTGTGCTAAGCTTGATGATCTGGAAAACCGCTTGAGGCGAAATAACCTACGTATTGTGGGACTTTCTGAACGGATACCCTCCCTAGACCTTCAGCACTTGTGCGAGATTGAATTGACCGAGGCTCTGGGCCTGGATCATTACTGTAGGGTGGAAAGGGCTCATAGACTGGGACCTGACCTGGGGAATTGACCTGACGCCCTTCGTTCATCTCAACCTGGCCAGCAGAGCAGACCACGCCAGGTCATCTTCAAACTGTTGGACTATAATGATCGACAATCCATCCTAAGAGCCTTTCGGAGGCGCACTGCACCGCTAATTGTTCGGGACTGTCGCATTCTTATTTTCGAAGATTTTTCTGCACCTGTTGCTAAGAGGCGCAGAGCCTTCAGTGGCGTTTGTTCCGACCTGTTCAATAGGAAAGTCAAATTCCAATTACAGTTCCCTGCTATTCTGCGCATTTTTCACGAAGACGGGACTTCCTCGGTTTACCGAACCCCATCCGCAGCGGAGGCAGCGTTGCTTAGTCCGGCTGGACGTGATTGTTTGAGAAGGCACCAGAGAGACGCTGCCGAACCTCTCCCTGCCCGCTCATCTGGACGGGGGAGTCCACTCCAAGATGTCTCCTGATCACTCCCCTGTTTATCCTTGTGTCCCTCTGCTGTGCAGGGCTAATAGCTGGAGGGGGGTATAGGTATCCTGAGTGATTATTTTTGTTATTGTTCATTTTTGGGTCCTTGGCGACCTCAGGGGAGCAGTGTTTGCACTTATGATGGACTAGAGGGTGATATTGCTCCTCCACCAGGATTCTGGGTTTGTTGGACCTGAGACTGCCGATTTCTTTTGAGGGGTAGCGGGCTAATAATTCAGTGGGAGGGGGAGGGAGGTTGGGGTTGAAGTTCATCTGGCTATGTTTTCACTTACATGTTTAGTCGGGAGGTTCGCACACTTTCTGGCAGAAAAAAGCGAAGTCCCGAGCACGGTGCTGACGGTTGACTGACGGTCTTTACGCACGTAGTGCAAATTCTTGTGTTAACTAGAAATGCTAGAGCTTAGTCGCCTCGAGCCCGGTCCCTGGATTGTTGGTTGAGCGACAGTCTCTAACGGTAGTAGGGTTGTCGGTATACATTGAAGGAGTGTGTGGTGTGTGCGGTGTTTGAGAGGCCTGCCTGATTGAGTGTGTGTGTTTTTTTTTTTTCTCTCTCTCTTTTCTTCTCTCCTTGCTCTTAGAGACATGCGGATCATCTCGTGGAATGTGAAGGGGCTCCGTTCCCCTAACAAAAGGATGCAGATACTTAGACATCTGAAACGTCTTCATCCCGAT
This sequence comes from Hyla sarda, assembly GCF_029499605.1. Lineage (NCBI taxonomy): Eukaryota > Metazoa > Chordata > Amphibia > Anura > Hylidae > Hyla > Hyla sarda. Next base: position 263,023 of record NW_026607595.1, read on the forward strand.
GTAGTGATGCTACAGGAAACCCACTTAGCCGCAGACGATATTGCACGCATGTCCAAACTATGGGTAGGTTCTGTTCTGGGATCCCCGGCAGTAGGAGGTAAGGGGGGTACGTTACTGCTTCTTCACAAAAATTTTGGGGGGACGATTGTGTCACATGAAACGGATTCAGAGGGGCGGTGGACGTGGGCTCACGTTATATTCGAGGGCCGCGACTTTAGTTTCTACTGTTGCTATGCACCTAACGGAGATAATAGACCTTACTTTCAGGCTTTGGAGGACAGGCTCCTAGCGGACACACTTCCTAATAAGATTGTAGGAGGAGATATGAATGCTGTGGCTACGACCGACGAGGATAGGAAAGGTGGGACGGCTGACAGGACGGTTCCTCGTACGAGCGACAGGGTGTTTGGGGCCTTTCTGGGCCTTTCCAACAGATCTGCAACGAACTACAAAAATGGAGTCACCTGCCAATCTCTTTCCTGGGCAAATGTCACCTGGTAAAGATGATTAGTTTTCCTAGACTCCTATATCATCTGCAAACTTTACCTATTCTCCTGAAGCACAAGGACATCAACACTCTTAATTCAACCTTTACTCGTTTTGTCTGGTCGGGCAGGCGTCCTCGCATTTCCCTCCAAAAATTGATGCTTCACCGAGTGGATGGGGGAGTGGGTTTCCCCAATCTCCGAGGCTACAATTTATCGTGCCTCTTTAGACATGTTCTGGACTGGATTTATACATCCAGCTTTCACTCCAATTTTGAGGTGGAGGCGGATTACGCATCCCCCTGGAATTTGGTGTCCTGCTTACATTCTAAATTATCATGCCTGCCCGCACATATAAAACGCTCTGTCTTGATTAGGGACACGGTAGTGACATGGCGGTCAGTACGCAAGGCCTACAATCTACCCTTTCTATTGTCTGGGAGGCTACATTTGTGGGGTCATCCGGAATCTCCCCAGGGTAGGGAGAATGCACTGTTTACTCAGTGGAAGCGCAAAGGGTTGAGCACAGCTAAGCAACTAATGCATCCTGAGGCAGGTCGCTGGTTTACCCCCAAACGAGCTCTTACAGCAATTTGACATGCCTCCCTCTCACTTTCTCCAGGTGTCACAAATGATGTCCTTCTGTACCTCTAGGCTCCGGGATCCGAGTTCGGAATTACGGCCCTCACCCCTGGAGGATTTGATAGGGACGCAGCCCAAAAAGTTGTCCATCTCTACCTTATATAGATGTTTCAATGAACGCTTTTTGAGAGTCTCTAAACACACTCTTTTTGACAAGTGGGAAGCCATTTTGCAGGACCCCAAGACTAGAGAACACATACTGGAAGGATGGACAAAGGTTAGGCAGAATGTCATAAATGAAAGGTGGCGGGAATCTTACTTTAAAATGATGCACTTTGGTTATCTGGGCTTTAACATCCCGGCCTCGGCAGCATTTCCTGACAGGATCACGTCATGCCTGAAATGTAACGCTCCTGCTACTGACTTTCTGCATGGTATCTGGTCCTGTGAGAAAATTCAGCTATTCTGGAGGGAGGTGGTGGAATACATATCCAAGTTTTGGAAGGTCAGCTTACCATTGACACAGCGTGCTCTCCTGTTCCAGTCTGTTGATGCATCCATTATGGAAGAGACAGGCCTACGGTCACTACCCAGGTTCATTCATGTCATACTCCTGGTGGCTAAACGTATAATTTTACGTGAATGGATCAAACCCGCGATGCCGTCTTTAGCGGCAGTGGTGGAAGATCTTAAGGACTTTTTGGAGGTCGATAGACTGGACACGGAGAGGCATCGTGAGAGGGATGCTGGGAAATTCTTTGCTAAATGGCGCACCTTCTTGGCTGCCCACTTCACTAATCCACAAATAGACGAAATTGTACTGCCGTTCCGTCATACGGAATGGTACTCTTTGGCTTCTCTCAGCAACACTTTGGGCCCACTCCGCCTTTCTGATGACAGGGGTTGATTCTCTCGTGCTTCTATATTCTTCTTCCTCAATTACCTCTTCCACACTTCTCCATGTCATCTTCTTCCCCCTTTTTTTTTTGTGTGTGTGTGTGTGGGTATGTGTGCTTGGAAGTTGGAAGGATGTCAGGTGTGGTAAGTGGAGGAGGCCCCTGTGTGTGGGAGTGAGTGTTTTGCACCATGCTGACAATCGTACTGATTTGTTTCACTGAAATTTGGATTGTGATTGCCTGTTGTCCGGCGATCTGTTTGCCCTCGAACGAGGACTTATATATCGTATTTGCTTTTATGACTGTTGGGTCCGGAGTGACCCTCTCTTTGATTGCATACATGTCTTATTATCCTGATTGTTGTTTACGTTAATTGTAAAATTTTGAAAACCCTTTCAATAAACAAAGTTTGAAAAAAAAAAAGTTCTAATTGTTTTAAAAGAAGTAAAACAATATCAAACCTATATAAGTTGGGTGTCCTTATACCGTATGGACCTACAGAATAAAGATAAGGTGTCACTGTTACCGAAAAGTGCGCTGCGTAGAAACGGAAGCCCCCAAATATTACAAAATAGTGTTTTTTTATTTTTGCCTTCGCCGTAGATTTTGTGGGGAAATGATTGATGTCATTATAACGTAAAATTAGTAGCGCAAAAAACAACAACAACCTCATATGGGTCTGTAGGTAGAAAACATTATGATTTTTAGAAGATGAGGTGGAAGAAACAAAAGTGAAAAAAACCTTAAAAAGTCCTTAAGGGGTTAAAGCATTTTTTTATTAAAACATAAGGAAAACTCTACAAGATGATACTGACCTGATGGATAAGTATAACGTCAGTTGTGACATCACGTTATGTGGTAGGTGATGAAAAAAAAAAAATTAGCAAAATTGTATTTTATTTCAATTGAATTTTATCACACAATTTTTTTCTGATTTACAGTAAAATTGGTCCCACAAAAAACAAACTCTGATGTGACTCTAGATGGAAAAATGTAAATAAGGTAAATACTCAATTATATAATCTGTGTTATTCTCTGCAGATTCTTGTACCAGGAGATCAGAGGAGAATCTTATATCTTCAGATTATAAAGCAGATGATGATATCACACAAGATACATATGAAGAACATTCCATTATCCCAGATACACCCTCAGCCCTTCACAGCCAAGATCTGTCATCTCATCCTTATATACAGGTCCTGTCTTCTCAGTCATCACAGGATGTTCAGCAAAATAAAGGTCATAGAAGGGGTGTTGGACATCAACAAGCTCATACAGGAAAGAAACCATATTCATGCTCAGAATGTGGGAAATGTTTAATGAAGAAATCAAGTCTTGTTGAACATCAAAAAATTCACACAGGCGAGAAACCATTTTTATGTTCAAAATGTGGTAAATGTTTTATTCAGAAATCAGTTCTTGTTCAACATCAAAGAACTCACACAGGGGAGAAGCCATTTTCATGTTCAGAATGTGGGAAATATTTTACTGGCAAATCAGATCTTCTTAAATATCAGAAAATTCACATAGGAGAGAAGCTATTTTCATGTTTAGAATGTGGAAAATGTTTTACTGAAAAATCAAGTCTTCTTCTACATCAAAGAACTCACACAGGAGAGAAGCCATTTTCATGCTTAGAATGTGGGAAATGTTTTACTTTTAAATTACATGTTCTTGTACATCAAATAAATCACACAGGGGAGAAGCCATTTTCATGTTCAGAATGTGGTAAATGTTTTCCTGAAAAATCTAATCTTGTTAAACATCAAAGAACTCACACAGAAGTGAAGCCAATTTCATGCTCAGAATGTGGGAAATGTTTTACTTGCAATGGAGATGTTACTCGACATCAAATACTTCACACAGGGGAGAAGCCATTTTCATGTTCAGAATGTGGGAAATGTTTTACTTGCAAATCAGATCTTCTTAAACATCAGAAAATTCACACAGGAGAGAAGCTATTTTCATGCTCAGAATGTGGGAAATGTTTTACTGAGAAATCAAATCTCGTTAGACATCAAAGAACTCACACAGGGGAGAAGCCATTTTCATGTGCAGAATGTGGGAAATATTTTGCTCAGAAATCACATCTTGTTCTACATCAAAGAACTCACACAGGGGAGAAACCATTTTCATGCTTGGAATGTGGGAAATATTTTGCTCAGAAATCACATCTTGTTCTACATCAAAGAACTCACACAGGGGAGAAGCCATTTTCATGCTCAGAATGTGGGAAATGTTTTGCTCATCAATCAAATCTACTTCAGCATCAAAGAACTCACACAGGAGAGAAGCCAATTCAGAGCAATAAATGATGCAGATTTCACATCTATATATTCACCATGTACATAGGATATCTGACATTTATATATATCATATACTGCATCTCCAAACTTGTTACCAATTGATAATAAAAGTTTTCTTTTAGAACGTAGTCACCGATCCAGCGATGTCATCTCTATAGTTTACATGGTAGGAGAAGAGTGTGATGTATGGTTGTTGTCACGATTCGGCTGGCAGGAGGTGGATCCTCTGTGCCAGAGAGGGATTGGCGTGGACCGCGCTAGTGGACCGGTTCTAAGTTACTACTGGTATTCACCAGAGCCCGCCGCAAAGCGGGATGGTCTTGCAGCGGCGGTAGTAACCAGGTCGTATCCACTAGCAACGGCTCAACCTCTCTGACTGCTGAAGATAGGCGCGGTACAAGGGAGTAGACAAGAGCAAGGTCGGACGTAGCAGAAGGTCGGGGCAGGCAGCAAGGATCGTAGTCAGGGGCAACGGCAGGAGGTCTGGAACACAGGCTAGGAACACACAAGGAACGCTTTCACTGGCACGATGGCAACAAGATCCGGCGAGGGAGTGCAGGGGAAGTGAGGTATAAATAGGGAGTGCACAGGTGAACACACTGATTAAGCCAACTGCGCCAATCAGCGGCGCAGTGGCCCTTTAAATCGCAGAGACCCGGCGCATGCGCGCCCTAAGGAGCGGGGCCGCGCGCGCCGGGACAGGACCGACGGAGAGCGAGTCAGGTACCGGAGCCGGGGTGCGCATCGCGAGCGGGCGCCACCCACATCGCGAATCGCATCCCGGCTGGGAGAGGTATCGCAGCGCACCCGGTCAGCAGATCTGACCGGGGCGCTGCAGTTGCGAGGAGGTTGCGAGCGCTCCGGGGAGGAGCGGGGACCCGGAGCGCTCGGCGTAACAGTTGTGATATTCACTGCTCCTCATGGAGAAGACCCAACAGGCATAATCCATGGGGAGCTGCTACTGGAGACCCAAACACCTCACAGAGAAGGGACTTATTCCAGTGATGAAGAATTCCAGGACGGTCCGGGCTTCACCTGCTGAGACCCTTTTAGAAAGGTTGTGTTATCCCCTATCCTAGCTGATCATGTGGTGTCCGATCACTGGACACCTCAGTCTGTGCTCGGCTGTTTCTGCAGCTCCCATAGTGAATGTACCTTCTCCCTACCTGGGGACACTGGGGTCCCTGTTATTGAGATACAGGGGATAGATGACACAACCCCCTCACCACCCCGTGATGTTCTTTTATGTCCTGGGCGGGATTACTTTCCCGACTGTCTTGGCAGTGTAACCCTATGTATGCCGCAGTCAGTACTGATTGTGGCATCTATAGGGTTAAACTGTCTTGCTCCCCCAGTCATGGCCTCCAGGTCTACCATGCGCTGTTGCCTATGAGGCCTGACCTCGGTAACACTGACAATTATTATACCGCGCTGTAGTACAGATGTATGGTGGTGTAGTATAACAGCGATTAGACGAAAGCAGCTTCAGGTCCTAAATAAAAACGTATGGTCCCTGTCCCAATAAAGCCGTATATTATTACAAAAAAACTCCCCCGCGATCTCCCTGCTGCACACAGTGTTCGTTTAGGATGTCTGCTGCAGCGTCGGAGGCTTGTGACGTCACCGCCATGCCCCCCTCATGATGTCACAGCCACGCCCCTCAATGCAAGTCTATGGGAGGCGGCGTAACTGCAGTCAGGCCCCCTCCCATAGACTTACATTGAGGGGGCGTGGCCGTGACGTCACGAGCCTCCGCCCTGTATCGCCAGTCATCCGGCACGGAGCGAATTATCCAATAAATCTTTAGCAGGCATTCTGTGCGAGTTCAGTGCGATTATTGAGAATGAAGATTACAGATGTTTTCTACGGAATACTAGGTGAATGGTAGAATGGAATGTCCATAGACTATAATGGGAAGAACATTTTATTTGGAGCCTAAACCATTTACCATATGAAATTATCCTTTACCACAAGTGTCCCCAGACAGAGCCGCACAGTGTAAAATGGAAATGACCTGGGATTATAGCTGTTTATTATAGAATGCAAAGGTGAATGACAAGATGGAATGTCCCTAGACTATAATGGGAAGGAAATATGAGCTCATTTACATGTTAATCTGTTATTTAGGAAATTAGCCTTTACCACAAGTGTCCCCAGGTAGAGTAGCACATTGTAAGATTAAAATGACCTGGGATTATAGCTGTTTATTATAGAATGCAAAGGTGAATGACAAAATGGAATGTCCATAGACTATAATGGGAAGAACATTTTATTTAAATTATGAACCATTTAACATATCGAATACATCTTAAGGTTTCAGTCCCACATACCGCTTACACAGCCTATTTCAAACTGCGCTAAATCTGCTGCATTATCCCCGATCACCATACACATAGGGCTTTCTGGCGGCAGCTCTGTGTGTGCAGTGAGTTTGGGTAAGCGGTATGTGGAACCGTACCCTTAACCTATTATGCCCTGTGCCCGCTCCCGGTCTATAACGCGGAGTTACGCCATGACCCCGCATCATAGTAGGTCAGTCCCGGCGTCTAATGAAAGCCGGGACCCTGGGCTAATAGCGTGCGGCACTGATCGTTGTGCCACATGCTATTAACCCTTTAGACACGGTTGATCGCCGTGTATAAAGTTGAAAAAATCCCGGCAGGTCAGTCAAATCGCGATATCCCGATCAGCTAGGACGCGAGCGGAGGGTCCCTTACCTGCCTCCGGTGCGTCCGATTGATGATTGACTTTTCCATGCCTGAGATCTAGGCAGGAGAAGTCAAGCCCCGATAACACTGATCATCCGCATGTAGTTCTATGCTGATGATCAGTATTAGGAATTAATGTAATGCATGTTATAGCCACTAGAGGGGGTTATAATATAGCAAAAAAAAAAGTTACTAATGATGAATTAACCCCTTCCCTAATAAAAGTAAGAATCACCCCCCTTTTTCCATGTGGTATCGCTGCGTGCGGAAATGCTTTAACTATAAAAATAAATCGTTAATTAAACCGCATGGTCAATGGCGTACACGCAAAAAAAAAAACAGAAATAGCGTTTTTTTGGTCACTTTTTATAGCACAAAAAAATTTATAAAAACCGATCAAAAAGTCCAATCAAAACAAAAATGGTCCCGATAAAAACTTCAGATCAATGATCTCCCTGTACGTGGAAAAATAAAGTTATAGGGGTAAGAATATGACAATTATAAACGTATAAATTCTCCTGCATGTAGTTATGATTTTTTTCTCACAGAAAAGGATTGCAGTAACACATGTTTTGCTATACACATGTTTATTCCCTTTGTGTGTATTGGAACCAAACAAAAAAAGGAGGAAAAAAAAGCAAATTGGACATAATGTCACCAAACTCCAAAAATGGTCTGGACAAAATTATTAGCACCCTTAACTTAATATTTGGTTGCACATCCTTTGGAAAAAATAAGTGAAATCAGTGTCTTCCTATAACCATCAATAAGCTTCTTACACCTCTCAGCCGGAATGTTGGATCACTCTTCCTTTACAAACTGCTCCAGGTCTCTTATTGGAAGGCGCCTTTTCCCAACAGCAATTTTAAGATCTCTCCACAGGTGATCAATGGGATTTAGATCTGGACTCATTGCTGACACTTCAGAACTCTCCAGCACTTTGTTGTCATCCATTTCTGGGGGCTTTTTGATGTATGTTTGGGGTCATTGTCCTGCTGGAAGACTCAAGATCTCGGATGCAAACCCAGCTTTCTGACACTGGGCTGTACAGTGCGACCCAAAATCCGTTGGTAATCCTCAGATTTCATGATGTCTTGTACACATTCAAGGCACCCAGTGCCAGAGGCAGCAAAACAACCCAAAACATCATTGACCTCCACCATATTTCACTGTAGGTACTGTGTTCTTTTCTTTGTAGCCCTCATTACCTTTTCGGTAAACAGTAGAATGATGTGCTTTACCAAAAAGCTCTTTCTTGGTCTCATCTGTCCACAAGACGTTTTCCCAGAAGGATTTTGGTTACTTAAGTTCATTTTGGCAAAATGTGGTCTTGCTATTTTCTGTCTCTGTGTCAGCAGTGGGGTCCTCCTGGGTCTCCTGCCATAGTGGGGTCCTCCTGGGTCTCCTCCATAGTGGGGTCCTCCTGGGTCTCCTGCCATAACGTTTCATTTCATTTAAATGTCGACGGATAGTTTGCGCTGACACTGCTCCCTGAGCCTGCAGAAGAGCTTGAATATCTTTGGAACTTGTTTGGGGCTGCTTATCCACCATCCGGACGATCCTGTGTTGACACCTTTCATCAATTTTTTTTCTTCCACCCACATCCAGGCAGATTAGCTAAAGTGCCATGGGTTGCAAATTTCTTGATAATGTTGCGCACTGTGGACAAAGGCAAATCTAGATCTCTGGAGATGGACTTGTAACCTTGAGATTGTTGATATTTTTCCACAATTTTGGTTCTCAGGTTCTCAGACAGTTCTCTTCTCCTCTTTCTGTTGTCCATGCTTAGTGTGGCACACACAGACACACAATGCAAAGACTAAGTGAACTTCTCTCCTTTTTATCTGCTTTCAGTTATGATTTATATATTGCCTACACCTGTTACTTGCCCCAGGTGAGTTTAAAGGAACATCACATGCTTGAAATAATTTATCCACAATTTAGAAAGGGTGCGAATAATTTTGTCCAGCCCATTTTTGGAGTTTGGTGACATTATGACCAATTTGCTTTTTTTCCTCCCTTTTTGGTTTAGTTCCAATACACACAAAGGGAATAAACATGTGTATAGCAAAACATGTGTTACTGCAATATATATATACAGAGGAGAGGAGATCTATATATATATACACACAAAGGGAATAAACATGTGTATAGCAAAACCTGTGTTACTGCAATCCTTTCCTGTGAGAAATACTTCATTTTCTAGAAACATTTCAGGGGTGCCAACATTTACGGCCATGACTGTATATAAGTAGGGATCATTATAACTGTATGGACCTACAGAATAAAGGGAAGGTGTCATTTTTACTGAATATTGTACTACGTAGAAACGGAAGCCCCTAAAAGTTGCTAAATTGTTTTCAATTTTGTCACACAATTATTTTTTTTGTTTTACTGTGGATTTTTGGGTAAAATGACTAATGTCAATACAAAGTAGAATTCGTGGCGCAAAAAATAATTCATAACGTGGAATTTTAGGTGTAAAATTGAAAACGTTATGATTTTTAGAAGGTGATGTGGAAAAAAATTAAAGTGCAAAAACGGGAAAACCCTGCGTCCTTAAGGGGTTAAAGGGGTACTCTGGTGGAAAAATTATCATTTTACATTACCTGGTGCCAGAAAGTTAAACAGGTTTGTAAATTACTTCTATTAAAAAATCTTAACCCTTCCAGTACTCCAGTGTATACTACAGAGGAAGTTTTTTTCTTTTTGGATTTCTTTTCTGTCTGACCACAGTTCTCTCTGCTGACACTCTTTTTATTATAAAAATACAAAACTTATCCAATACAACAAAAAACAAGCTTAACCAGCTATAATATAAATCAAAAACAAAACCCTGCCTAACCGGCCAGCCCAGCTTTACAAAGCAAAAAGAAAACAAACAAACAAAAACACACTGACACACATACCAAAAATGAACATAAAAACAGCACAACTTGGCTTAAACATAAACATAAAATTAGCACTACCTGGCTGTAACTCAAACCATCCATACTCGGGGGGGGGGGGTAAAAAAAAAAAAAAAATAATAATAATAATAATTATAAAAATAAATAAATAAATTAATAAAAATAAACAGCACAACTTGGCTTAAACATAAACATAAAATTAGCACTACCCGGCTGTGACTCAAAACCATCCATACTCGGGAAACAAAACAAAAGGGGAAAATAAATAAATTAAAAATATAAAAATTAAAAATATAAATAAATAAACAAAAACACATAACACAACAACTGGTCCGACTGCCATAACTATAATATGAGACAATATAAAACAATGTAGATACAAAACCAAATAGATACAAAATCACTAATAGAAATTAATAAAATATAGTATATAAACATAAATATATGCACCCTATTTACAGAAACCTACAAAAAATAAATAAATTAATTAATTTAAAAAAACAGGAAATCCCTACACTAGAACTGTGCCCTCACCCACACCACCCCTCCTGCACATGGGTCAGAGTCCATACCGTTCCTCTACAGTTTACAAAGTTCTGTCCTTAACTGACCCATGTCAGGTCCCCCAAAAACACGAAAACACACCACCATCCACAAATACACCCTCCCCACCTAGCACTCCACCCAACCAACTTATACACATACTTATACATACTAACTAACAGACACTGAACCACAACCCACTTTAGGCCCAAGTTTGGTCGCCTGTAAGCCCTTCATGCCATATCAGCTTAAAACAAAACAAAAAAAACTAGTGTGCACATGCATTAGCCCACCACCAGGAAGAAGGATGGCAGACTTGATACACCAAAATAATTTTTAACTCTTTTCCTAACTCCCCCTACAATTCTCCCTAATTCTATCCCTCCATTAAAGCTAACCCTACTCTCACCCTATCTCTATCCCTATCACACTTCCCCTATACAAAATAAAGGTACTCTACCCAAAAGATCTAGTACCTAGGGCACATCAAAAGAAAACCCTCTCCACAGGAGAGAAGCCCTACTGGTACCAAGACTGCCATACTCCAAAGACCTGATCTTCCCGAGGTCACCGGTGATATTCCTACAGACCTCCACCTCGGAGAGGATTTTCTGCTGGGTCGACACTAAACACCGTGCATTCCACGTGTAGTACCTAACCACTAAACTAACTAAGAATAAAGTGCCCCGGTCTCAGCCACCCAGTGTCCTGAATGCCCCATAAGCCCACTCCGGATAGGTAAGGCCGGCAAGTTGACTCCAGCCGATGGAAGCGCCCATCCGGTTGTAAACCCCTATATTAAAGGGACAATGAAGCAGGAAGTGGTCCATGCTTTCCAGCGTGTCCCCACACTCTTCTCGGGGACATCCCCGGTCATCAGAGTTCCTGCACTTCAGGTTGTCCCTTACATATAGCTTCCCCTGAAAGCAGCGCCAGGCCAAGTCCCAAAACTTCTGGGGGATCCTTTTCATGTTTAAAAGGTACAACCCCACCCTCAGATCCCGACCTGGGCAGTCCCTGAGCACCAGAGGCTTCTGGAAGTGGGTCAACAGAACCTGTTTGTCAAGGAACTGCCTTGACTGGGTCCTGATCTCCCACACTCCCAGACCCCACCGACGTATCGCCTTCAGAGTCGGGGTAGCGTAAGCCGGAAGATATCCATGGGGCGTACGGAGGTCCTTCACTTGCCCTCCTGTCTCCCATTCCTGGAAGAAAGGCCAAAACCATTCCCTGCAGGAGAGTACCCACGGAGGAGCCCTCTCTGACCAGAGGTTTGAGATGTTAGCTTTTAAAAAGGTGTTTGTTAAGAACACCACAGGGTTTACCATAGATAAACCCCCTAGTCTCCTCGTGCGGTACGTAACCTCCCTCTTGACTAGGTTCATCCTGTTCCCCCATAACAGTTGAAAAAACAGGCTGTAGATCCTAGTGTAGTAAGCCTCTGGCAAGATACATACGCTGCCCAGATAGATAAACAAGGGGAGCAGGTACGATTTGATCAGGTGTACCCTTTCCCTGAGGGTCAAAGACCAACCCTTCCACTGGTCCACCTTCTGAGTGGCATCCTGGAGCTTACCATCCCAATTTTTGGTGGGATAATCATCCTGGCCAAATGTGATGCCTAAGACTTTTGCTGATTCTTGGGGCCCTGGAAGGGTGTCCGACATCACCACATCAACCCCCTCTCTCGAGGAGACGAAAATAGTGACATCGTCGGCGTACGCCACTACCCCCTGGATGGCCCCCGGCTCTGCCAAACTCATCCCGACTCCCGCTAACGGTCCGCAACTCACCCTCCTAAGGAAGGGATCGATCGCGAACACATATAACAGCGGGCTCAAAGGACAACCCTGACGGACTCCAGACCCCACTCCAAAAGAGTGGCCAGACCACCCGTTCACCAGTGGGAAACTCTCTGCCCCTGCATACAAGATCTTAAGCCAATTAACAAAAGTACTCGGTAAGCCATATCTCAGGAGGACGGACCAGAGGTACTCGTGGTTCACCCGATCAAATGCTTTGGCCTGATCCAAGGACAGCAAGTACCCCTTCCAGAAACCTGCACTACTCCGCTCCACTGCCTCCCTGACACTAAGGACAGCACTTAAGGTGCTTCGGCCTGGAACAGTGCAGTGCTGGGCCTCCGAAAGGAGCCGGGGTGCAAACTTCACCAGCCGATTAAACAGTATCTTGGCCAGAAGCTTCCTGTCCGTATTGAGAAGAGCTATGGGTCTCCAATTCTCAATACGGCTGGGATCTTTACCCTTTGAGAGAAGAATCAGGGCTGACCTCCTCATTGACTTCGGCAGAGTGCCCGAGGAGAGACACTCATTGAATACCTCAGTCAAGAGGGGAGCTAAAGACTCCTTAAAGGTCCTGTACCACTCAGATGTTAAGCCATCCGGACCTGGCGACTTCTTGGGGGCGAGCCCCTCGATCGCCAGTCTTACTTCCTCTTCCCTGATCTCTTCTGCCAAAATGCCAAGAGAGGGGTCTACCCCTGGCTCAGGAATGGTTTCAGCCAGGAAACCCGACATCACATCCCGATCCAGATCCTTCCTTCCCAAGAGGTGAGAGTAGAAGGATCTGACGATCTCCAAGATCCCTGATCTGGACCGATTCAGAGATCCTGTACTATCAATCAGTCCTGAAATGACTTTACTACTCACTGACATCTTACAGTTTCTGTAAGGGTCGGGCGAGCGGTACTTCCCGAAATCCCTCTCAAAAACCAAAGATGCGTGCCTATCGTACTGACACCTCATCAGCAAGGACTTCACTCTGGAGATATTCTCTTGGCTACCTCCAGTCGAGACAAAAAGCTCGAGTTTCCTCCTCAGACCCTGATACAGGCGATACCTGTTCAGGGACCTGAGGCTCGAGAGCTGGCGGAAGAACCCCGCAACCCGCTTCTTGAATATCTCCCACCACTCTGACTTACTACTACATAGGCCCAGTAAAGGTACCTGACTCTGAAGAAAATCCTCAAAGGACTGTCTTATCTCCGCTTCCTCCAGGAGGGACGAATTCAGCTTCCAATAACCTTTTCCCATTCGGGGGGTTTCTGAAACATTCAGGGAAAACAAAATCATACAGTGATCGGAGAACTCCACCTCAACCACAGACACTGCAGAAGAGACGGCTTCCTCCTTTAAATAAAACCTATCTATCCTAGACCTGCGACTACCTTGATGATAGGTGAAACCCGCGTGGCCCGAGGGGCTCCGGATATGGGCATCCTCTAGGCGAGCTTCTCTAGCTATGCTAATCAGCGCCACACTATCGCAAGTCAGCGGACTATTGGAGCCTCTCCTATCTTGGGACCTCGTGACATTATTGAAGTCCCCTCCAAAGATCACCTGCCGACTCGTAAAAAGAAAGGGCTTAATCCTCATAAAGAGATCTTTACGGCCCCGCTTACTTTGCGGGGCGTAGATGTTAATGAGCCGGAGCTCTTGTCCCTTCATGAAGACATCTAAGATCAGGCACCTCCCCATTTCTAATTCAATAACCCGTCGGCATTCAACAGGAGCGGTAAAAAGGACCGCCACCCCACTATACGGCTCAGCCGCAAGAGACCAGTGGGAGGGACCACGCCTCCACTCTCTTCTGGCTTTTACCAGAGAGGCTAGATCTGACAACCTGGTCTCCTGTAAAAAGAAAATGTCGGCTTCAACGCGGCCGAGAAAATCAAAGGCTGCGAATCTAGCCGTATCCGACTTTATGCTGGCACAATTAATAGATGCCAGCGTCAATGGGGTGAGTGCCGCCATACAGGGTGATTAAATTAGACGGCCACACCCTTTACTTTTGTTTTCCCTTCTTTTTTGCCCCCTCATCCCCCGAAGAAGACGAGAGGGCAGGACCACTCTTGGATCTTTTTTTCGATTCAGATAGATCCATATTATCCCCGTCTCCGTCCGGCCCCGGTCTAGCCCTGCCCTCTGAGGAAGGTGCCTCAATAGGACAGGGCCCAGTTCCTCCCAGAGGCTCTTTCTCCCTAGGCACCTCGCCCTCACCCTCCCCAGCCAAGGAGGGGGAGGAGATGGTATCGAGGACGAGGTACCAGTTTGACAGGTCAACCAGAGGGGGGGCAGTCAGGCTTCCGTTTTGAACCTGGCCCGTAGTACAAGGAACAGAGGGCTCTGACCTCTTCTTTCTCCCTTTCCTTTTGCCCTTGTCTTTCTTTTTAGGCCTCTCCCCACTCTCCTCATCCACACTTTCATAGTGGGAGGAATCGGAAGGGTCGGCCATATTGCCTTCCTCTCTGTGAAGCCTCCTGATCTCCCCATCCAGCACATCCTCCTCCAGGGCTTCAGCGGTTACAGGGCCAGCTTCAGGAGCAGAGGCCGGAGCTACCCCCGTCACCTGGGCACTCTCCAGCTCAATACTCCTTCTACGATTTTCCTCCCGCCTTAGTTTGGCGGGGCCCTTTTTCCTCCTCACGAGCCCTGTTGCACCCCCATCCCTGCCCATACCCTCCCCGGCCGAGGCAACTTCACAGCTCTCCTCATCCGGAGCGGCCGCTGCACGGGCGAAGGCGCTAGGACAACGGCTAAATGGGTGCCCAAGGACACCACACAGGTGGCACCGGATCTGCCTACAGGATGCGGCCAGATGTCCCACCCCATCACACAAAGCGCAGACCTGTACAGTACAGGCTGCGCTAAAGTGGGTGGGGCTGCCACACCTGTGACAGACCTTAGGCTGCCCCTGGTAGAAGACCTGGATCCTATCACGTCCAAGGAAGGCGGCTGACGGAATGTGGGCAACCGTACTCCCTGAACGCTTGAGTTTGACGGAAAACGTCCAGGCCCCGGACCAGATCCCGTGCTCATCCAAGTTTTTCTTGGGCATGTCCGTCACATCCCCATACCGTCCAAGCCAGGTCATGATGTCATAACAAGAAAGTGACTCGTTACGGGTCAAAACGGTCACCTTCTTGACAGCATTCTGACGGGAAATCGCCTTTACGGCGAAATCCCGCCAGCCGGGCTCTTTTTTTGCCACTTCGTAATTCGACCAGAAGAGTTCGAGACCCTCTGGCCGAACGAAACTGACGTCAAACTCAGACGATCCATAGGGGTGAATCAGGGCAAAGATGTCACTCGCCCTGAATTCCATCTGAAGGAGGAGCTCAACCACTTTAGCGCGAGGTGGGCACGCATCCTCGCCCCTCCAAATCAGACGGACCACATTCCTACGGTTATTGTCCTGCCCGGTTGTCGGGAGGGACCAGACCACCTCCCCATTCTGCTCTCGGAAAGCCCCCAAACCGTGCCTCTCTATCCAGAAAGACAGGTCGACCTCACCCCTTCCCTCTACCTGGATCGACCTGTCACCCCTGCGTAGAGCCTCCAGGAGGCGCTGTTGCAAATGGCCCCCAGGGCCGGACGGAGACGGGGACCCCCCTGAATCCCCGGCAGCGACATTAGCATAGCTCCTAGGAGCAGTCACTGCCAGGGGGGCAGCCGGACCAGACCCAGAGCCAGAACCACTTACAACACCATTCACACCACAACTCTCCACCTCTTTATTTCCAGCCATACTACTACCACTCCCATCAACATTCAATCCACTGACACTCCCACATACACTCCTCTCACCCACAACACTACTACACCCATCAATATCACATCCTACATTCTTGTCCTGACTAACAAATTCTGGGCTGGCTGGGACTTGTAGTATGGCTGGCTTTAGTAAAGTCCTTTGTGCTGGCTTAGCCGCTGCTGGGGTCGACGCCGATGGTTTCTCCTTCATGACTGATATCATATCTTGATTCTGGGGCTGCCCCACCGGGCGCACCCCAGCTCCTCCCACAGCGCCAGCACCTGCTTCACCCAACTTCACAGGCTCTGTGGATAATCCCGGCGCCCGGACACTCCCCCCCCTCACAGGGGAGTGCCCCGCAGTGCCGGTAATGCCCACAGTACTCGGGGAACCGCCCCCCGAGCACACAGGGGCATAACTCGCGCTGCCCACCATGAGCCCATCCTGCCCCTCCCTACCGGCAGGATGGGTGGGCTTCACATCTATTGCGTCTGCAGCTTTTACTGACGTCATGCTGTACCCCCCATGCTGGCTCCGTTCCACCACAGAAACGGAGTCTGGCAGTCTGGGGGGCCCAGCAGCCTGAACCAGCTTTGCAGCTGGCCCAGACTGCTGGAAAGGAACAAACACGTACTTCACTGATTCTTGTGTCTTTTGCTTTTTCCTCTTAACTGCCACATCATCACAGAGATCATCACCAAAGGTGAAATGCTGGAGGTGGGCTGGGGACTCCTGCATGACTATCGCCCTTAGCAATCCCCCAGCCTCACTCTCCACATCATCCTCCTCGCTCTCACTTGAAGGAAGAGCCTCCATGCAGGGGAGGCTCTCCCCAGGAGTCTGCCACCCTCCTGGGAAAAGCAGTTAGAACACCTGCCTCTGTAGTTCTCTTGGAAGTCCTGGAGAGCTCAAACAGGGACACACCCGCACACTTCTCACACTGAACAGCTGTGTTTCACAGGATGTGCTCTCTGCTGACACCTCTGTCCATGTCAGGAACTGTCCAGAGCAAGAACAAAACCCCATAGCAAACCTCTCCTGCTCTGGACAGTTCCTAAAATGGACAGAGGTGTCAGCAGAGAGCACTGTGGTCAGACTGGAAAGAAATCCAAAAAGAAAATAATTTCATCTATAGTATACAGCCGCTAATAAGTATTGGAAGGATTAAGAATTTTTAATAGAAGTCATTTACAAATCTGTTTAACTTTCTGGCACCAGTTGATTTATAAAAAAAAAAAAGTTTTCCACCAGAGTACCCCCTTAATTCCTTAAGGATACAGGGCATCATAGCGGGTCGGGCCGCGCGCTATTAACCCTTTAGACGCAGCGTTTAAAGTTGATTGTTCTGTCTGAAGTGAAACTAAACTACTCCCAGCAGCTCAGTGGGCTTTTCGGGACCACTGTGGCAAAATCACGGTGTCCCGAACAGCTGGAGGACACGAAGAGGGTCCCTACCTTCCTCCTACTTGTCTGATCGCCAAATGGCTGCTCAGTGCCTGAGATCTAGGCATGAGCAGTCAAGCGGCAGAATCATTGATCAATGTTATTCTATGGGATAACAATGATCAATGTAAAGGATCAGTGTGTGCAGTGTTATAGCCCCCTATGGGATAACAGTGATCAATGTAAAAGATCAGTGTGTGCAGTGTTCTAGTCTCCTATGGGATAACAATGATCAATATAAAGATCAGTGTGTGCAGTGTTATAGTCTCCTATGGGATAACAATGATCAATGTAAAAGATCTGTGTGTGCAGTGTTATAGTCTCCTATGGAATAACAATGATCAATGTAAAAGATCAGTGTGTGCAGTGTTATAGTCTCCTATGGGATAACAATGATCAGTATAAGAGATCAGTGTGTGCAGTGTTATAGTCTCCTATGGGATAACAATGATTAATGTAAGAGATCAGTGTGTGCAGTGTTATAGTCCCCTATGGGATAACAATGATTAATGTAAGAGATCAGTGTGTGCAGTGTTATAGTCCCCTATGGGATAACAATGATCAGTATAAGAGATCAGTGTGTGCAGTGTTATAGTCTCCTATGGGATAACAATGATCAATGTAAAAGATCAGTGTGTGCAGTGTTATAGTCCCCTATGGGATAACAATGATCAGTATAAGAGATCAGTGTGCGCAGTGTTATAGTCTCCTATGGTATAACAATGATCAGTATAAGAGATCAGTGTGTGCAGTGTTATAGTCTCCTATGGGATAACAGTGATCAGTATAAGAGATCAGTGTATGCAGTGTTATAGTCTCCTATGGGATAACAATGATCAGTGTAAGAGATCAGTGTGCGCAGTGTTATAGTCTCCTATGGGATAACAGTGATCAGTGTAAGAGATCAGTGTGTGCAGTGTTATAGTCTCCTATGGGATAACAATGATCAGTATAAGAGAACAGTGTGTGCATTGTTATAGTCCCCTATGGGAGCTATTACAGTGCAAAAAAAGTTAATAAAGATCATTTAACCCCTTCCCTAATAAAACCCATATGGCGGATTAATGGACTTAGTTATGTTGCTATTGTTCTGTTCTGATTTTTTGGTCTATTTGTTTTTATCATTTTATGTATTAATTGGTTTTATCACCTTTTTCTTCTTTCTCTGCACACTTACCCTTTCTTTTTTCTCTTTTCTTTTCTCTTTACTTCCTTCCTTCCTTCTCCTTTTTTTTCGTTTTCCTCTTCTTTTTCCCATGTTCTTTTTCTCCTGGTTTTCTTTTGCTGTTTTCTTCTTTTTTCTTCCTTTTTCTCACAGATGCCTTTAACCTGGTTAAATGAAGATGGCTTCCACCCTGTGTTCTCCCTGGATATTCTACTATTATGAATATATATGTACATGTATACTATCAACTATGTTTAATAGATTTCATCAGTGATCAAACGCTTTACTCTCTTTCTTTTGACATTACTATACACCCAGGCCCGTTGCTACAGGACAGGCAAACCAAGAAATTGCTTGGGGCCCCGAGCTGGCTGGGGGGCCCCGAGCAGAGCTGGTGCTTGCCCATCCTGTAGCGACGGGGCAATTCCCCCCATCACCAGGGTCGGATTAACAATCGTACTCTTGAGGTTGTGCTCCGGGCCCCAGGCACCCAGTCAAACAAGAGGGCCCCCAAATGTCTGACATTTTTTTTTTAAATAAACTCATTTGCAGCTTTGGAGTTCTTCTCACCTCACCACAATCCCGCTCCCCCCCCCCTGCACTTGGCATGTTCCCTCAGCCCCGGACTCTTCTCTCAGCCTTCAGCCGTCTGAGCAGGAGGAGGGGTAGGGGGAGGAGAGAGCTGTGAGGAAAGGAGACCGCAGAGGCTGTACAACATGGGGCCTGACTACAGTAGGTGTCCCTGCATGTATATAAATATGTATAAGCAGGTGTGTGTGGATATATATATGTGTATGTCTATGTACTGTGTCTGTGTGTGTGTTACTTCTGTGGATGACTATATGTAAAGTGCATGTGTGTATCTATATCAGTGTTTCCCAACCAGGGTGCCTCCAGTTGTTGCAAAACTACAACTCCCAGCATGCCCAGACAACCAAAGGCTGTCTGGGCATGCTGGGAGTTGTAGTTTTGCAACCTCTGTAGGCATCCTGGTTGGGAAACACTGATCTATTCTATCTGTGTGTGTGTGTATGAAGAATGTATTGTATGTAATGTGTACAGTATTTGTGTATGTATGATGCATGTATAGTATGTAATGTGTACAGTGTGTGCTGTGTGTGTGGTATGATGCATGTATAGTATGTAATGTGTACAGTGTGTGTGTGTGTATGATGCATGTACAGTATGTAATGTGTACAGTGTGTGTGTGTGTGTGTGTATGATGCATGTACAGTATGTAATGTGTACAGTGTGTGTGTATGATGCATGTACAGTATGTAATGTGTACAGTGTGTGTGTATGATGCATGTATAGTATGTAATGTGTACAGTGTGTGTGTATGTGTGTATGATGCATGTACAGTATGTAATGTGTACAGTGTGTTGTGTGGGTATGAAGCATGTACAGTATGTTGTGTGTACAGTATGTTGTGTGTATGATGCATGTACAGTATGTAATGTGTACAGTGTGTGTATGATGCATGTACAGTATTTAATGTGTACAGTATGTGTGTATGATGCATGTACAGTATGTAATGTGTACAGTATGTGTGTGTATGATGCATGTACAGCATGTAATGTGTACAGTATGTTGTGTGTGTATGACGCATACATGTACAGTATGTAATGTGTACAGTGTGTTGTGTGTGTATGAAGCATGTACAGTATGTAATGTGTACAGTGTGTTGTGTGTGTATGAAGCATGTACAGTATGTAATGTGTACAGTGTGTGTGTATGATGCATGTACAGTATGTAATGTGTGCAGTGTGTTGTATGTGTATGATGCATGTACAGTATGTAATGTGTACAGTATGTGTGTGTATGATGCATGTACAGCATGTAATGTGTACAGTATGTTGTGTGTGTATGACGCATACATGTACAGTATGTAATGTGTAGAGTTTGTTGTGTGTGTATGAAGCATGTACAGTATGTAATGTGTACAGTGTGTGTGTATGATGCATGTATAGTATGTAACATGTACAGTGTGTGTGTATGATGCATGTACAGTGTGTTGTGTGTATGATGCATGTACAGTATGTAATGTGTACGGTATGTGTGTGTATGATGCAAGTACGGTATGTAATGTGTACAGCATGTGTGTGTATGATGCATGTACAGTATGTAATGTGTACAGTGTGTTATGTGTGTATGATGCATGTACAGTATGTAATGTGTACAGTGTGTTGTGTGTGTATGAAGCATGTACAGTATGTAATGCCAGCACAACAGCCTAATACACGGGTGCACACTGCCATGGCATATACAGAGTATACAAAAAAAAGAGGATTGCAGCAGCACACATTGGTCAAAAAAAAATGAGGCTCTTAGCGCACTTTTTGATCAAAACGTGTCCCCCATCCACCACGGGGAGGTGGCCTCATTTAGGATGGGAACCTAGCACAAAGGCTAGGCTCAGAATTTGTGCTAGGTTCCCATCCTAAATGAGGCCACCTCCCTGTGGTGGATGGGGGACACGTTTTGATCAAAAAGTGCGCTAAGAGCCTCAATTTTTTGACCAATGTGTGCTGCTGCAATCCTCTTTTTTTGTATACAGTATGTAATGTGTGCAGTATGTGTTGTGTGTGTATGATGCATGTACAGTATGTAATATGTACAGTATGTGTGTGTATGATGCATGTATAGTATGTAATGTGTACAGTGTGTGTGTATGATGCATGTACAGGATGTAATGTGTACAGTATGTGTGTGTGTGATGCATGTACAGCATGTAATGTGTACAGTATGTTGTGTGTGTATGAAGCATACACGTACAGTATGTAATGTGTACAGTATGTTGTGTGTGTATGAAGCATGTACAGTATGTAATGAGTAGAGTGTGTGTGTGTGTATGAAGCATGTACAGTATGTAATGTGTACAGTGTGTGTGTGTGTATGATGCATGTATAGTATGTAATGTGTACAGTGTGTGTGTATGATGCATGTACAGTATGTAATGTGTACAGTATGTGTGTGTGTATGATGCATGTACAGTATGTAATGTGTACAGTGTGTTGTGTGTATGATGCATGTACAGTATGTAATGTGTACAGTGTGTGTGTATGATGCATTTACAGTATGTAATGTGTACAGTGTGTGTGTATGATGCATTTACAGTGTGTAATGTGTACAGTGTGTTGTGTGTATGATGCATGTACAGTATGTAATGTGTACAGTGTGTTGTGTGTGTATGAAGCATGTACAATATGTAATGTGTACAGTGTGTGTGCATGATGCATGTACAGTATGTAATGTGTACAGTATGTGTGTGTATGATGCATGTACAGTATGTAATGTGTACAGTATCTGTGTGTGTATGATGCATGTACAGTATGTAATGTGTACAGTGTGTGTGTATGATGCATTGACAGTATGTAATGTGTACAGTGTGTGTGTATGATGCATTTACAGTGTGTAATGTGTACAGTGTGTTGTGTGTATGATGCATGTACAGTATGTAATGTGTACAGTGTGTTGTGTGTGTATGAAGCATGTACAATATGTAATGTGTACAGTGTGTGTGCATGATGCATGTACAGTATGTAATGTGTACAGTATGTGTGTGTATGATGCATGTACAGTATGTAATGTGTACAGTATCTGTGTGTGTATGATGCATGTACAGTATGTAATATGTACAGTGTGTTGTGTGTGTATGATGCATGTACAGTATGTAATGTGTACAGTGTGTGTGTATGATGCATGTACAGTATGTAATGTGTACAGTGTGTGTGTATGATGCATGTACAGTATGTAATGTGTACAGTGTGTGTGTATGATGCATGTACAGTATGTAATGTGTACAGTATGTGTGTGTATGATGCATGTATAGTATGTAATGTGTACAGTATGTGTGTGTATGATGCATGTACAGTATGTAATGTGTACAGTATGTGTGTATATGATGCATGTACAGTATGTTGTGTGTATGAAGCATGTATAGTATGTAATGTGTACAGTATGTGTGTGTATGATGCATGTACAGTATAAAATGTGTACAGTATGTTGTGTGTGTATGATGCATGTACAGTATGTAATGTGTTCAGTGTGTGTGTATGATGCATGTACAGCATATAATGTGTACAGTATGTGTATGATGCATGTACAGTATGTTGTGTGTGTATGAAGCATGCATGTACAGTATGTAATGTGTACAGCGTGTGTGTGTGTATGATGCATGTACAGTATGTCATATGTACAGTGTGTTGTGTGTGTATGATGCATGTACAGTATGTAATGTGTACAGTGTGTGTGTATGATGCATGTACAGTATGTAATGTGTACAGTGTGTTGTGTGTATGATGCATGTACAGTATGTAATGTGTACAGTGTGTTGTGTGTGTATGAAGCATGTACAATATGTAATGTGTACAGTGTGTGTGCATGATGCATGTACAGTATGTAATGTGTACAGTATGTGTGTGTATGATGCATGTACAGTATCTAATGTGTACAGTATCTGTGTGTGTATGATGCATGTACAGTATGTAATATGTACAGTGTGTTGTGTGTGTATGATGCATGTACAGTATGTAATGTGTACAGTGTGTGTGTATGATGCATGTACAGTATGTAATGTGTACAGTGTGTGTGTATGATGCATGTACAGTATGTAATGTGTACAGTGTGTGTGTGTATGATGCATGTACAGTGTGTAATGTGTACAGTATCTGTGTGTGTATGATGCATGTACAGTATGTAATGTGTACAGTATGTGTGTGTATGATGCATGTACAGTATGTAATGTGTACAGTATGTGTGTGTATGATGCATGTACAGTATGTAATGTGTACAGTATGTGTGTGTATGATGCATGTACAGTATGTTGTGTGTATGAAGCATGTATAGTATGTAATGTGTACAGTATGTGTGTGTATGATGCATGTACAGTATAAAATGTGTACAGTATGTTGTGTGTGTATGATGCATGTACAGTATGTAATGTGTTCAGTGTGTGTGTGTGTGTATGATGCATGAACAGCATATAATGTGTACAGTATGTGTATGATGCATGTACAGTATGTAATGTGTACAGTGTGTTGTGTGTGTATGAAGCATGTACAATATGTAATGTGTACAGTGTGTGTGCATGATGCATGTACAGTATGTAATGTGTACAGTATGTGTGTGTATGATGCATGTACAGTATGTAATGTGTACAGTATCTGTGTGTATGATGCATGTACAGTATGTAATATGTACAGTGTGTTGTGTGTGTATGATGCATGTACAGTATGTAATGTGTACAGTGTGTGTGTATGATGCATGTACAGTATGTAATGTGTACAGTGTGTGTGTATGATGCATGTACAGTATGTAATGTGTACAGTGTGTGTGTATGATGCATGTACAGTGTGTAATGTGTACAATATCTGTGTGTGTATGATGCATGTACAGTATGTAATGTGTACAGTATGTGTGTGTATGATGCATGTACAGTATGTAATGTGTACAGTATGTGTGTGTATGATGCATGTACAGTATATAATGTGTACAGTATGTGTGTATATGATGCATGTACAGTATGTTGTGTGTATGAAGCATGTATAGTATGTAATGTGTACAATATGTGTGTATGATGCATGTACAGTATAAAATGTGTACAGTATGTTGTGTGTGTATGATGCATGTACAGTATGTAATGTGTTCAGTGTGTGTGTGTATGATGCATGTACAGCATATAATGTGTACAGTATGTGTATGATGCATGTACAGTATGTTGTGTGTGTATGAAGCATGCATGTACAGTATGTAATGTGTACAGTGTGTGTGTGTGTGTGTGTGTGTATGATGCATGTACAGTACGTAATATGTACAGTGTGTTGTGTGTGTATGATGCATGTACAGTATGTAATGTGTACAGTGTGTGTGTATGATGCATGTACAGTATGTAATGTGTACAGTGTGTGTGTATGATGCATGTACAGTGTGTAATGTGTACAGTATCTGTGTGTGTATGATGCATGTACAGTATGTAATGTGTACAGTATGTGTGTGTATGATGCATGTACAGTATGTAATGTGTACAGTATGTGTGTGTATGATGCATGTACAGTATGTAATGTGTACAGTATGTGTGTATATGATGCATGTACAGTATGTTGTGTGTATGAAGCATGTATAGTATGTAATGTGTACAGTATGTGTGTGTATGATGCATGTACAGTATAAAATGTGTACAGTATGTTGTGTGTGTATGATGCATGTACAGTATGTAATGTGTTCAGTGTGTGTGTGTGTGTGTGTGTGTATGATGCATGAACAGCATATAATGTGTACAGTATGTGTATGATGCATGTACAGTATGTAATGTGTACAGTGTGTTGTGTGTGTATGAAGCATGTACAATATGTAATGTGTACAGTGTGTGTGCATGATGCAAGTACAGTATGTAATGTGTACAGTATGTGTGTGTATGATGCATGTACAGTATGTAATGTGTACAGTATCTGTGTGTGTATGATGCATGTACAGTATGTAATGTGTACAGTGTGTGTGTGTATGATGCATGTACAGTATGTAATGTGTACAGTGTGTGTGTATGATGCATTTACAGTGTGTAATGTGTACAGTGTGTTGTGTGTATGATGCATGTACAGTATGTAATGTGTACAGTGTGTTGTGTGTGTATGAAGCATGTACAATATGTAATGTGTACAGTGTGTGTGCATGATGCATGTACAGTATGTAATGTGTACAGTATGTGTGTGTATGATGCATGTACAGTATGTAATGTGTACAGTATCTGTGTGTATGATGCATGTACAGTATGTAATATGTACAGTGTGTTGTGTGTGTATGATGCATGTACAGTATGTAATGTGTACAGTGTGTGTGTATGATGCATGTACAGTATGTAATGTGTACAGTGTGTGTGTATGATGCATGTACAGTATGTAATGTGTACAGTGTGTGTGTGTATGATGCATGTACAGTGTGTAATGTGTACAGTATCTGTGTGTGTATGACGCATGTACAGTATGTAATGTGTACAGTATGTGTGTGTATGATGCATGTACAGTATGTAATGTGTACAGTATGTGTGTGTATGATGCATGTACAGTATGTAATGTGTACAGTATGTGTGTGTATGATGCATGTACAGTATATAATGTGTACAGTATGTGTGTATATGATGCATGTACAGTATGTTGTGTGTATGAAGCATGTATAGTATGTAATGTGTACAGTATGTGTGTATGATGCATGTACAGTATAAAATGTGTACAGTATGTTGTGTGTGTATGATGCATGTACAGTATGTAATGTGTTCAGTGTGTGTGTGTGTATGATGCATGTACAGCATATAATGTGTACAGTATGTGTATGATGCATGTACAGTATGTTGTGTGTGTATGAAGCATGCATGTACAGTATGTAATGTGTACAGTGTGTGTGTGTGTGTGTGTATGATGCATGTACAGTATGTAATATGTACAGTGTGTTGTGTGTGTATGATGCATGTACAGTATGTAATGTGTACAGTGTGTGTGTATGATGCATGTACAGTATGTAATGTGTACAGTGTGTGTGTATGATGCATGTACAGTGTGTAATGTGTACAGTATCTGTGTGTGTATGATGCATGTACAGTATGTAATGTGTACAGTATGTGTGTGTATGATGCATGTACAGTATGTAATGTGTACAGTATGTGTGTGTATGATGCATGTACAGTATGTAATGTGTACAGTATGTGTGTATATGATGCATGTACAGTATGTTGTGTGTATGAAGCATGTATAGTATGTAATGTGTACAGTATGTGTGTGTATGATGCATGTACAGTATAAAATGTGTACAGTATGTTGTGTGTGTATGATGCATGTACAGTATGTAATGTGTTCAGTGTGTGTGTGTGTATGATGCATGTACAGCATATAATGTGTACAGTATGTGTATGATGCATGTACAGTATGTTGTGTGTGTATGAAGCATGCATGTACAGTATGTAATGTGTACAGTATGTGTGTGTATGAAGCATGCATGTACAGTATGTAATGTGTACAGTATGTGTGTGTATGAAGCATGCATGTACAGTATGTAATATGTACAGTATGTGTGTATGAAGCATGCATGTACAGTATGTAATGTGTATGGTATGTTGTGTGTGTATGAAGCATGTACAGTATATAATGTGTACAGTATGTGTGTATGATGCATGTACAGTATGTAATGTGTACAGTATGTGTGTATGATGCATGTACAGTATGTAATGTGTACAGTGTGTGTGTGTGTGTGTGTGTGTGCATGAAGCATGCATGTACAGTATGTAATGTGTACAGTGTGTGTATGAAGCATGTATAGTATGTAATGTGTACAGTATGTGTGTGTATGATGCATATACAGTATATAATGTGTACAGTATGTATGTATGATGCATGTACAGTATGTTGTGTGTGTATGAAGCATGCATGTACAGTATGTAATGTGTACAGTATGTGTGTATGATGCATGTACAGTATGTAATGTGTACAGTATCTGTGTGTGTGTATGATGCATGTACAGTATGTAATGTGTACAGTGTGTGTGTATGATGCATGCACAGTATGTAATGTGAACAGGGTGTGTGGGGGTGGGGGTGTATGAGGCATTTACAGTATGTAATGTGTACAGTGTGTGTGTATGATGCATGTACAGTATGTAATGTGTACAGTATGTGTGTGTGTATGATGCATGTACAGTATGTAATGTGTACAGTATGTGTGTGTATATAATGCATGTACAGTATGTAATGTGTACAGTGTGTGTGTATGAAGCATGTACAGTATGTAATGTGTACAGTGTGTGTGTATGATGCATGTACAGTATATAATGTGTACAGTATGTGTGTATGATGCATGTACAGTATGTTGTGTGTGTATGAAGCATGCATGTACAGTATGTAATGTGTACAGTGTGTGTGTATGATGCATGTACAGTATGTAATGTGTACAGTGTGTGTATGAAGCATGCATGTACAGTATGTAATGTTACCCAAACGGACAACTAAGACCTGGGAGAGGAAAATTATGACTATACCGTATATAAGTGACCAAGCACTATCAATTAACCCAGGTACTAGTGTTGGCCATAGGTGTGTGAACTCCAATCAGAATTAGCAAATAACAAGATAGAGAAAAACGGAATCACTTATAAAACATATATCATTTTATTAATTCCATAGAATGTAAGTGCATAAAAATATATATATTGATTAAAAGTGCTATTTTTCAAAGAGGAATGAGGCTAAAAGGTGGTGTCACCGGGTCTGCAATGAAAGCTGGGTTGTATATAGTGTATATATATAACAATATATATAACGTTTCGGTACGCAACCTTCGTCTGGGTTGCGTACCGAAACGTACGTTGGAGTGGTGCTGTCCCGGTCTGTGCTGATTGCTGTTGTACTCTGGTATATTGTTATACTGATTTGTATCCCTGCAATGTTATGTTTGTTTACATGCACACTGCACTTTATTTGGCATACAATATTTTTGCTCTCACTGTGAGATTTATATACATGTTTTCTACATGCTGCTAAACACTTTGTTTGTGCAAATTTGTGTGTAAGATTATTCTATCATTTCTATCTCACTGTGGTGGACCCAGTAATATATACACTATATACAACCCAGCTTTTACTGCAGACCCGGTGACACCACCTTTTAGCCTCATTCCTCTTTGAAAAATAGCACTTTTAATCAATATATATATTTTTTATGCACTTACATTCTACAGAATTAATAAAATGATATATGTTTTATAAGTGACTCCGTTTTTCTCTTTCTTGCTATTTGCACAGTATGTAATGTGTACAGTGTGTTGTGTGTGTATATAATGCATGCAGTGGCGGATCCAGGGGGGGGGGGGGGGGTAACGGGGCAATTGCCCCCCCCCCCCCCAGATTAATTTCCTCATCACTATTAAGGACATCCCTATTAAGGACATCCCATGCCCCTGTTAACCCCCTTACGGCCCTCGCTCGTAGGGACCGCCGGGAGGTAGCGCACGCCGGGACCTCACTGACGTCCCGTGCGTGCGCCCATTGGAAAGCAACGCAGAGGAGCGGAGCAGCGAACAGGACATGCACTGGCCATCATGGTAAGTGACCAGTGGCACATCAGCTTCAGTGTTTCGACCACCGCTCCTCCAGTCCCGGTACCTACTGTGGGCCGGACCAAAGGAGCGGTGGTCGGAGCACTGAAGTAGGGCAGTAAACAGGCATACAGCCTCCAGCCATACATTGTATGGCTGGAGGTTGTATGTCTGTGGGGGAACATACTACACCTAATGTGGGGGGACTATACTGCACCTGATGTGGGGGAACTATAGCCTAATGTGGGGAGAACTATACTGCACCTAATGTGGGGAACTGTACTGCACCTAATGTGGGGGAACTATACTGCACTTAATGTGGAGAACTATACTGCACCTAATGTGGGGAAACTATACTGCACACCTAATGTGGTGGAACTATACTGCACACCTAATGTGGGGGAACTATACTGCCAACCTAATGTGGGGGAACTATACAGCACCTAATGTGGGCGAACTATACTGCACCTAATGTGGGGGGACTATACTGCACCTAATGTGGGGGAACTATAGCCTAATGTGAGGAGAACTATACTGCACCTAATGTGGAGAACTATATTGCACCTAATGTGGGGTAAACTATACTGCCAACCTAATGTGGGGGAACTATACTGCACACCTAATGTGGGGGAACTATACTGCACCTACTGTGGAGGAACTATACTGCCAACTTAATGTGGAGAACTTTACTGCACCTAATGTGGGGAACTATACTGCACCTAATGTGGGGAGAACTATACTGCACCTAATGTGGAGAACTATACTGCACCTAATGTGGGGAAACTATACTGCACACTAGTGTTGCTCACGAATATTCGCAATTCGAATATTATTCGCGAATATCGCATATTCGCGAATTCGCAAATTTCGCGAATATAGCGCTATATATTCGTAATTACGAATATTGGTTTTTTTTGTTTTTGTTTTTCTACACA
This sequence comes from Hyla sarda, assembly GCF_029499605.1. Classification (NCBI taxonomy): domain Eukaryota; kingdom Metazoa; phylum Chordata; class Amphibia; order Anura; family Hylidae; genus Hyla; species Hyla sarda. Next base: position 292,625 of record NW_026607595.1, read on the forward strand.
GTACACATCACAGTGATCACCCCTCTCTGCTTCCAGCTTGTGTGGTGTAAAGAAGGCTCTAATACTACTGTGTGAGACTGGCGTGCGAAAATTCGCATATGCGCAAATTAGCATATGCTAACTTTCGCATATGCGAATTTTCCCGTATGTTAATTTTGTATGTGCTTATATTCACATATGTTAATTTTCGCATACGCGAATGTTCGCATATGCGAAAATAAAACGAGAATATAACGAATATGCGAATATTCGCGAATATATGACGAATGTTCGCCCATATATTCGCGAATATTCGCAAATTCGAATATGGCCTATGCCGCTCAACACTACTGCACACCTAATGTGGTGGAACTATACTGCACACCTAATGTGGTGGAACTATACTGCACACCTAACGTGGGGGGAACTATACTGCACACCTAATGTGGGGGAACTATACTGCCAACCTAATGTGGGGGAAACTATACTGCACCTAATGTGGGGGAACTATACTGCACACCTAATGTGGAGAACTATACTGCACACCTACTGTGGGGGAACTATACTGCACCTACTGTGGGGGAACTATACTGCACCTAATGTGGGGGAACTATACTGCACCTACTGTGGGGGAACTATAGCCTAATGTGGGGAGAACTATACTGCACCTAATGTGGAGAACTATACTGCACCTACTGTGGGGGAACTATAGCCTAATGTGGAGAACTATTCTGCACCTAATGTGGAGAACTATACTGCACCTAATGTGGGGAGAACTATACTGCACACCTAATGTGGGGGGAACTATACTGCACCTAATGTGGGTGGAACTATACGGCACACCTAATGTGGGGGAACTATACTGCACCTAATGTGGGGAGAACTATTCTGCACCTAATGTGGAGAACTATACTGCACCTAATGTGGAGAACTTTACTGCACCTAATGTGGGGAACTATACTGCACCTAATGTGGGGGAACTATACTGCACCTAATGTGGAGAACTATACTGCACCTAATGTTGGGGGACTATACTGCAACTAATGTGGGGGAACCACAGCCTAATGTGGGGGAACTGTACAACACCTAATGTGGGGGACTATACTGCACCTAATGTGGGGAACTATACTGCACCTAATGTGGGGGAACTATACTGCATCTAATGTGGGGGAACTACACTGCACCTAATGTGGGGGAACACTGCTAGCCTAATGTGGGGGGGAACTCTGCTGCACCTAATGTGGGGGGAACTCTGCCGCACCTAGTGTGGGGGGAACTCTACCGCACCTAATGTGGGGGGAACTCTGCCGCACCTTACGTGGGGGGAACTCTGCCGCACCTAATGTGGGGGGAACTCTGCCGCACCTAACGTGGGGGGAACTGTGCCGCACCTAACGTAGGGGGAACTGTGCCGCACCTAACGTGGGGGAAACTGTGCCGCACCTAACATGGGGGGGAACTGTGCCGCACCTAACGTGGGGGAAACTGTGCCGCACCTAACGTGGGGGCCTCGTATCGACGTTCGCTCACGTCGCGCTCCCAGAATTCAAGGGCCGCTGGAATTTGTAGTTTTGCAACAGCTGGAGGAACACTGGTTTGTAAACACTAGCATATACACACATAACAGGGACTACAACTCCCTGCTGTGTGTGTATATATACTGTATATGGGCTGTGGAGGTGATGATGGGGGTTGTTGTCAGCCTGTTTGCAGTATAGGAGGTCCCTCAGGTGACATGCTGATAACATTATTGCTTATAGAGGGTTTCCCCAATTTATAAATGATCCCCTATCCACAGGACAGAGGATATCCAGTGATCAGTGGGGTCTGACCGAGGGGATCCCCAGAATGGAGGAGTAATGTCCCGGAAATGAAGAGAGTGACCAGCGCTCCATGCATTCTCTATGGAGAGGCCCTGCTCTATAAACCATGGATGGAGTGTGGGGGGGTATGTGCGGGGTCTTGTGTACAGTAGTGGAGAATATTATAGAAGAACATACATACATATACCTAGGGCGGCCTAGGGTAGTACAAAACTAAAATACCCCCCAGGTTACACCCCCAATTCTATACATAGTAACATCTCATCCCCTCTGTCAGTCTATAGGACGGTATGACGGTTTATTCATCCCCTGGTGATCTATAAACTGCCGCTCTCCGACTGCTTCATAACTACAACTGTCAGCATGCCCTGGAGGATGGAGATCAGCAACAGTTATGTCTGAGCATGCTGGGAAGCACAGGACTTCATTTCATTTTAGTAGAGTTAAGTGCTAGTGTGTGTCTTATAATAAATATATATAAACCTAAGAAACCTGCCATATTGTGGACTAAATATACAAGAAAAAGGTAAAAGTGAAAATCATAGAATCAAAACATCCAACAACATTGATGACACGATCATAATACATAGAAGCCTAGAGTTCTATGAGCGGCTCTAGACTTTGTGAAAATTGATCATGAGGCCTCGGGCCCCGGCTCACCAGGGGCGCACATAGGATTTTCTCACGGGTTGGGGGTTTAAAAACATAAAATAATACCTCCACACCAGGACGACATATTACGACTGTAAGGGCTAATACCAACATACTGTTATTAAAGGGGTACTCCATCCCTAAACATCTTATTCCCTAAAGCAGGGGTCCTCAAACTTTTTAAACGGGGGGCCAGTTCACGGTCCCTCAGACCATTGGAGGGCCGGACTATAGATAACAAAACATGAACAAATTCCTATGCACACTTATATATCTTAGTGGACTACCACTTTAAGTACGCAGCACAGTTCCCCCACATTAGGTTGGCAGTATAGATCCCCCACATTAGGTTGTAGTTCCCACACATTAGGGTTGGCAGAATAATTCCCCACATTAGGTGCAGTACAATTCCTCCACATTGGGTGCAGTACAATTCCCCCACATTAGGTGCAGTACAATTCCCCCACATTAGGTGCAGTACAGTTCCCCCACATTAGGTGCAGTACAGCTCCCCCACATTAGTTGCAGTACAGTTCCCCACATTAGTTGCAGTACAGTTCCCCCACATTAGGTACAGTACAGTTCCCCCACATTAGGTGCAGTACAGTTCCCCACATTAGGTGCAGTATATTCCCCCCACATTAGGTGCAGTATAGTTCCCCCACATTAGGTACAGTATAGTTCCCCCACATTAGGTGCAGTATAGTTCCCCCCACATTAGGTGCAGTATAGTTCCCCCACATTAGGTGCAGTATAGTCCCCCCACATTAGGTGCAGTATAGTCCCCCACATTAGGTGCAGTATAGTCCCCCCACATTAGGTGCAGTACAATTCCTCCACATTGGGTGCAGTACAATTCCTCCACATTAGGTGCAGTACAGTTCCCCCACATTAGGTGCAGTATAGTTTCCCCATATTAGGTGCAGTATAATGTTCCCCCACATTAGGTGCAGCATGTTCCCCCACATTAGGTGCAGTATAGATCCCCCAAATTAGGTGCAGTATGTTCCCCCACACACATACAGCCTCCATTCATACAGTGTAAGGCTGTATGCCTGTGTTCTGTCCCACTTCAGTGCTCTGACCACCACTCCTCTGGTCTGGACATAGCAGTAAGTCCCGGGACCGAAGGAGCGGTGGTCGGAGCACCGAAGCTGACGTGCTGCTGGGAACACTTACCTAGCTGGCCTGCGCACGTCCTCATCGCTGCCCCGCTCCTCCGCGCTCCGTTGCTATGGGCGCACGCACGGCGTCAGTGACGTGCCTGCATGCGCCACCTTCCCAGCGGCCCCTGCGTTTTTAAAGCAAACACGGGGTCTCCGAGAGCGCATTCCTGTGTCCCGAAAACATCTTTCGGGACACAGGGATGCCCCAGGCAGCGGCGGGCCGGATAAATGTCCTCGGCGGGCCGCATCTGGACCGCGGGCCGTAGTTTGAGGACCCCTGCCCTAAAAGGATAGGAGATAAGATGTCTGCTTGTGGGGGTCCCCCTGCGATCTCTGTGCTGCACCCGAAGTTCATTTAGAACACTAGGTGCTGGTGGCGGGGTCATTATGTCACAATCATGCCCCCTCCAAGCATTCAGAACAAAATGTTCCAAATGCTGGGGCAGCGAAGTACCCCTTTAGATATAAAACTCTATACAGAGACCAATAAAACCACTAGGCAAGGGACAAAAAATTGCACCACACCATGACCACGATATAGTGACAGGATAATACTGCCATACTGATACTGGATAAAACCGCTATACACAGGATCACCAATAATACCACTATACAAGGGACAAATGATTGTACCACACCATGACCACGATATAGTGACAGGATAATACTACCACACTGATACTGGATAAAACCGCTATACACAGGATCACCAATAACACCACTATACAAGGGAAAAATTATTGCACCACACCATGACCACTTGGGCTGCAACGTATATTAGATAAAATCGATGAAATTCGATAATAGAATTCGTTGTCGACTAATCTTGTTATCGAATAATCGTCCGATTCGTTGTCCGGGCGCCGGCGGCCATAAGGCTGCTGCAGGCGCGCGGTCAGATGCCAGTCCGCACCGCTGCAGCCTCTGTTCATATCCCTGTCCCATCCTCCTCTGACCCACTGCTCACCAATCACGTGTGCGGCTGCTGCTTTTCCCCGCCCCCTTCCTGCACAGTTCAAACTTCAAACTGTAAAATTCAAACTCCTGCTGTTCTTGATGAGTGCAGGAGATTGCACCTGTGTAGTGTAACCATGGCGACCGTACAGCTAAGACTATACCACTGTATGTGCAGGAGGGAGAACGAGGTAGGCTGTTAGGTTTATGTGTGTGTATGTAGCAGAGCTGAGTGTGTGAGTGTATGCAGCATAGTTGAGTGTGTGAGTGTATGTAGCAGAGTTGAGTGTGTGTATGTGTATGTAGCAGGGCTGAGTGTGTGAGTGTATGCAGCATAGTTGAGTGTGTGAGTGTATGTAGCAGAGCTGTGTGAGTGTGTATATGTAGCAGAGTTGAGTGTGTATGCAGCAGAGTTGAATGTGTGATTGTGTGTATGTAGCAGGGCTGAGTGCGTGAGTGTGTGTATGTAGCAGAGCTGAGTGTGTGAGTTTGTGTATGTAGCAGAGCTGTGTGAGTGTGTATATTTAGCAGAGTTGAGTGTGTATGCAGCAGAGTTGAATGTGTGATTGTGTGTATGTAGCAGGGCTGAGTGCGTGTGTGAATGTGTGTATGTAGCAGAGCTGAGTGCGATATTGTGTGCATGTAGCAGAGCTGAGTTTGTGAGTGTGTATGTAGCAGAGCGGAGTGTGTGAATGTGTGTATGTAGCAGAGCTAAGTGTGTGAATGTATGTATGTAGCAGAGCTGAGTGTGTGTGTGTGTAGCAGAGCAGAGTGTGTGTATGCAGTAGAGTTGTGTGTGATTGTGTGTGTGTGGCAGAGCTGAGTGTGTGAATGTGTGTGTAGCAGAGCTGTGTTAGTGTGAATATGTAGCAGAGTTGAGTGTGTGTGTGTGTGTATGTAGCAGAGCTGAGTCTGTGAGTGTATGTAGCAGAGCTGAATGTGTGAGTGTGTGTATGCAGCAGAGCTGAGTGTGTAAGTAGCAAAGCTGAATGTGTGAGTGCGTGTATATAGCAGAGCTGAGTGTGTGTATGCAGCATAGTTGAGTGTGTGATTGTGTATGTAGCAAAGCTGAGTGTGTAAGTGTGTATGTAGCAGTGCTGAGTGTGTGAGTTTGTGTATGTAGCAGAGCTGAGTGTGTGTATGTAGCAGAGTTGAGTGTGTAACTGTGTGTATTTAGCAGAGCTAAGCATGTGTATGTGTATGTAGCAGAGTTGAGTGTGAGTGTGTGTATGTAGCAGTGCTGAGTGTGTAAGTAGTGTAAGTGTGTACTACATACACACTGCTATACACATGGTAGTATGTGCAGAGCATTGCATCCTAGTGTCTGTACTACAGACACTAGGATGCAATGCTCTGCACATACCCCCATGGGTAAAGCAGTGTGTTTGTAGTACATATACACTGCTATACACATGGGGGGCTGCAGAGCATTTGCACCCTAGTGTTTGTACTACAGAGTCTGTACAACAGACATGGGTCGGGTGCAATGCTCTGCAGTCTGCACATACCCACATGTGTATAGGAGTGCTATATAAAAAGTGTAAAGTAAAAAAAAAAAAAAATGGAAATAAACCTCTCACCAAATAAAAATTAGCTCCCCCTTTTCCTATTGCTATACAAAAAAAGTAAAAAAAAAAAATGTTTTACATATCTGATACTGCCGCGTGGCGAACTGTCTGAACTATTAAAATTAAATGTTAGTAAATCATTAACATGTTATTTTAATAGTTCAGACAGTTACCCATGCGGCAGTATCAAATTTACGCTGGTTTTTGTACAGGATCATTAATAATGACAGCAACCGGTATAAACATAAAAAAAATAAAAAATAATTCTGCTGTTTGGTGAAATCACATTCTACAAACTTCTAATATGGCCATTGTACAGGATTTATCAAGTAGAATCAGCTGAACCCCTTTTTTTGGCATTTTGACGTTTTTTCCGATTAATTGATGAAATAATCGGCAACTAATTGATTATTAAAATAATGGTTAGCTGCAGCCCTAATGACCACGATATAGTGACCGGATAATACTACCATACTGATACTGGATAAAACCGCTATACACAGTATGACCAATAACACCACTATACAAGGGACAAATGATTGTACCACACCATGACTACACATTATAACACCGCTATACACAGACAGTAGTGACCCCGGCTCTACACACCATATAACAGTACTGGTTACATACAGTTACATCAGGTGACCTCTTCTCTCATCACTTTCCTTTTTCTTCTCTATACAGCCCAGACCGTCATGATGATTTCTTTCAGCCACAACTCCACAGAACCTGCCAGACAAACATTTTAGATTTTTCTAGCACCTTTAGCGCTCTATACAGTAATAATAACACGAGTGTCCCACATAGTAGAGTGGGTAGATACGTGGGTTTGGGGGAGGGTAGATAGATTCTCCTTACATGGTTTCTGCATTACACAGGTGTCTCAAGTAATAGTAACAAAAGTAGATTGCTGGGGGGTGTTGGGTGGAACCAAGAGGTCAGGTCTACAGGTTAATGGAAAGACAAGCAGGGAAACTGGGTAAAGTATTCTGAAAACATCTAAACTGTTCATTAGGGCAGTAGTGCAGATCATTAGGGGGCAGTAGTGCAGATCATTAGAGGGCAGTGTCATAGATCATTAGGGGGCAGTGGTGCAGATCATTAGGGGGCAGTAGTGCAGATCATTAGAGGGCAGTGTCATAGATCATTAGGGGGCAGTGGTGCAGATCATTAGGGGGCAGTAGTGCAGATCATTAGGGGGCAGTGGTGCAGATCATTAGGGGGCAGTGTCATAGATCATTAGGGCAGTAGTGCAGATCATTAGGGCAGTAGTGCAGATCATTAGAGGGCAGTGTCAAAGATCATTAGGGCTGTAGTGCAGATCATTAGGGGACAGTAGTGCAGATCATTAGGGGGAAGTAGTGTGGTAGTTGGGTGATGCAAGCTAGCTCAGGGTCTGGTGGTATTAACCCTGTGTGGGGGCGAGTTGGTATTAACCCCTTACTTGTATTGTGACGCCAGGGTGCAGGTTTTTCCAGTTGGTTTACTGCCGCTAATCTGCCCAGAAACGGTGATGGAAGTAATAGAATGTCCACGGCTGAAGTTATGCAGAACGTTAACTCTTTACTTGTAGCTTGCAGCAATAACAACCATTAACCCCTTAAGGACCAAGGACGTACCAGTACGTCCTTGGTCCTGCTCTCCTGATATAACGCGGGGTTTCACAGTAACCCCGCGTCATATCACGGCGGGCTCGGCATCATAGTGAAGCCGGGACCCGCCTCTAATAGTGCGCAGCGCCGATCGCGGCGCAGCGCTATTAACCCTTTAGCCGCGCGCTCAGAACTGAGCCGCGCGGCTAAAAGTGAAAGTGAAAGTTGCCGGCTAGCTCAGTCGGGCTGTTCTGGATAGCCGCGGCTAATCGCAGCATCCCGAACAGCTGACAGGACAGCGGGAGGGCCCCTACCTGCCTCCTCACTGTCCGATCGCTGAATGACTGCTCAGTGCCTGAGATCCAGACATGAGCAGTCATGCGGCAGAATCGTTGATCACTGGTTTCTTATGAGAAACCAGTGATCAATGATGAAGATCAGTGTGTGCAGTGTTATAGGTCCCTATGGGATAACAATGATCAGTATAAGAGATGAGTGTGTGCAGTGTTATAGGTCCCTATGGGATAACAATGATCAGTATAAGAGATCAGTGTGTGCAGTGTTATAGGTCCCTATGGGATAACAATGATCAGTATAAGAGATCAGTGTGTGCAGTGTTATAGGTCACTATGGGATAACAATGATCAGTATAAGAGATCAGTGTGTGCAGTGTTATAGGTCCCTATGGGAGCTATAACACTGCAAAAAAAAAGTGAAAAAAAAAGTGAAGAAATATCATTTAACTCCTCCCCTATTAAAAGTTTGAATCACCCCCCTTTTCCAATAAAAAAAAAAAAAAACACAGTGTAAATAAAAATAAAGATATATGGTATCACCGCGTGTGGAAATGTCCGAATTATAAAAATATATCATTAATTAAACCGCTCCAAAGTCCAAAATAGTGCATTTTTGGTCACTTTTTATATCATTTAAAAATGAATAAAAAGCGATCAATAAGTCCTATCAATGCAAAAATGGTACCGTTAAAAACTTCAGATCATGGCGCAAAAAATTTGCCCTCATACCGCCCCATACACGGAAAAATCAAAAAGTTATAGGGGTCAGAATATGACAATTTTAAACGTATTAATTTTCCTGCATGTAGTTATGATTTTTTCCAGAAGTCCGACAAAATCAAACCTATATAAGTAGGGTATCATTTTAATCGTATGGACCTACAGAATAAAGATAAGGTGTCATTTTTACCGAAAAATGTACTACGTAGAAACGGAAGCCCCCAAAAGTTACAAAACTGCGTTTTTTTTTCAATTTTGTCTCACAATGATTTTTTTTTCCGTTTCACCGTAGATTTTTGGGCAAAATGACTGACGTCATTACAAAGTAGAATTGGTGGCGCAAAAATAAGCCATCATATGGATTTTTAGGTGCAAAATTGAAAGAGTTATGATTTTTTAAAGGCAAGGAGCAAAAAACGAAAATGCAAAAACGGAAAACCCCCCGATCCTTAAGGGGTTAACAGTCTTTACAGTTCTGAGGTATCTGGTTTGCAGGTAACCTCGCACACTTGTCAGGACTGAGCATACACTTGAGTGAACCACTGTGCTACTGTTACTTTGGCTTGGAAGTAGTCCCGGAGTTATAAGTGGCTGCTGTGAGATGGCTTGAGGCCTATCTGAGATGAGTAGAGATAAGAGATAAATCTGTGCTTGTCTTATCTGATGATACCGGAACTAAAACAGGAACAAACAGGAAGAAGGATCAGAATACAGCCCTTTATATAGTGTGGGCTAGACTAATGCTCATTGGTGGCAAGTTATAACTCTATACAAATATCACATGATAAACGTATCACATGACTTAAGGTCCTATATATAGCCAATCACATATACTATTCAATTTATACAACTTCAATTATAACTGGCAGAGAATATAGAAGAAGAAATTGGGTTCTTGTCATAAACATCCACGGTGAGACAGGGATCAGAGCCAAGGGCATGAAGTGGCTCTGATTAAGGGGACCCTTATCATGGGACAGAGCCATGTTCTGTACCGGGACACCACAAACCCCCTTACTTAAAAGAAGTCGTCCCCAACGTAAGTCCCCTGGAAGAGGAACGGAATGGCCAAGGCCTGATGCAGACCTGGAGCTCAAGTTCGTTAGTGTCCATTCCAGGCTGATGTGGAAAAATAAATGAGGAAAGTAAACAAACAGTCTCTTGTATTCCATAAGAAAGTCCATGTATGCTTTGTATGCTCCGGCACTGTTTTGGAAGTGTCCATGCTTATATAACCGGATAAAAGACATATATATATATATATATATATATATATATATATATATTTTTTTTTTTTTTTTTTTTTTTTTTTTTAAACAGGATGAGCACAAACAGGGTTAGGTAAAATATCAGATTTTTCTTGCTCACCAACAGAATTAGCAATAACAAATAATAACCTGTAACTATTGTGTGTATTTTTATTCTTTTTTTCTGTACTAACATATCATGTATGTTATACTATTTATGTGTGGTATAACTCTATACCCTTAATTATTTGGTTTTGTAGTGTAGTTATACTATAACTATAAACATCAAGTTAACTTATGTAGTACTGAGGTTGTGGAGTATGTATACTATTGTGAGGCTAATACATACTGAATACATTAGAGCATAAATCACATTTGAGTACAGTTCACAGTTGAGCATAGTTCACATTTGATTTTGCATAAAGTTGATATTACGCCACTGACATTTTAGACACTTATACACTGTTTTCGAATTGGGTTGCCTGAGGCTATCTCCCCAATGCCTGTGCTACTAGGGCCTATCAATAACCAAATACCTACCCCTAGAACATTAGATACAGATAACATTTTGGGTGCTATCACCTTTAAGTTTTGACCTTTAACGTGTATTTTCTGTTAGCTACAGGGATACTTTCTGGCCACAAAAACATTCCTGACATGTAAAGACAAACTAAGCAAGAGAAATGAAAGACACTGAGTGTATAAGGTGGCTTGGAACTGATATGAGTAATGTTACAGTCCCTGACGTACATGTACTGAGTAGTGAGAATCATGTACTGAAGTTTGTGTGAACTGCAAAGTACTTATTTGTTTGTGTACACTGAAATCAATATTATGTGTACTGAATTAGTGAGATAGATTAGATTAGTCTTGGTATCTAAGTGGAAGCTGCCCTTGTGTCGACCTTGGAGACCGACGCAACACCACCTCCTGGGTTTCAGGTACTGCTTCTTCAGCCGACACTGCTTCTTCTGAGGCACTCGGTTCTTCGGCCCTTGAGGGACCAGCTTGAGGGCTGGATTCCAGAGTTTCACTTGGACCTCGACTGAGAGGATGCATAAGGATTGGAGAGACAGGATCTCTACTTGTAATGGAATTTGCAGAAGATGTTGCCAGAGACAGATTCACAACTGGAGAGGAAACCAGGGTTGGTTGATGAGGAGAGAACATTGGCACGTCCATCGATGGATGAATCCCCTGACCTGGTACATATTCCCTAACGGGCCTGGTGACTGTAAGAGCAGGAGGAGGCTCAGGTAGATCCTCTCCAAGGCACAACTTTATCCGATTACGGTGGACCACCTGGGGTTCAAACCCATCTTTCTGTACTTCATAGATGTCTGTGTCCGGGTATGGCAAAGCAGTGATGGTGTAGGGTTCAGTCTCCCATATGGAATCGAGCTTGTGAGTTCTGGGAAACTTCCGCAGCCACATCAAGTTCAACAGTTGAGCAGAGGCATGACGGTTGTAGTCCCTCTGCTGCCTTTCTTGGGCCTCGCCCATCTTCTTCCCCACAATTTCTTTTGAATTCACCTCTGGTGATCGGAAATCCAGTCTTGTGAGGTCTGTGGGGAGTTATTGAAGGGTGCTTGCAACCCAAAGGCTCTATCTTTAGGAAGATGCCCATGTCGGCCCATCATAAGATAGAACGGAGTATATCCTGTGGAGCAGTGAACAGTATTGTTATATACAGTGCCTTGTGAAAGTATTCGGCCCCCTTGAACTTTGACCTTTTGCCACATTTCAGGCTTCAAACATAAAGATATAAAACTGTAATTTTTTGTGAAGAATCAACAACAAGTGGGACACAATCATGAAGTGGAATGAAATTTATTGAATATTTCAAACTCTTTTAACAAATAAAAAACTGAAAAATTGGGCATGCTAAATTATTCAGCCCCCTCAAGTTAATACTTTGTAGCACCACCTTTTGCTTTGATTACACATGTAAGTCGCTTGGGGTATGTCTCTATCAGTTTTGCACATTGAGAGACTGAAATTGTTGCCCATTCCTCCAGCTGGAGCTCAGTGAGGTTGGATGGAGAGCGTTTGTGAACAGCTGGAGCTCAGTGAGGTTGGATGGAGAGCGTTTGTAAACAGCTGGAGCTCAGTGAGGTTGGATGGAGAGCGTTTGTGAACAGCTGGAGCTCAGTGAGGTTGGATGGAGAGCGTTTGTAAACAGCTGGAGCTCAGTGAGGTTGGATGGAGAGCGTTTGTAAACAGCTGGAGCTCAGTGAGGTTGGATGGAGAGCGTTTGTGAACAGCTGGAGCTCAGTGAGGTTGGATGGAGAGCGTTTGTGAACAGCTGGAGCTCAGTGAGGTTGAATGGAGAGCGTTTGTGAACAGCTGGAGCTCAGTAAGGTTGGATGGAGAGCGTTTGTGAACAGCAGTTTTCAGTTCTTTCCACAGATTCTCCATTGGATTCAGGTCTGGACTTTGACTTGGCCATTCTAACACCTGGATATGTTTATTTGTGAACCATTCCATTGTAGATTTGGCTTTATGTTTTGGATCATTGTCTTGTTGGAAAACAAATCTCTGTCCCTGTCTCAGATCTTTTGCAGACTCCATCAGGTTTTCTTCCAGAATGGTCCTGTATTTGGCTCCATCCATCTTCCCATCTATTTTAACCATCTTCCCTGTCCCTGCTGAAGAAAAGCCCAAACCATGATGCTGCCACCACCATGTGTGACAGTGGGGATGGTGTGTTCAGGGTGATGAGCTGTGTTGCTTTTACGCTAAACATAACGTTTTGCATTGTTGCCAAAAAGTTGGATTTTGGTTTCATCTGACCAGAGCACCTTCTTTTACATGTTTGGTGTCTCCCAGGTGGCTTGTGGCAAACTTTAAACAACACTTTTCATGGATATCTTTAAGAAATGGCTTTCTTCTTGCCACTCTTCCATAAAGGCCAGATTTGTGCAGTATACGACTGATAGTTGTCCTATGGACAGAGTCTCCCACCTCAGCTGTAGATCTCTGCAGTTCATCCAGAGTGATCATGGGCCTCTTGGCTGCATCTCTGATCAGTCTTCTCCTTGTATGATCTGAAAGTTTAGAGGGACGGCCAGGTCTTCGCAGATTTGCAATGGTCTGATACTCCTTCCATTTCAATATTATCGCTTGCACAGTGCTCCTTGGGATGTTTAACGCTTGGGAAATCTTTTTGTATCCAAATCCGGCTTTAAACTTCTCCACAACAGTATCTCGGACCTGCCTGGTGTGTTCCTTGTTCTTCATGATGCTCTCTGCACTTTAAACAGACCTCTGAGACTATCACAGTGCAGGTGCATCTATACGGAGACTTGATTACACACAGGTGGATTCTATTTATCATCATTAGTCATTTAGGTCAACATTGGATCATTCAGAGATCCTCACTGAACTTCTGGAGAGAGTTTGCTGCACTGAAATTAAAGGGGCTGAATAATTTTGCATGCCCAATTTTTCAGTTTTTTATTTGTTAACAAAGTTTGAAATATCCAATAAATTTCGTTCCATTTCATGATTGTGTCCCACTTGATGATTCTTCACAAAAAATTACAGTTTTATATCTTTATGTTTGAAGCCTGAAATGTGGCAAAAAAGTCGAAAAGTTCAAGGGGGCCGAATACTTTCACAAAGCACTGTATATGCAATCTTCTGATTGCATACACAGTTCAATGCTATGCCATAGCATAGCATTGATCAGTGTTATCGGCGCTCTGCTGCTCCAGCCTGAATCTCAGGCATGAAGCATAGGAGCGCCGATCGGACGGAGATGGAGGCAGGTAGGGTCCCTCCCCCGTAGTGCTGGGCGGTATGACCAAAAATGTGTATCACTGTATTTTTGGAAGTTTTGGCAGTTCCACGGTATTTAATGGTATCCCGTTGAGCGCTCTTCTCTACACCCCCCAAATCATGTGACCCGCGAGCGCTCCTTCTCTAACCCCCCCAAATCATATGTGACCCGCGAGCACTCCTCCCCCTCCCCCAATAAATTATCAGCCGCTGCGCTGTACTGTACTCTGTATACCTTCTAAGGGGTTAATGCCGGTAATCACCGCGATTGGTGATGTCCGGCATTAGACATGGATCCTGGCAGCTGAAAGCCGGCAGGGCCACCCAGCTATGACGCTAGGTAAGCCCGTAACCCAGTGTCATACAGGTACGCCCTTGGTCGTTAAGGTGTTACATGTACTAATTTTGGTGCATGTAGTTTTAATTTTTTTAAGCAGTAAAATAAAAGAAAACCTACATACATTGGGTATCCTTGCAACTGTATAAACCTACAGAATAAAGATAAGGTGTCATTTTTACCAAAAAGTGCACTGTGTAGATATGGAAGCCCCAAAAAGTTACAAAATGGCTTTTATTTTTTCAAATTTCACCCCAGAAATAAGCTTTTCTTTTGTTTCGTCACAGACTATGTTATAAAAAAAGTGATGTCATTACAAAGTACAATTGGTGTCGCAAAAAACAAGCCCCTATATGGGTCTGTAGGTGCAAAATTGAAAGAGTTATGATTTTTTAGAAGGTGAGGAGGAAAAAACAAAAGTGCAAAAACATAAATTGCCCAGGTCCTCAAGGGTTTAACTCCTTGAAATCCTCAGTAACGTATTAAATATGCTGAACATGTATGTAGCTGGAAAGGTTGGCACCTATTTTCTTGCCAATTCAATTTTTGGGCCCTTACTCTTTATATTTCCACCCTTAGGTTGGTGGCCCAACAGCGTTTAAGCCCTTCAAATCCTCAGTTACTTATTCGAAACGCTTCTTTTTTATGCATTGTTTACTATTGTTTTTTCTGAATCAGATTGTTCCCAAATAATATTCAACATTTATGTATAAAAAACAGGTTTACTGCAGAGGAATAAGAGGAGAGAACTACAACTCCCAGCATGTATAAGATCATGTGACTGCAGAGGAATAATACATGCTTTTTTCCCTATCTAAAGGGAATCCGGGCAAGGACCATTGAGGCATATGTTTGCTAATCAAAAATGGTGATTGCATTGCTGCGCTCCCTGCCTTCCACGCCACTACCGTATCACTTTCTATAGTTGAGCCCCTTTAAGGACCAGGAATAGCCCCCTTAGTGTGAAGAAGGGCAGGTAAGGACCAAGGGTGCACCAATCCCGACTCCAGAGCTGTATTAGAATAGGCATCAAAACCCCTAACCCAATCAATACAGTGACGATATACACAGGATAAATTATAGTGTTTGTGTATAGTGTTTAGGCTGCCAAACGGGCTGCCAGAATTTTAAAGACCGATTTAAGGTCATCATTTATTAAAGATATGGGACGATCTAGGGTAAGAAGATATTTCCCAGGTTTAGGCAAGACCTTTATATAGTCTGTATTCATTGAGCAGGGTATGGGGCTCCCCTGCAGGTAAGAGTTGAAGAGTCCCAACAACGTCGGGGTAGTCTCCCCCTTGAGAATGCTATAAACCCCCCGAAAAGCCATCTGGACCTGGCGCCTTATTTACCGCCAACCCCTTAATCGTTCCATCAAGTTCTTCTTTCGTTATGGGTGCATTAGTGTGTTATGGGAAGATTAGCCGACGCTATCTAGTCCCGGAAAGAAGAACTCCCTGGACCCACATCAGAGTATAGAGAATGAAGATAAGTTATCAGCATATCATTGATCACCTTAGGATCTCTCTGCAAGGACCCTGTATTCCTTTAGTGAAGTGGGCCAACAGGTACGTTCCATGGTAAAACAGGGTGGCTTTGAATTGAGAGCGAGCTAGATTATACCGCCTCTCCACCCAACATTCATAATCTGCCTTAGCCACAGACCAGGCATCTTAGTGGCAGCCGATGGAGACACCATAAAAGCGGCATAAGCCTGGCATAAAGCCTGTCCCAGAGAAGTAATCTGCTGGGTTATTTTCTGCTTCTGAGTGGCAGTATAACCCAGAATCCGGCCCCTAAAAACCGCCTTAGCAGCCTCCCAGTATAGTTGCGGGTTTATTGTGTAATATACAATATGTGGGATGTACGTCCAGGAAGCTCAAAGTTAGGTTCTTAGAACATGTAAATATGCCCCATATATGGGAAAATGCATAGGTCTCTTTGGGGACTTACCAGGCACTTTTTAGGAGTCCATGCAGGTCCTCCGGGATAAAAAGGGTGCGTCCCCCACCTAGAGGCAGAGACTGGAGTAACAAGTATTCTTGTGAGAAGCTTTTTGGATCTTATGTTTGGAGACTTGTTCTCCAACCCGTCTGAATTTCCGCAATGATTTATCATATATTTATTAAGCTATGTGATCTTCTTCTTTCGTACATATGTTTGTAAGGTTAATATACTTGTCAAGAACAGAGATTATATATGTATTATGTTACCGTATTATGATTAATCACCTGATACAAGGATGTGGCGCAATATATGACACAAATGCCTTTACACCTGTGGGTTAGTCAGTATAAATTCTGTTTGCAATGTTGTTAGTTTATGCCATGACTAAGATCTGTTGACAGATCGAAACGTATCAGCGCTTCATACGTGCTTGTTATTCTATTTTGATATATCCACTACATGTTTTAATGTTTTTTATTAAAGTAAAAAATTTTTATGGGAGCTGGATTACCTATGCTGAGACATGGCTAAGCAGCTTGCTTAGCTTCCATATGTGATGCAAGTGTCCTATCCATCCATATACTGAAGGCATCGTCAGGCAGTGAGCTGACCCCAGATTTTTTCATAGATTTTCTATTCTTTCTTTTGCAATATGCAAAAAAGTGCCCAACTCAATCCACATACAACAACAATGAATAGGTGCCAAGGTAACTCTGAATAACTTTAGGGGAAACCCACTAAAGGGGTACCCTAGACTAAGAACCCTCCCTATAAAATGTAACTTAAAATATCAAAAGAAATCAAAAACCATAAGTAATGTACAAATTCACCACTAGGTGTCAGAACTACACCACTGTTAAAATGCCAGCCCCAGTTTAGCTCCGTATCAGTGTGCTGGAAATAAGATAAGCTCAGAAGAAATGTGCACTTATATTGTATGGCCATTCAGGAGCCATCTGTATATTTAGTAATAAGTGTAAGAGTAGCTAAGTGTAAGAGCTGAAATTAAAACTCCCACGTATCCAGTTCCCTGACGTTTCGCTGGCTCCCCAGTTTTATCAAAGGACTATTGACTAATGGCCTGACTCAATCCCACACACACATTGAGAAGATTCTCTAATACCATGTGAAAAAGGAGAAGAGGAGTCCCATACCCTCAACAATATAACTTATATGAACTCTCCTGTATACGAATACAGGGGGAGGAGCCACGTGAGCGCTAGAGATAAATACGCATTGTTCTTCAGAGAGTTGGATATCCAGCTCCTCTTCTCGTATAAGATGCATTTTGGTTACTATTAGAAGCAGAAGAAATCAGATAAGAATAAAGCTTAGATAGTATTATTATTTAGGGAATAAATACAATCTCTCTAACCAATTTCAGGGACGCATGTTAGTATAACGCTGAAAACATTGGAGAGTAAAGATAAATTTACTTATAAACCCCAGAAAGCCTGAGATTCCTCTATGGCCAAAGTCTTAGTAGAAGAATATAAATCTCGTAACGTAAAAGAATGTAAACGTTCCCACAAAGGGGAAGAGGGAAAATGTGTTTAGTAATAACCATAGGGAGTAAAGAAAGTGGGGTTAGGGGAGAAGGGAAATCAGAATCAGTCGTAGAGCAGTCTCGTAATACCGACAAAGTTATATATAAAAGAGGAAAGAACTAGAGAGGCCAAGGAGGACTGCGGGGGCCACAAAATGGGCCCTATAGAAGGAGGGACTGAGGAGAATTCCATATCCACATGAGGAGGAATATAAAGGGGAGGATGAGAAAAAGAAGAGCGAACGAGCTCTAATAATCCAGACGAAGGAAAAGCTTTATAATAAGTGTGTAAATCCGGAAACACAAAACCGCCGTCTAATGTCTTCAGGGTGAGCGTCTATACGGGACACGTGGTCTCTTCTGAATCATAACAAAATTACTAAATAACCATCGGATAGAAGAAAAATAACAATTCCGTACTATGATAGGGACGGACTGTAAAAATATAAAATATTATTGGTAAATATAAGATTTAAGAACCTTTTTCCTTCCAATCCACGACATATATGGGAATTTACGAGCGTGTAACTGGGTCTTCAATCCGTGTAATAATGGCGCAAAGTGTGAAGTAAAGAGATCTTGTACCAGATGTGATCAGATCTCTAGGGATTTTATACCCCGGGGAGGACAAAGAAAAGGAAAAGAATTACACCGATGTTTACTGAACCCGGGGGGCGCTGAGATATTGACGACTTCTCATATAGAAAAATGGATTTTATGATCTGAGACCGAAAATAGACGTCAAGACGGGAAACGCTGGTCTAGGGTTTGTGATAAATAAAAGTATCTGCAGCGTCTTATGTTCAGAAGAGACGATCTTCAAGGGAGACGCGCGGATCCTGTCTGATGCCTTGAATTAAAGTCTCTATAATCATAATGAGAAGGGGGCGGGGACAACACTGACGCGTTACATTCTCTATATACAGTGATCCCCCGACCTACGATGGCTCCGACATACAATAATTTCAACATACGATGGCCTCTCAGAGGCAGCATCAACATACGATGCTTTTGTATGTCGGGGCAATCGCATAAACGGCTATCCGGCAGCACTGACGGCTTCAGCTGCCAACGGATAGCCGTTTACAGTGCCCCGTGTGGTCCGCTGACGATCACTTACCTGTCCTCGGGGCTCCGGCGCGTCCTCTTCGGGATCCCCTCCATCGTTGGTGCTCTCCATCGTCGTCATCACGTCCCTGCGCACGCCGTCCCGTCATCCAATTGGAGCGGCGTGCGTAGCGACGTGATTGGGGCGACGGAGAGCGAGGAGGTCGGGGAAGCAGAGGCCTTGCCGGAGCGTCGGGGACGCAGCAACAGCGATGGAAGGCAACATCCAGGGCAGCGGTGACGAGTGGGGACAGTCCGAAGCGGCGGTGACAGGTGAGTACAACTTCCTATACCAGTGGTCTTCAACCTGTGGACCTCCAGATGTTGCAAAACTACAACTCCCAGCATGCCCAGACAGCCTTTATTAACTTTTATTAACTATTAACTTAATTGGCAACAAGTTTAGAGATGCAGTATATGATATATGTATAAATGTCAGATATCCTATGTACATAGATAATATATAGATGTGTTATCTGCATCATTTATTGCTCTAAACTGGCTTCTTTCCTGTATGCGTTCTGTGATGCTTAACAAGATGAGAATGCTGGGTAAAACATTTTCCACATTCTGAGCATGAAAATGGCTTCTCTCCTGTGTGAGTTCTTTGATGTCTAAAAAGATGGGATTTCTGAGAAAAACATTTCCCACATTCTGCACATGAAAATGGCTTCTCCCCTGTGTGAGTTCTTTGATGTTTAACAAGATCTGATTTCTGAGAAAAACATTTCCCACACTCTGCACATGAAAATGGCTTCACCCCTGTATGAGTTCTTTGATGCTGAACAAGATTTGATTTCACAATAAAACCTTTCCCACACTCTGCACAGAAAAATGGCTTCTCCTCTGTGTGAATTTTTATATGTATAACAAAACTTGATATGTCATTAAAACACTTTCCACATTCTGAACATGAAAATGGCTGCTCCCCTGCGTGAGTTCTTTCATGTTTAACCAGATTTGATTTGTCAGAAAAACATTTCCCACATACTAAACATGAATATGGTTTTTCACCTGTGTGCGTTCGTTTATGTTTAACAAGACTTGATTTGTCAGGAAAACATTTTTCACATTCTGAACATGAAAATGGCTTCTCCCCTGTGTGAGCTTTTTGATGTTGAACAAGAATTGATTTCTCAGTATAACATTTTCCACATTCTGAACATGAAAATGGCTTCTCTCCTTTGTGAGTTCTGTGATGCTTAACAAGATGGGAAAGCTGAGTAAAATATTTTCCACATTCTGAGCATGAAAATGGCTTCTCCCCTGTGTGAGTTCTGTGATGTTGAACAAGATTTGTTTTCCCAGTAAAACATTTTCCACATTCTAAACATGAAAATGGCTTTTCTCCTGTGTGAGTTCTTTGATGTTTAACAAGACTTGATTTGTCAGTAAAACATTTTCCGCATTCTGAACATGAAAATGGCTTTTCTCCTGTGTGAGTTCTTTGATGTTTAACAAGACTTGATATGTCAGTAAAACATTTTCCGCATTCTGAACATGAAAATGGCTTTTCTCCTGTGTGAGTTCTTTGATGTTTAACAAGACTTGATATGTCAGTAAAACATTTTCCGCATTCTGAACATGAAAATGGCTTTTCTCCTGTGTGAGTTCTTTGATGTTTAACAAGATCTGATTTGTCAGTAAAACATTTTCCACATTCTAAACATGAAAATGGCTTCTCCCCTGAGTGAGTTCTTTTATGTTTAACAAGACTTGATTTGTCAGTAAAACATTTTCCGCATTCTGAACATGAAAATGGCTTCTCCCCTGTGTGAGTTCTTCGATGTTGAACAAGATGTGATTTCTTAGCAAAACATTTCCCACATTCTGAGCATGTATAGGATTTCTGAGCTCGCTGATGTCCAGCACCCCTTCTGTGACCTTTATCTTGCTGAACATCCTGTGATGACTGAGAAGACAGGACCTGTATATAAGGATGAGATGACAGATCTTGGCTGTGAAGGGCTGAGGGTGTATCTGGGATAATGGAATGTTCTTCATATGTATCTTGTGTGATATCATCATCTGCTTTATAATCTGAAGATATAAGATTCTCCTCTGATCTCCTGGTACAAGAATCTGCCAAGAATAAAACACATTTTATTAACCCCTTAACAACCCAGATAATTTAAGCTTTTGCATTTTCATTTTTCTTTCTCCTCTCCTAAGAGTCATAACGCTTGTTTTTACATAGTTTTAAAAGCTTGTGGGACCGAACTTTCGTTGTTATGACACCCTTCATTCAGTGTGTGGTAAAATATTTTTTTAGGTCAATACGATCACAACGATATCTAAGTTGCATAGTTTTCTTTATGCTTTACTGCTTTTCAATAACAATTACAAATAAATTAAAATTATTATTTGAGAGGGGGTTTATTCATTGAATTGTTCATACAGATCAGTGCAGAACATAAGTAATACACTGACCCATTAGAGCCGACCATAGACAGACTGTATCAATAGCAGAGTCCCGGCAGTGACAAATGCTTCGGGCTGACATAATAATGGATCAGATCCCTGTGATCGCTTCATGTGAAGCCAATTGCTTGACCAATGACGCTTACTAAGCCTGTGTAAATGCTGAAGTCAGCTTTGACAGCAGTATCTAAGTGGTTAATAGCCAGCATCAGAGATTTCTCCATGTCAGCTATTAGCAGCGGCCCTCAGTTACTGAATGCAGCCAAGAGCCACCAGGTATAGAGGGGTCCCGAGCCCTCTCAATACACCCTTAATGGGGTACCCTGCTGCCCCAGCGTTCAGAACATTTTGTTCCGAATGCTTGGAGTGGGCGGCAGGGGTTGTGACGTACGACCACCCCCCTTGTGATGTCACGCCACACCCCCTCAATGAAAGTCTATGGAATGGGAGTAGGGGACTATAAAATATGTAGTCTTTAGATTGCATACAATGATCAATACTTCTCAATAGAAGAACATTGATCAGTGTTTTCGATGCTCCATTGCTTCAGCCTGGCATAGCTGACTGCATGATTGGAGCACTGATCGGACTGCAGGGAGGAAGGTAAGAGACCTCCCGCCGTCCTTTCAGCTGATTGGAATGCTGCGGATTCGCCATAGCAGCCCTGATCAGCCCACTTAGCTAGCCGGGAACGGGATTTACCTCTTTCAGATGCAGTGATCAAAGCCGGGAACGGGATTTACCTCTTTCAGATGCAGTGATCAACTTCTAAAGAGTTAATGCCAGACATCAGTACAATCGGCGATGTCCAGCATTAGCCGTGTGGGTCTCGGTTGCTGATTGCTTCATACAGCAGGGGCCCGTAGTGGACTTAAATATACGTCCATTTGCTGGAAGAGGTTAATTTTAAGAATATAATATGTGATTATTTTATCCTGTAGTTCAGAGTAAGTCATTAACCAAAAAAAAAAAAAAATCAAACAACTATGTAAATTGGGTATAGTTGTAATCGTGCTGACCCAAACAATCAACCAGAGTGGATGTCAGCCAGACCATAGTCATACATTGTAATTACAATCAGAAACAACAGAAAAGCACTTTGAGATCAGACTGCCTCTGCCCTTACGTGGTCTCTGAACTGTTGCAGTTAAATAGCCAGAACCCAGCAGGGAAGGGGCTGGCTGATTACAGGTAGCCATAGAAATAAGGAGCTATCCTTAATATCAGCCGAGGTTTTGCTGTAAATATGTTATGCCCTTCTTTTATTTTCGTTGTATTCCCGCCGCTCTTCTCACCCAAGATCTGTCCCTGGCAGGACCTCAGGTGCAAGTGTTTCCTGACTAGGTTTGGCATTATCCGAGCAAAGGGCCCAACTTGCCACAATAAAGACACATCCCCTCCCTCCTACTATAATCCCTCTCCACTGCGGGAAGGGGGGTGGTACTGAGTTTCATTGGTTCGATCCCTTCAAACGTTTTACAACCAGGAGGCATGGGAGGTGAGGGAGGCATGGGAGGTGAGGGAGGCATGGGAGGGCATGAATATTGAGGTGACGATCTGACAGGAGGCCTCCACAAGCGGTCCCAAAATGGTTCTGAGCCTACAGTCAACTAGGATGGTGTAAGACAAAAGCTCCTCGAGATCTCTGACCACAATCTCATCTTGTATAATATCGGAGAGTCCACGAGAGAACGTGTCCACCAGCGCTTCCTTATCCCAGCACACTTCTGCTGCTAGAATACAGAACTCTATTGAATTCTTGGCCACAGTTCTCATCCCCTGTTACATGGAAATGAGCTGCTCTGCTGCAGAGGGAGAACGGACAGGGAGATGAAATGTCTCTGTAGTCGTAGATAATACGTTTATCAGTCTCCAAAGAGGATTCACCCGGGATAGAGCGTTATCAGTAAGGAGGGAGATCAGGAATCCTACCTTACTTCTATCATTAGGACAGGACTGCGGGACCATTTCCAGATAAATGCCCACTTGGTTCAGGGAGCCTCTACATTCATTAGGATCGCCCCCATAATGCTGGGGAAGCGGGGCAGATCCAGTAAACCCACAGGAGGCAATGGCTTCTATGGCAGCAGAAATAGTTCCCGGAGCAGGAGGGTAGGTGGCTGCCGGTTGAGGCACAGGAGGCTCTAGGGGAGACGTACGATTCTAAAGCGTCTGCATTACAAGTGCCAATTGCTCAATCCTCTGATCCTGCAGATCCATTATAGTGAAAATGTTTGGTGCTGGTGGATTGTCTGCATCATCCGGATTCATGGCCCTTGTGTAATGTCAGGAACCACAAAACCAGATGGAGATGATAGTGCAGAACAAATCACCTTCATTATAATAATGGAAAATACAAAAATAACAAACAATAGAAGAATCCAGGGACCTGGTCAGACACACAGAAAGGGATCAGGAGCCAAAGTAGGTAATAAGGAAAAGCCCAAGTCAGGAGAAAGGAAAGAAGTGTAGTCAGAAGTCAGGACCAGGATCAGGAACCAGAGTGGATGTCGGACAGTCCAGAGTCATCAAAATAAGGAATAACAGGATCATACAGGAGATCAGAAACCACACAAGGGCAGAGCCTCATAGAACTGAAACAGACTAAATAGCCAGGGCTCAGCAGGGAAGAGGCTGGTTAATTAGATGGTAGACAGGGAAACGCAGTGCTGCTTGTTAATAACAGCTGAGGGGTTCTTGTCTGCTGAGAAACAAGTAGTGGAGCGGGGGAAGGGAGAGAACCCTAGTAATGTCACTACATCCATCCTCCAAAGACTCTTCTGTTATCTGGTATATGTCTCCATTTATCTGGAATATCTCTCCATGTGGTGTATTGTGTTATCTGGTATATGTCTCCATGTTGTGTATTGTGTTATCTGGTATATGTCTCCATGTTGTGTATTGTGTTATCTGGTATATGTCTCCATGTTGTGTATTGTGTTATCTGGTATATTTCTCCATGTTGTGTATTGTGTTATCTGGTATATGTCTCCATGTTGTGTATCGTGTTATCTGGTATATGTCTCCATGTTGTGTATTGTGTTATCTGGTATATGTCTCCATGTTGTGTATTGTGTTATCTGGTATATGTCTCCATGTTGTGTATTATGTTATCTGGTATATGTCTCCATGTTGTGTATTGTGTTATCTGGTATATGTCTCCATGTTGTGTATTGTGTTATCTGGTATATGTCTCCATGTTGTGTATTGTGTTATCTGGTATATGTCTCCATATTGTGTTATCTGGTATATGTCTCCATGTTGTGTATTGTGTTATTTGGTATATGTCTCCATGTTGTGTATTGTGTTAACTGGTATATGTCTCCATGTTGTGTATTGTGTTATCTGGTATATGTCTCCATGTTGTGTATTGTGTTATCTGGTATATGTCTCCATATTGTGTTATCTGGAATATGCCTCCATGTTGTGTATTGTGTTATCTGGTATATGTCTCCATGTTGTGTATTGTGTTATCTGGTATATGTCTCCGTGTTGTGTATTGTGTTATCTGGTAGATGTCTCCATGTTGTGTATTGTGTTATCTGGTATATATCTCCATGTTGTGTATAGTGTTATCTGGTATATGTCTCCATGTTGTGTATAGTGTTATCTGGTATATGTCTCCATGTTGTGTATTCTGTTATCTGGTATATGTCTCCATGTTGTGTATTGTGTTATCTGGTATATGTCTCCATGTTGTGTATTGTGTTATCTGGTATATGTCTCCATGTTGTGTATTGTGTTATCTGGTATATGTCTCCATGTTGTGTATTGTGTTATCTGGTATATGTCTCCATGTTGTGTATAGTGTTATCTGGTATATGTCTCCATGTTGTGTATTGTATTATCTGGTATATGTCTCCATGTTGTGTATTGTGTTATCTGGTATATGTCTCCATGTTGTGTATTGTGTTATCTGGTATATGTCTCCATGTTGTGTATTGTGTTATCTGGTATATGTCTCCATGTTGTGTATTGTGTTATCTGGTATATGTCTCCATGTTGGGTATTATGTTATCTGGTGTATGTCTCCATGTTGTGTATTATGTTATCTGGTATATGTCTCCATGTTGTGTATTGTGTTATCTGGTATATGTCTCCATGTTGTGTATTGTGTTATCTGGTATATGTCTCCATGTTGTGTATTGTGTTATCTGGTATATGTCTCCATGTTGTGTATAGTGTTATCTGGTATATGTCTCCATGTTGTGTATTGTGTTATCTGGTATATGTCCCCATGTTGTGTATTGTGTTATCTGGTATATGTCTCCATGTTCTGTATTGTGTTATCTCGTATATGTCTCCATGTTGTGTATTGTGTTATCTCGTATATGTCTCCATGTTGTGTATTGTGTTATCTGTTATATGTCTCCATGTTGTGTATTGTGTTATCTGGTATATGTCTCCATGTTGTGTATTGTGTTATCTGGTATATGTCTCCATGTTGTGTATTGTGTTATCTGGTATATATGTCTCCATGTTGTGTATTGTGTTATCTGATATATATCTCCATGTTGTGTATAGTGTTATCTGGTATATGTCTCCATGTTGTGTATTGTATTATCTGGTATATGTCTCCATGTTGTGTATTGTGTTATCTGGTATATGTCTCCATGTTGTGTATCGTGTTATCTGGTATATGTCTCCATGTTGTGTATAGTGTTATCTGGTATATGTATCCATGTTGTGTATTGTGTTATCTGGTATATGTCTCCATGTTGTGTATTGTATTATCTGGTATATGTCTCCATGTTGTGTATTGTGTTATCTGGTATATATGTCTCCATGTTGTGTATTGTGTTATCTGATATATGTCTCCATGTTGTGTATTCTGTTATCTGGTATATGTCTCCATGTTGTGTATTGTTTTATCTAGTATATGTCTCCATGTTGTGTATTGTGTTATCTGGTATATGTCTCCATATCGTGTTATCTGGTATATGTCTCCATGTTGTGTATTGTGTTATCTGGTATATGTCTCCATGTTGTGTATAGTGTTATCTGGTATATGTCTCCATGTTGTGTATTGTATTATCTGGTATATGTCTCCATGTTGTGTATTGTGTTATCTGGTATATGTCTCCATGTTGTGTATTGTGTTATCTGGTACATGTCTCCATGTTGTGTATTGTATTATCTGGTATATGTCTCCATGTTGTGTATAGTGTTATCTGGTATATGTCTCCATGTTGTGTATAGTGTTATCTGGTATATGTCTCCATGTTGTGTATTGTGTTATCTGGTATATGTCTCCATGTTGTGTATTATGTTATCTGGTATATGTCTCCATGTTGTGTATTGTGTTATCTGGTATATGTCTCCATGTTGTGTATTGTGTTATCTGGTATATGTCTCCATGTTGTGTACTGTGTTATCTGGTATATGTCTCCATGTTGTGTATTGTGTTATCTGGTATATGTCCCCATGTTGTGTATTGTGTTATCTGGTATATGTCTCCATGTTCTGTATTGTGTTATCTCGTATATGTCTCCATGTTGTGTATTGTGTTATCTGGTATATGTCTCCATGTTGTGTATTGTGTTATCTGGTATATGTCTCCATGTTGTGTATTGTGTTATCTGATATATATCTCCATGTTGTGTATAGTGTTATCTGGTATATGTCTCCATGTTGTGTATTGTATTATCTGGTATATGTCTCCATGTTGTGTATTGTGTTATCTGGTATATGTCTCCATGTTGTGTATCGTGTTATCTGGTATATGTCTCCATGTTGTGTATCGTGTTATCTGGTACATGTCTCCATGTTGTGTATAGTGTTATCTGGTATATGTATCCATGTTGTGTATTGTGTTATCTGGTATATGTCTCCATGTTGTGTATTGTATTATCTGGTATATGTCTCCATGTTGTGTATTGTGTTATCTGGTATATATGTCTCCATGTTGTGTATTGTGTTATCTGATATATGTCTCCATGTTGTGTATTGTGTTATCTGGTATATGTCTTCATGTTGTCTATAGTGTTATCTGGTATATGTCTCCATGTTGTGTATTGTGTTATCTGGTATATGTCTCCATGTTGTGTATTGTGTTATCTGGTATATGTCTCCATGTTGTGTATTGTGTTATCTGGTATATGTCTCCATGTTGTGTATTGTGTTATCTGGTATATATGTCTCCATGTTGTGTATTGTGTTATCTGGTATATGTCTCCATGTTGTGTATTGTGTTATCTGTCTCCATGTTGTGTATTGTGTTATCTGGTATATATCTCCATGTTGTGTATTCTGTTATCTGGTATAGGTCTCCATGTTGTGTATTGTATTATCTGGTATATGTCTCCATGTTGTGTATTGTGTTATCTGGTATATGTCTCCATGTTGTGTATTGTGTTATCTGGTATATGTCTCCATGTTGTGTATTGTGTTATCTGGTATATGTCTCCATGTTGTGTATAGTGTTATCTGGTATATGTCTCCATGTTGTGTATTGTGTTATCTGGTATATGTCTCCATGTTGTGTATTGTGTTATCTGGTATATGTCTCCATGTTGTGTATTGTGTTATCTGGTATATGTCTCCATGTTGTGTACTGTGTTATCTGGTATATGTCTCCATGTTGTGTATTGTGTTATCTGGTATATGTCCCCATGTTGTGTATTGTGTTATCTGGTATATGTCTCCATGTTGTGTATTGTGTTATCTCGTATATGTCTCCATGTTCTGTATTGTGTTATCTCGTATATGTCTCCATGTTGTGTATTGTGTTATCTGGTATATGTCTCCATGTTGTGTATTGTGTTATCTGGTATATGTCTCCATGTTGTGTATTGTGTTATCTGATATATATCTCCATGTTGTGTATAGTGTTATCTGGTATATGTCTCCATGTTGTGTATTGTATTATCTGGTATATGTCTCCATGTTGTGTATTGTGTTATCTGGTATATGTCTCCATGTTGTGTATTGTGTTATCTGATATATATCTCCATGTTGTGTATTGTGTTATCTGGTATATGTCTCCATGTTGTGTATTGTGTTATCTGATATATATCTCCATGTTGTGTATTGTGTTATCTGGTATATGTCTCCATGTTGTGTATTGTGTTATCTGATATATATCTCCATGTTGTGTATAGTGTTATCTGGTATATGTCTCCATGTTGTGTATCGTGTTATCTGGTACATGACTCCATGTTGTGTATCGTGTTATCTGGTATATGTCTCCATGTTGTGTATTGTATTATCTGGTATATGTCTCCATGTTGTGTATTGTGTTATCTGGTATATATGTCTCCATGTTGTGTATTGTGTTATCTGGTATATGTCTCCATGTTGTGTATTGTGTTATCTGGTATATGTCTCCATGTTGTGTATTGTGTTATCTGGTATATGTCTCCATGTTGTGTATTGTGTTATCTGGTATATATCTCCATGTTGTGTATTCTGTTATCTGGTATAGGTCTCCATGTTGTGTATTGTATTATCTGGTATATGTCTCCATGTTGTGTATTGTGTTATCTGGTATATGTCTCCATGTTGTGTATTGTGTTATCTGGTATATGTCTCCATGTTGTGTATTGTGTTATCTGGTATATATCTCCATGTTGTGTATTGTGTTATCTGGTATATGTCTCCATGTTGTGTATAGTGTTATCTGGTATATGTCTCCATGTTGTGTATTGTGTTATCTGGTATATGTCTCCATGTTGTGTATTGTGTTATCTGGTATATGTCTCCATGTTGTGTACTGTATTATCTGGTATATGTCTCCATGTTGTGTATTGTGTTATCTGATATATGTCGCCATCATTACTCGGTGAGGTTTCTGTCCATAGAGAGGCGGGGGGGGGGGGGGGGCATGTCCTCTCTTCTCCTCACTGTGATGACTCCTCCCCCTCCCTCACTCTCCTCTGACTCACAGAGGGCCCTGGACCTGCCTGCAGCCCTGTCAATTACTCATGGTGTCCATGACATGTTGATGACCACTGGACACTGCAGGACTGGTATGTGTCCCAGGAGGCAGGGGACCCCTAGTGGACAGTTTTTTTTAATGGCTTTTTAAGTATGAAATACTGAAAATGTTCTGATGAAAGCAATTGCAAAACATATTGGGGGAGATTTATCAAAACCTGTCCAGTGGAAAAGTTGCTGGATTGCCCATAGAAACCAATCAGATCGCTTCTTTCATTTTTCAAAGGCCCTTTCTAAACTGAAAGAAGCAATCTGATTGGTTGCTAGGGGCAATTCAGCAATTTTTCCTCTGGACAGGTTTTGATAAATCTTCTCCATTGTTTATGCCTGATGTATAACATATCAAAAGTTATTGTATCTGACAGTGCCCATTTAAGAAATCGGACTCGTACACATTGGTATATTTCTTGTCCATGTTCCAGCTGTAGTATCATATTAGTTTGTATTTTGGCTGAATAGAAGAATATACAGCAAGAAAGAGACAGGACAGAGAGATTAAAGAATTCTACACAATTATTAGTCAGAGAATCTGTGACTCTTCTCTATATTAAGTTGTTACTACTCACCTGGGCGGTTACCTGTAGGAATGTCCTCCTTATACTGCTCATCACTGCTCACATCTGTCTCTTCTTCTTTCTTTATGTCTGTAGCATTAATATAGATCAGATCTTTCCCTGTAGGAATGTCTTCATTATACTGCTCATCGCCGCTCACATCTGTCTCTTCTTTTTCCTTTAGGTCTGTAGCATTGATATTGATCAAATCTTTTCCTGTAGGAATGTCCTCCTTATACTGCTCATCACCGCTCACATCTGTCTCTTCTTCTTCTTCCCTTAAGTCTGAAGTATTATTATAGATCAGATCTTTCAGATCTTTCCCTGTAGTAATGCCCTCCATATTCTGCTCATCAAGAAGATGGGGACACCATTTTGGTGCTGTTATGTTACTGGATCTGACTGTAGGGAACACATACAGAGACTGAATTCATTCTTTACATACAAATAAGAGGACGTGTTTATATAGTCATGTCTATTACCTGGTGATGTGAGGGGCTGCTGATCCTCCATCATGACCTGATCCTTGTACTGATCCTTGTGTCCTTCTACATACTCCCACTCCTCCATGGAGAAATAGACCGCCACGTCCTGATACCTTATAGGAACCTGACACACAATGATACAGTCATCACCCCAACCCCTCCAGTGGTGTTACTGTATAATGTCCCAGCATTCCCAGCAGTGTCACCTCTCCAGTCATCACCAGACCCCTCCATTACTGTATAATGTCAGAGCAGGGTCACCTCTCCAGTCATCACCAGACCCCTCCATTACTGTATAATTTCCCAGCAGTGTCACCTCTCCAGTCATCACCAGACCCCTCCATTACTGTATAATTTCCCAGCAGTGTCACCTCTCCAGTCATCACCAGACCCCTCCATTACTGTATAATGTCCCAGCATTCCCAGCAGTGTCACCTCTCCAGTCATCACCAGACCCCTCCATTACTGTATAATTTCCCAGCAGTGTCACCTCTCCAGTCATCACCAGACCCCTCCATTACTGTATAATGTCCCAGCAGTGTCACCTCTCCAGTCATCACCAGACCCCTCCATTACTGTATAATGTCCAGCAGTGTCACCTCTCCAGTCATCACCAGACCCCTCTATTACTGTATAATGTCCCAGCAGTGTCACCTCTCCAGTCATCACCAGACCCCTCCATTACTGTATAATGTCCCAGCAGTGTCACCTCTCCAGTCATCACCAGACCCCTCCATTACTGTATAATTTCCCAGCAGTGTCACCTCTCCAGTCATCACCAGACCCCTCCATTACTGTATAATGTCCCAGCATTCCCAGCAGTGTCACCTCTCCAGTCATCACAAGACCCCTCCATTACTGTATAATGTCCCAGCAGTGTCACCTCTCCAGTCATCACCAGACCCCTCCATTATTGTATAATGTACCAGCAGTGTCACCTCTCCAGTCATCACCAGACCCCTCCATTACTGTATAATGTCCCAGCATTCCCAGCAGTGTCACCTCTCCAGTCATCACCAGACCCCTCCATTATTGTATAATGTCCCAGCAGGGTCACCTCTCCAGTCATCACCAGACCCCTCCATTACTGTATAATTTCCCAGCAGTGTCACCTCTCCAGTCATCACCAGACCCCTCCATTACTGTATAATTTCCCAGCAGTGTCACCTCTCCAGTCATCACCAGACCCCTCCATTACTGTATAATGTCCCAGTAGTGTCACCTCTCCAGTCATCACCAGACCCCTCCATTACTGTATAATGTCCCAGCATTCCCAGCAGTGTCACCTCTCCAGTCATCACCAGACCCCTCCATTACTGTATAATGTCCCAGCAGGGTCACCTCTCTAGTCATCACCAGACCCCTCCATTATTGTATAATGTCCCAGCAGTGTTACCTCTCCAGTCATCACCAGACCCCTCCATTACTGTATAATGTCCCAGCATTCCCAGCAGTGTCACCTCTCCAGTCATCACCAGACCCCTCCATTACTGTATAATGTCCCAGCAGTGTCACCTCTCCAGTCATCACCAGACCCCTCCATTACTGTATAATGTCCCAGCAGTGTCACCTCTCCAGTCATCACCAGACCCCTCCATTACTATATAATGTCCCAGCAGTGTCACCTCTCCAGTCATCACCAGACCCCTCCATTACTGTATAATGTCCCAGCAGTGTCACCTCTCTAGTCATCACCAGACCCCTCCATTACTGTATAATGTCCCAGCAGTGTCACCTCTCCAGTCATCACCAGACCCCTCCATTACTGTATAATGTCCCAGCAGTGTCACCTCTCTAGTCATCACCAGATCCCTTCATTACTGTATAATGTCCCAGCAGTGTCACCTCTCTAGTCATCACCAGATCCCTTCATTACTGTATAATGTCCCAGCAGTGTCACCTCTCCAGTCATCACCAGACCCCTCCATTACTATATAATGTCCCAGCATTCCCAGCAGTGTCACCTCTCCAGTCATCACCAGACCCCTCCATTACTGTATAATGTCCCAGCAGTGTCACCTCTCCAGTCATCACCAGACCCCTCCATTACTATATAATGTCCCAGCATTCCCAGCAGTGTCACCTCTCCAGTCATCACCAGACCCCTCCATTACTGTATAATGTCCCAGCAGGGTCACCTCTCTAGTCATCACCAGACCCCTCCATTACTGTATAATGTCCCAGCAGTGTCACCTCTCCAGTCATCACCAGACCCCTCCATTACTGTATAATGTCCCAGCAGTGTCACCTCTCCAGTCATCACCAGACCCCTCCATTACTGTATAATGTCCCAGCAGTGTCATCTCTCCAGTCATCACCAGACCCCTCCATTACTGTATAATGTCCCAGCAGTGTCACCTCTCCAGTCATCACCAGACCCCTCCATTACTATATAATGTCCCAGCATTCCCAGCAGTGTCACCTCTCCAGTCATCACCAGAACCCTCCATTACTGTATAATGTCCCAGCAGTGTCACCTCTCCAGTCATCACCAGACCCCTCCATTACTGTATAATGTACCAGCAGTGTCACCTCTCCAGTCATCACCAGACCCCTCCATTACTGTATAATGTCCCAGCAGTGTCACCTCTCCAGTCATCACCAGACCCCTCCATTACTGTATAATGTCCCAGCAGTGTCACCTCTCCAGTCATCACCAGACCCCTCCATTACTGTATAATGTCCCAGCAGTGTCACCTCTCCAGTCATCACCAGACCCCTCCATTACTGTATAATGTCCCAGCAGTGTCACCTCTCCAGTCATCACCAGACCCCTCCATTACTGTATAATGTCCCAGCAGTGTCACCTCTCCAGTCATCACCAGACCCCTCCATTACTGTGTAATGTCCCAGCAGTGTCACCTCTCTAGTCATCACCAGACCCCTCCATTACTGTATAATGTCCCAGCAGTGTCACCTCTCCAGTCATCACCAGACCCCTCCATTACTGTATAATGTCCCAGCAGTGTCACCTCTCCAGTCATCACCAACCCCTCCATTACTGTATAATGTCCCAGCAGTGTCACCTCTCCAGTCATCACCAGACCCCTCCATTACTGTATAATGTCCCAGCAGTGTCACCTCTCCAGTCATCACCAGACCCCTCCATTACTGTATAATGTCCCAGCAGTGTCACCTCTCCAGTCATCACCAGACCCCTCCATTACTGTATAATGTCCCAGCAGTGTCACCTCTCCAGTCATCACCAGACCCCTCCATTACTGTATAATGTCCCAGCAGTGTCACCTCTCCAGTCATCACCAGACCCCTCCATTACTGTATAATGTCCCAGCAGTGTCACCTCTCCAGTCACCACCAGACCCCTCCATTACTGTATAATGTCCCAGCAGTGTCACCTCTCCAGTCATCACCAGACCCCTCCATTACTGTATAATGTCCCAGCAGTGTCACCTCTTCAGTCATCACCAGACCCCTCCATTACTGTATAATGTCCCAGCATTCCCAGCAGTGTTACCTCTCCAGTCATCACCAGACCCCTCCATTACTGTATAATGTCCCAGCAGTGTCACCTCTCCAGTCATCACCAGACCCCTCCATTACTGTATAATGTCCCAGCAGTGTCACCTCTCCAGTCATCACCAGACCCCTCCATTACTGTATAATGTCCCAGCAGTGTCATCTCTCCAGTCATCACCAGACCCCTCCATTACTGTATAATGTCCCAGCAGTGTCATCTCTCCAGTCATCACCAGACCCCTCCATTACTGTATAATGTCCCAGCAGTGTCACCTCTCCAGTCATCACCAGACCCCTCCATTACTGTATAATGTCCCAACAGTGTCACCTCTCCAGTCATCACCAGACCCCCCATTACTGTATAATGTCCCAGCAGTGTCACCTCTCCAGTCATCACCAGACCCTCCATTACTGTATAATGTCCCAGCCGTGTCACCTCTCCAGTCATCACCAGACCCCTCCATTACTGTATAATGTCCCAGCAGTGTCACCTCTCCAGTCATCACCAGACCCCTCCATTACTGTATAATGTCCCAGCAGTGTCACCTCTCCAGTCATCACCAGACCCCTCCATTACTGTATAATGTCCCAGCAGGGTCACCTCTCCAGTCAGCAGCTCCATCATCTTGTTGATGAGTTCTCGGATCTTCTGTTCATCCATTTCCTCATGTATCAGGGAGTGAGGTGGGGGTCCCGGGATTGGGCTCAGGGTTCTTCCCCTTCCTTCACACACAGGGGCCCGACAGCGCCCACTAGAGGACTTCTTCACTACTGTGTAATCCTGTGTATGGAAAGACACATTAATATCACTACATACATTCCCAGAATCCCTCACCTCTCCAGTCATATCCATCTGTTATTCCATAGATAAGAATGAGGTCATGTGACATCACTCCCAGAATCCCTCACCTCTCCATTCATATCCATCTGTTATTACATAGATAAGAATGAGGTCATGTGACATCACTCCCAGAATCCCTCACCTCTCCAATCATATCCATCTGTTATTACATAGATAAGAATGAGGTCATGTGACATCACTCCCACAATCCCTCACCTCTCCAGTCATATCCATCTATTACATCGATAAGAATGAGGTCATGTGCCATCACTCCCAGAATCCCTCACCTCTCCAGTCATAGCCATCTATTACATAGATAAAAATGAGGTCATGTGACATCACTCCCAGAATCCCTCACCTCTCCAGTCATATCCATCTGTTATTCCATAGATAAGAATGAGGTCATGTGACATCACTCCCAGAATCCCTCACCTGTCCAGTCATATCCATCTGTTATTACATAGATAAGAATGAGGTCGTGTGACATCACTCCCAGAATCCCTCACCTCTCCAGTCATATCCATCTGTTATTCCATAGATAAGAATGAGGTCATGTGACATCACTCCCAGAATCCCTCACCTCTCCAGTCATATCCATCTGTTATTCCATAGATAAGAATGAGGTCATGTGACATCACTCCCAGAATCCCTCACCTCTCCAGTCATATCGATCTGTTATTCCATAGATAAGAATGAGGTCATGTGACATCACTCCCAGAATCCCTCACCTCTCCAGTCATATCCATCTGTTATTACATAGATAAGAATGAGGTCATGTGACATCACTCCCAGAATCCCTCACCTCTCCAGTCATATCCATCTGTTATTACATAGATAAGAATGAGGTCATGTGACATCACTCCCAGAATCCCTCACCTCTCCAGTCATATCCATCTGTTATTCCATAGATAAGAATGAGGTCATGTGACATCACTCCCAGAATCCCTCACCTCTCCAGTCATATCCATCTGTTATTACATAGATAAGAATGAGGTCATGTGACATCACTCCCAGAATCCCTCACCTCTCCAGTCATATCCATCTGTTATTCCATAGATAAGAATGAGGTCATGTGACATCACTCCCAGAATCCCTCACCTCTCCAGTCATATCCATCTGTTATTACATAGATAAGAATGAGGTCATGTGACATCACTCCCAGAATCCCTCACCTCTCCAGTCATATCCATCTGTTATTACATAGATAAGAATGAGGTCATGTGACATCACTCCCAGAATCCCTCACCTCTCCAGTCATATCCATCTGTTATTACATAGATAAGAATTAGGTCATGTGACATCACTCCCAGAATCCCTCACCTCTCCAGTAAGCCTGAAGAGTATCTGTAGGGTGAGGTTTATGATCCTGTCGGCCATCTTGTTCCTGTCTCTCTCCATGGTTGATGGGTCATCGGGGAGAATTCTCTTATACAGAAGATATCAGCAGAGGATCCTGGATTGGAGAAACCTGAAGGGAAGAAGAGGAGACGATGATAAACCGCACCAGATTCTATGGAGAAATAAAATCCATTTCCTGGAGATAATCTGGGGATACATCTGAGGAGACATTATAGGAGTTTTCAGATTTCTCTATAAAACAAAATCCATTGTCCGAGGGCTGTAAAATAAGAGACTAGAGCGCACTCCCCTCTCCCGTCCAGTGGTGGCGCTCTGGTCCTCCAGGTCTTCTGAGGTCGCTCTCCCTGCTCTGCTGAAGACGTTGTGAATCCATTTCTCCTAATCTCTGAGGCTGCGGTGTATTCAGAACGTCTTCATCAGAGCAGGGAGAAGAATAGAGGGATTCAATATGACATTGTCCAATGAAGAATAGTGAAATGTGTCCACTAGGGGGCACAATATACATCACAATTACATCAGGATTTTATGTGAATTGTGATATGTCCCCCCGGAAGAACCTGCTATTACCTGCAGCAGAGGCCGAGCATCATATACCGTTACACGCGCAGGGTCTGGGCCACCACCGGAGTCAGTGTTTCCCAAGCAGGGTGCCTCCAGCTGTTACAGCATTTGGCTGTCAGGGCATGCTGGGAGTTGTAGTTTCACAACAGCTGGAGGCACGCTGGTTTGGAAACACTGTCTATAGTAATAATAGGGGCGCGGGAGAAACTTTAAAAACCTGATGGTTACATAGTCCTGTATGGAAGAAGTGGCTGATACCCGGAGAAAAGAGACTGATCAGGTGACAGGATGGGCGGGTAAGTGACCTGATACCTTCACCATCCAGACATCCCCTGGGGGGCAGTATAGGCAGGAAATCAGGAAACAACCGCTGGTCGGCACGGCGCTCCCTAGAAAAACAACCGTACAGCGCCATGTCTAAGCCACACCCACCTACATTATTTTATTACAAAAATGGGATATAAACTTATTAGGGGAGGGGCTTCTATTACAAACCCTGAATAACGCTCTGCCATAGTGATCAGTGTTATCGGTGCTCGGCTTATACAGGCTGTGGAGGTGTCTGTATACTTAGAGCACCGATATGAGCACAGAGCACGGTAAGGGGCCCTCCGGCCGTCATCTCAGCTGATCTAGACTCCACCCCCAACAACTGCATTTTACTCATTTTAGATCCTGCAATCGACTTTCATAATGCAATCTTAAGGGTTAATGGCGATTAGTGGTGAGTCCTGGCTGCTTATAGCTCCTGAGCTCACCTCAAAGTCCCATATGCAGCACAGAATGTAAATATACATCGTGTCCTTAAGGGTTAATAATAATCATCCCCAATAATCCTGATCTGATGGTGACCGCACACACATACCTGTATCTGTAGAGGAGCCGTGTGCTTACAGGACCTGCGATGATGTCACCGTCATGTGATCAGTCACATGGAGGAGGAGGAGTCACATGATCAGGGGCTGCTGCTCTGAGAGATCTCCACACACAACACAACAGCAGTGACTGCCCCACCAGGACCTGTTCTGTATCTGCTACATGCTGGAGGTGTAGGACCTGTGATGATGTCACAATCATGTGACCAGTACATTTGGGGGCAAAGTTTAGCAGTATAGATGTGACTGTGGCTGAAGGACCTGTGGGGAGGATCATGTGACAGGAGTGGGCGGAACTCAGTGCGGCATAGAAGAGATCGTGATTGAAGGACCTGTGATAATGGTCATGTGACAGCAGAGTCCTGCATACACTGAGCTGATGAGCCTAGAGCAGCAGCCCCTGATCTTGTGACTCCTCCTCCAAGTGATCACATGACGGTGACATCATGCAGGTCCTGTAAGCACACGGCTCCTATATAGTCTGCAGGTGGAGGTATGTGTGTGGTCACATGTGGAGGCTGTTAGATGTTTTTTGTACTATTAACCCTTTCTGGACCCGGCAGTTTTGAGTTTTAACCCCTTAAGGACACAGTGATTTCTCTTTTTAATGTTTTCCTCCTCGTCTACTAATAGCCATAATGATTGTGATTTCCTCTTAACAAACCCATATGAGTCTTGTTGTTGTTTTTTGCACCACAGATTAGTGCTCTGTAATTTTACCTCAAAATCTACAACAAGGGCCAAAAAAAACTATTTTTAAAATCTGGTGTCTTCTGTTTGGACGCAGTGCACATTACGGTAATAATTCTCTTT
The DNA here is from genome assembly GCF_029499605.1 of Hyla sarda. Classification (NCBI taxonomy): domain Eukaryota; kingdom Metazoa; phylum Chordata; class Amphibia; order Anura; family Hylidae; genus Hyla; species Hyla sarda. The sequence continues at coordinate 330,665 of NW_026607595.1, forward strand.
ATTCTTTAGGTCCAAACGATTACAATGATCAATGATTTATATAGGTTTTATTTTAACACTTTTAAAATATAAAACAATTCTAACTTTTTGTACAATAATGAGTCTGTATCAGATTGTCCTACCTTGACCCCTATAACTCTCTTATTATTCCGTATACCGGGATGTATGAAAGTCATTTTTTGCGCTGTGATCTGTAATTTTTATCGGAAACACTTTAGTTTTGATGAGACTTTTTGATCACTTTTTAAGAATTTTTTTCTGGACCATGAAGTTGTATTTTTTTACGTTTACGCCATTGACCGTGCGGTTACACATATGTTTAGATTTATTTTTGTTTACGTAATTTTATTTAAAAAAATTATTGGTAAATGGGGAAGATTCAGTCGTTTATTTGGGGAGGGGCTTATTCACATTAAGTTAATGTTCTTTTTACCTTATTCCCAGTTTTTTAGTCCCTGTAGTAGACTATTACATGGAATCTATAGATTACATACACTGATCAATGCTGTGATGCTGAGGCTGCCTGCAGGATTGGAGCGTCGTTCAGACAGCGTGGAGCAAGGTTAGGGACCTCCACCCGTTCTCTCAGCTGACCAGGACCTCGCTATTTCACTGTGGGTGTCCTTATCAGCTCCACTGAGCTACCGGAAATAGATTTTTGGCATTGGTGATGTCCGGCATTAGCAATGAGTCCCAGATGCTGATAGCAGGTAGGACCTAGGGGCTATGAATCGTGCTGAACCCCTGACTGTGCTTCATAGACTGGCAGCGGCCTCCCTCCCCTCCAAATCTTATCACTTTAATGACAGGTGTCCCTGCTCTGAAAGGGGTTTACTGCACAAGAGCAGAAGATATGCCAGATTTTATGCGTCTCCTGCTCTGGAGCTGGGCCCATGGCTATACATTATATACCTCCTGCCCAGTCAGCCATGAAGGAGTTAAATGGTGGTGATTGCCACTTAACGTTTATGGGGCCACACACTATACAGATAGCAGCTCAACCGCCCCCCCCCCCCCCCCCCCACACACACACACACACACACACACTGACACAGACAACACGTACAGAGACAGGCACTTATAAATACACATATATACACAGACACATATATATACACAGACACATATATATACACAGACACATATATACTCACAGACACATATACACAGACAACACAGACACATATATACACAGACAACACAGACACATATATACACAGACAATACACAGACACATATACACACAGACACATATATATACACACAGACACCACACAGACACATATATACACAGACATCACAGAAACACTCACCCTGCCGGAGTTTAGAGCTGAGGGGATGGGGCGGAGGGAGACAGGATACACGGCCTCTCCTCTGCCTTCAGAGGTTTTAAGACTGCACGGCAGAGAGAAGGCGGGGGAGGGGAGAGAGTGCATGCCCCCTCCCTCTTCCTGTCAGCACTTCCTGTCATTGCACGGGAGCTCAGTGAACAGGCTGGTGCAGACCTGGGCATTGTACGGCCGACAGTCAGCGCGGGCCGGTCAGAGGCAATCAAAGGGCCGTATGTGGCCCGCGGGCCATACAATGCCTAGGTCTGATATAGAGAATCTGCCCCGACAAGTATTCACCTCATCATCCGAGAGCAAGAAGATAAATCATGTGCAGGAATATCCCCTCAAATGTCTCCATATAACATCCTGGAATTGTATAGAATTAAATGTTTATTCACAATACAGGTTCCTATAAGGTGTCAGGACGTGGCGGTCTATTTCTCCATGGAGGAGTGGGAGTATGTAGAAGGACACAAGGATCAGTACAAGGATCAGGTCATGATGGAGGATCAGCAGCCCCTCACATCACCAGGTAATAGACATGACTATATACTCACGTCCTCTCTTTATTTGTATGTAAAGAATGAATTCAGTCTCTGTATGTGTTCCCTACAGTCAGATCCAGTAAGAGAACAGCACCAGAGAGGTGTCCCCGTCCTCTTGATGAACAGAATATGGAGGTCATTACTACAGGGAAAGATCTGACCTATACTAATGCTACAGACATAAAGGAAGAAGAGACAGATGTGAGCAGTAATGAGCAGTATAAGGAGCACATTCCTGCAGGAAAAGATCTGATCAATATTAATGCTACAGACATAAAGGGAAAAGAAGAAGAGACAGATGTGAGCATCGATGAGCAGTATAAGGAGGACATTCCTACAGAGAAAGATCTGATCTATATTAATGCTAGAGACATAAAGGAAGAACAAGAGACAGATGTAAGCAGTGTTGAGCAGTATAAAGAGGACATTCCTGCAGGGAAAGATTGTATCTATAATAATGCTACAGACATAAAGGAAGAAGAAGAAGAGACAGATGACTTAAAGGAAGAAGAAGAGACAGATGTGAGCGGTGATGAGCAGTATAAGGTGGATATCCATACAGGGAAAGATCTGATCTATATTAATACTACAGACATAAAGAAAGAAGAAGAGACAGATGTGAGCAGTGATGAGCAGTTTAAGGAGGACATTTCAACAGGTAACCGCCCAGGTGAGTAGTAACCACTAAATACAGAGAAGGGTTACAGATTCTATTCAGTCACTGGCTACAATAATATTTTGGGGGAAGTAGTGGTGTAACTAGAATCTCTGGGACTACAGGGCAAATTTTGAAATACCATCCCCCTCCCCCAAAACATATCTCAGGCTGGGGGCCTCCCAGCTCTCTCTAGGCACAAGTGACCTCCGCTCCGTGCAGGGATTACTGTCAACCACTGCATGAAGAGGTGCCCGCCATGCCTCTCTATAAATCTCTATGGGAGAGCCGGAGATATACAAACGGGATGCAAGGCAGGAAATCGCGGGGGTCTCAGTGGTCGGACCCCTCACAATCAGACATTTATCCCCCCAGGATTCTGTGACTAGGGGATAAGTACTCAAGTACTAGAGTTTTCCTTTAACACGATAACGACCATGGACGAGTATACATGCCCAGGGGGATGCACGTTCCTGCACCTGGACGAGTATACACGTCAATAGTTCTCGTGGGTACTGCCCAGTGTAACACACAGCCGGGACCCTGACGCACTGCCGGGACCGAAGTAAACTTAGGTCCCAGCAGTTTAACCCTTACAGACCGCGGGCTGTTAGTGTTGTAACATAACGGAAGGAGGGAGCTCCCCCTGTCTTCCCTGCAGCACCCGCAGCACGATCAAGGGGTGCTGTGTGTAATCCCCGGCAGACAGGAGCCTGCCACACTGCCAGGACTGAAGTAAACTTTGGTCCCAGCAGTTTAACCCTTACAGCTGCGGTCGGAAGCGACCGCGAGCTGTAAAGAGTTTGACAGAGGGAGGGGGCTCCCTCTGTCTCTCTCTTGCAGCACCCGGCAACGATTGCGGGGTGCTACTAGTTACCCAGGCAGCCGGGGGTCTTACAGTCGCTGTGTACTACAGCCAAAATTGCACAATCTCACTCCCTTTCCTATTGGTGCTTCTAGCCAGAATTTGTGCTTGAGCTGAATCGCTGCTGTTCTTCTGTGCAGCACACTTCTCTTTGATCTTCTCTATAATAGAACACTGTAGACAGTGACTGGGAGATGAATCGCTGCAGTAAGAATGCTTTTCTGTGACAAACAAACTGCTCTCTGTCCAACAGAACGCTGATGTGACTAGGAGGTGAATCGCTGCTGGAAAAAGCTTTTTCTGTGTAACACACACAGGGCTGCCTGTCCCTATGTATCTCTCTGCAGTGTAAGGATGAAGTGACTGGCTGCAATATGGCTGCTGATTATATAGGGCTGTGACATCACAGGGGTGACTGGCTGCTGATAGGCTGCATGCTGCATGTGATTCAGGGTCATCCCACCTACCCTTGTTCCCGCCTTCCCATGATTCCTTGTCCCATTGTCACGATGCCGGCTGGCAGGTAGTGGACCCTCTGTGCCAGAGAGGGATTGGCGTGGACCGTGCTAGTGGACCGGTTCTAAGCCACTACTGGTTTTCACCAGAGCCCGCCGCAAAGCGGGATGGTCTTGCTGCGGCGGTAGTGACCAGGTCGTATCCACTAGCAACGGCTCACCTCTCTGGCTGCTGAAGATAGGCGCGGTACAAGGGAGTAGGCAGAAGCAAGGTCGGACGTAGCAGAAGGTCGGGGCAGGCAGCAAGGATCGTAGTCAGGGGCAACGGCAGAAGGTCTGGAAACACTGGCAAGGGACACACAAGGAACGCTTTCACTGGCACTAAGGCAACAAGATCCGGCAAGGGAGTGCAAGGGAAGTGAGGTAATATAGGGAGTGCACAGGTGATAACTCTAATTGGAACCACTGCGCCAATCAGCGGCGCAGTGGCCCTTTAAATCGCAGAGACCCGGCGCGCGCGCGCCCTAGGGAGCGGGGCCGCGCGCGCCGGGACAGAACAGACGGGGAGCGAGTCAGGTAGGAGAGCCGGGGTGCGCATCGCGAGCGGGCGCTACCCGCATCGCGAATCGCATCCCGGCTAGCAGCAGGATCGCAGCGCCCCGGGTCAGAGGACGTGACCGGGGCGCTGCAGCGGAGGAGGTGAAGCGAGCGCTCCGGGGAGGAGCGGGAACCCGGAGCGCTCGGCGTAACAGTACCCCCCCCCTTGGTTCTCCCCCTCTTCTTGGAGCCTGAGAACCTGAGGAGCAGACTTTTGTCAAGGATGTTGTCCTCAGGTTCCCAGGATCTCTCTTCAGGACCACAACCCTCCCAGTCTACTAAAAAAAAATTTTTTCCTCTGACCTTTTTGGCAGCCAAAATCTCCTTGACCGAGAAGACGTCCGAGGAGCCGGAAACAGGAGTGGGAGGAACAGATTTGGGAGAAAAACGGTTGAGGATGAGTGGTTTGAGAAGAGAGACGTGAAAGGCATTAGGGATACGAAGGGAAGGAGGAAGAAGAAGTTTATAAGAGACAGGATTAATTTGACACAGAATTTTGAAAGGACCAAGATAGCGTGGTCCCAACTTGTAGCTAGGGACACGGAAGCGGACATATTTAGCGGAGAGCCATACCTTGTCTCCAGGGGAAAAAACGGGGGGAGCTCTTCTTTTCTTATCCGCGAACCTCTTCATGCGTGAAGAAGCCTGTAAGAGAGAATTTTGGGTCTCTCTCCATATAATGGAAAGGTCACGAGAAATTTCATCCACAGCGGGCAGACCAGAGGGCAAGGGGGTAGGGAGGGGGGGAAGAGGGTGACGGCCGTACACCACGAAAAATGGGGATTTGGAGGAAGATTCAGAGACCCTGAAGTTATACGAGAATTCGGCCCATGGAAGGAGATCTGCCCAGTCATCCTGGCGGGAGGAAACAAAATGTCGCAAATAATCACCCAGGATCTGGTTAATTCTTTCTACTTGTCCATTGGACTGGGGATGATATGCAGAGGAAAAATTTAATTTAATCTTGAGTTGTTTACAGAGAGCTCTCCAGAATTTAGACACGAATTGGACCCCTCTATCCGAGACAATCTGCGTAGGCAACCCGTGAAGACGAAAAATGTGTACAAAAAATTGTTTAGCCAACTGAGGCGCAGAAGGAAGACCAGGAAGAGGAATGAAATGTGCCATTTTGGAGAATCGATCAACGACCACCCAAATAACGGTGTTGCCACGGGAAGGGGGTAAATCAGTAATAAAATCCATACCAATCAGAGACCAAGGCTGTTCGGGGACAGGCAGAGGATGAAGAAAACCAGCGGGCTTCTGGCGAGGAGTCTTATCCCGGGCACAGATAGTGCAGGCTCGCACAAAGTCCCCAACATCCGTCTCCAGAGTTGGCCACCAATAGAAGCGGGAGATGAGTTGCACAGATTTCTTGATGCCCGCATGACCTGCGAGATGGGAGGAGTGACCCCATTTGAGGATTCCGAGGCGTTGGCGTGGAGAAACAAAGGTCTTTCCTGGAGGAGTCTGTCTGATGGAGGCAGGAGAAGTGGAGATCAGGCAGTCAGGTGGAATGATGTGTTGCGGAGGGAGATCAACTTCTGAGGCATCCGAGGAACGAGAGAGAGCATCGGCTCTAATGTTCTTATCGGCAGGACGAAAGTGAATCTCAAAATTAAATCGGGCAAAGAACAGAGACCACCGGGCCTGGCGAGGATTCAGCCGTTGGGCCGACTGGAGGTAGGAGAGGTTCTTGTGGTCGGTGTAGATAATAACAGGAAATCTTGATCCCTCCAGCAGATGCCTCCATTCCTCAAGTGCTAATTTAATGGCTAGAAGTTCTCGATCCCCGATGGAGTAGTTCCTCTCCGCTGGAGAGAAGGTCCTAGAGAAAAAACCACAAGTGACAGCATGCCCGGAAGGATTTTTTTGTAGAAGAACAGCTCCAGCTCCTACTGAGGAGGCATCAACCTCCAATAGGAAGGGTTTGGAAGGGTCAGGTCTGGAGAGCACGGGAGCCGAAGAAAAGGCAGACTTGAGTTGTTTAAAGGAGTCTTCTGCTTGAGGAGGCCAGGACTTGGGATCAGCATTTTTCTTGGTTAAAGCCACGATAGGAGCCACAATGGTAGAAAAATGTGGAATAAATTGCCTGTAATAATTGGCGAACCCCAAAAAGCGTTGGATAGCACGGAGTCCGGAGGGGCGTGGCCAATTTAAGACGGCAGAGAGTTTGTCTGGATCCATCTGTAGTCCCTGGCCAGAGACCAAATATCCTAGAAAAGGAAGAGATTGGCATTCAAACAGACATTTCTCAATTTTGGCATAGAGTTGGTTGTCACGAAGTCTCTGAAGAACCATACGGACATGCCGGCGGTGTTCCTCTAGATTGGCAGAAAAAATTAGGATATCGTCCAGATATACCACAACACAGGAGTATAATAGATCACGAAAAATTTCATTGACAAAGTCTTGGAAGACGGCAGGGGCATTGCACAGTCCAAAGGGCATGACCAGATACTCAAAGTGTCCATCTCTGGTGTTAAATGCCGTTTTCCACTCGTCCCCCTCTCTGATGCGGATGAGGTTATAGGCGCCTCTTAAGTCCAATTTAGTGAAGATGTGGGCACCTTGGAGGCGATCAAAGAGTTCAGAGATGAGGGGTAAGGGGTAGCGGTTCTTAACCGTGATTTTATTAAGACCGCGGTAGTCAATGCAAGGACGTAGGGAGCCATCTTTTTTGGAGACAAAGAAAAATCCGGCTCCGGCAGGAGAGGAGGATTTACGGATAAAGCCCCTTTTTAGATTCTCCTGGACGTATTCGGACATGGCAAGAGTCTCTGGGGCAGAGAGAGGATAAATTCTGCCCCGGGGTGGAGTAGTACCCGGGAGGAGGTCGATAGGGCAATCATAAGGCCTGTGAGGAGGTAGAGTCTCAGCTTGTTTTTTGCAGAAAACATCCGCGAAGTCCATATAGGCCTTGGGGAGACCGGTTACTGGAGGAACCACAGAGTTACGGCAAGGGTTACTGGGAACCGGTTTTAGACAATTCTTGGAACAAGAGGACCCCCAACTCTTGATCTCCCCAGTGGACCAATCCAGGGTTGGGGAATGAAGTTGAAGCCAGGGAAGTCCAAGGAGAATCTCCGAGGTGCAATTGGGGAGGACCAAAAGTTCAATCCTCTCATGATGAGATCCGATGCTCATAAGAAGGGGCTCCGTGCGGAAACGTATGGTACAGTCCAATCTTTCATTATTTACACAATTGATGTAGAGGGGTCTGGCGAGACTGGTCACTGGGATGTTGAACCTGTTGACGAGAGAGGCCAAAATAAAATTTCCTGCAGAACCAGAGTCCAAGAAGGCCACTGTAGAGAAGGAGAAGGCAGAAGCAGACATCCGCACCGGCACAGTAAGACGTGGAGAAGCAGAGTAGACATCAAGGACTGTCTCACCTTTGTGCGGAGTCAGCGTACGTCTTTCCAGGCGGGGAGGACGGATAGGACAATCCCTCAGGAAGTGTTCGGTACTAGCACAGTACAGGCAGAGGTTCTCCATACGGCGTCGTGTCCTCTCTTGAGGTGTCAGGCGAGACCGGTCGACCTGCATAGCCTCCACGGCGGGAGGCACAGGAACAGATTGCAGGGGACCAGAGGAGAGAGGAGCCGAGGAGACGAAACGCCTCGTGCGAACAGAGTCCATATCTTGGCGGAGTTCCTGACGCCTTTCAGAAAAACGCATGTCAATGCGAGTGGCTAGGTGAATAAGTTCATGTAGATTAGCAGGAATTTCTCGTGCGGCCAGAACATCTTTAATGTTGCTGGATAGGCCTTTTTTGAAGGTCGCGCAGAGGGCCTCATTATTCCAGGACAATTCTGAAGCAAGTGTACGGAATTGTACGGCATACTCGCCAACGGAAGAATTACCCTGGACCAGGTTCAACAGGGCAGTCTCAGCAGAAGAGGCTCGGGCAGGTTCCTCAAAGACACTTCGGATTTCCGAGAAGAAGGAGTGTACTGAGGCAGTGACGGGGTCATTGCGGTCCCAGAGCGGTGTGGCCCATGACAGGGCTTTTCCGGACAGAAGACTGACTACGAAAGCCACCTTAGACCTTTCAGTGGGAAACAGGTCCGACATCATCTCCAGATGCAGGGAACATTGGGAAAGGAAGCCACGGCAAAACTTAGAGTCCCCATCAAACTTATCCGGCAAGGATAAGCGTATCCCAGGAGCGGGCCACTCGCTGCGGAGGAGGTGCAGGAGCTGGCGGAGGAGATGACTGCTGAAGCTGTGGTAGCAACTGTTGTAGCATAACGGTCAGTTGAGACAGCTGTTGGCCTTGTTGCGCAATCTGTTGTGACTGCTGGGCGACCACCGTGGTGAGGTCAGCGACAACTGGCAGAGGAACTTCAGCGGGATCCATGGCCGGATCTACTGTCACGATGCCGGCTGGCAGGTAGTGGACCCTCTGTGCCAGAGAGGGATTGGCGTGGACCGTGCTAGTGGACCGGTTCTAAGCCACTACTGGTTTTCACCAGAGCCCGCCGCAAAGCGGGATGGTCTTGCTGCGGCGGTAGTGACCAGGTCGTATCCACTAGCAACGGCTCACCTCTCTGGCTGCTGAAGATAGGCGCGGTACAAGGGAGTAGGCAGAAGCAAGGTCGGACGTAGCAGAAGGTCGGGGCAGGCAGCAAGGATCGTAGTCAGGGGCAACGGCAGAAGGTCTGGAAACACTGGCAAGGGACACACAAGGAACGCTTTCACTGGCACTAAGGCAACAAGATCCGGCAAGGGAGTGCAAGGGAAGTGAGGTAATATAGGGAGTGCACAGGTGATAACTCTAATTGGAACCACTGCGCCAATCAGCGGCGCAGTGGCCCTTTAAATCGCAGAGACCCGGCGCGCGCGCGCCCTAGGGAGCGGGGCCGCGCGCGCCGGGACAGAACAGACGGGGAGCGAGTCAGGTAGGAGAGCCGGGGTGCGCATCGCGAGCGGGCGCTACCCGCATCGCGAATCGCATCCCGGCTAGCAGCAGGATCGCAGCGCCCCGGGTCAGAGGACGTGACCGGGGCGCTGCAGCGGAGGAGGTGAAGCGAGCGCTCCGGGGAGGAGCGGGAACCCGGAGCGCTCGGCGTAACACCCATGTCCTCACATGTGGATCCACCATTTTAGATGCCCTGGAGCCTGGACCGCACTAAATGGAGTCTAATGAAGCGATTTGGGCAATAGAATTGCGGCAATATTCACATGCGTTATGAATCTAATTTTCCATGAAACTCGTAACGAACTCGGATTCATCAGATTCGATTCGTTCATCTCTAATTTTCACTATAATGGATCTGCAGGATCAGAGAATTGAGCAATTGGCACTTGTAATGCAGACGCTTTAGAATCATACGTCTCACCTAGAGCCTCCTGTCCCTCAACCGGCAGCCACCTACTCTCCTGCTCCGGCAACTATTTCTGCTGCCATAGAAGCCATTGCCTCCTGTGGGTTTACTGGATCTGCCCCGCTTCCCCAGCATTATGGGGGCGATCCTAATGAATGTAGAGGCTTCCTGAACCAAGTGGGCATTTATCTGGAAATGGTCCCGCAGTCCTGTCCTAATGATAGAAGTAAGGTAGGATTCCTGATCTCCCTCCTTACTGATAACGCTCTATCCCGGGTGAATCCTCTTTGGAGACTGATAAACGTATTATCTACGACTACAGAGACATTTCATCTCCCTGTCCGTTCTCCCTCTGCGGCAGAGCAGCTCATGTCCATGTAACAGGGGACGAGAACTGTGGCCAAGAATTCAATAGAGTTCTGTATTGTAGCAGCAGAAGTGTGCTGGGATAAGGAAGCGCTGGTGGACACGTTCTCTCCTGGACTCTCCCATATTATACAAGATGAGATTGTGGCCTCCTGGATCATCTGAAAGGGTGAAACCAATGCAGCTCAGGACCACCCCCCTTTCCGTGGAGGAGAAGGATTATAGTAGGGGGGAGGGGATGTGTCTTTATTGTGGCCCTCTGCTCGGATTATGCCAAACCTGGTGAGGAAACACTTGGGGTCCTGCTAGGGACAGATATTGGGGGGGGCTTTCTTCATCCCCAGAGTTCCACAAAGACAAAGCTATGATTAGGATTATCCTATCATGGTATATTTCCTCTGTGATCACGCAGGTCCCCGTGGTCTCCAGTGCCGATGGGTATTTTGATGATGTGTTTGTTGCCAAAAACTCTATTCCACTACAGCTTTGGGTCCTCTGGCCATGGAAGTGATTTATAGAAGACCCTTACAGCCCCCTCACCTTATCCATGAGACAGTTCCCTTGTCTGTGGTGTTGGGGGCTCTTTACCAGGAGACCCTCTAGTTCCAGGTGATTATCTCTCGGCATTATCCTGTTGTGCTCGGTTCTTTGTTTCCAGAGACATAATCCCCGTTTGGACTGGGTCACAGCTGAGGTTTGTTTTGGTCCCCTCAGTTTGCTTCTACCTGTATATATAGATCGGTTTGGTTGGTTTGTATCTCCTCGGTCTGTCGTATAATTGTACACGACAAAGATCTTCTCTTCCTAAAGTATACCAGGAGTACAGCAATGTGTTTGATAAGATGTAGGCGGGGGGCACTACCTCCCCACAGACCCCATGATTGTACCATTGAGCCTCAACCAGGTGCTGGCAGAGAACCAAGCCATAGAGGAGTATGTTACAGATGGACTGTCCCAGGGGTTCATCCAAAATCTAGTTGAGGCCCCTGGGATTGGTGAGTTGAGGCCCCTGGGATTGATGAGTTGAGGCCCCTGGGATTGGTGAGTTGAGGCCCCTGGGATTGATGAGTTGAGGCCCCTGGGATTGGTGAGTTGAGGCCCCTGGGATTGGTGAGTTGGGGCCCCTGGGATTGGTGAGTTGGGACCCCTGGGATTGGTGAGTTGAGGCCCCTGGGATTGGTGAGTTGAGGCCCCTGGGATTGGTGAGATGAGGCCCCTGGGATTGGTGAGATGAGGCCCCTGGGATTGGTGAGTTGAGGCCCCTGGGATTGGTGAGTTGAGGCCCCTGGGATTGGTGAGTTGAGGCCCCTGGGATTGGTGAGTTGGGGCCCCTGGGATTGGTGAGTTGGGACCCCTGGGATTGGTGAGTTGGGACCCCTGGGATTGGTGAGTTGGGGCCCCTGGGATTGGTGAGTTGAGGCCCCTGGGATTGGTGAGTTGAGGCCCCTGGGATTGGTGAGATGAGGCCCCTGGGATTGGTGAGTTGAGGCCCCTGGGATTGGTAAGTTGAGGCCCCTGGGATTGGTGAGTTGGGGCCCCTGGGATTGGTGAGTTGGGGCCCCTGGGATTGGTGAGTTGAGGCCCCTGGGATTGGTGAGTTGAGGCCCCTGGGATTGGTGAGTTGGGGCCCCTGGGATTGGTGAGTTGGGACCCCTGGGATTGGTGAGTTGGGGCCCCTGGGATTGGTGAGTTGAGGCCCCTGGGATTGGTGAGTTGAGGCCCCTGGGATTGGTGAGATGAGGCCCCTGGGATTGGTGAGTTGAGGCCCCTGGGATTGCTGAGTTGGGGCCCCTGGGATTGGTGAGTTGAGGCCCCTGGGATTGGTGAGTTGAGGCCCCTGGGATTGGTGAGTTGAGGTCCCTGGGATTGGTGAGTTGGGGCCCCTGGGATTGGTGAGTTGGGGCCCCTGGGATTGGTGAGTTGGGGCCCCTGGGATTGGTGAGTTGGGGCCCCTGGGATTGGTGAGTTGGGGCCCCTGGGATTGGTGAGTTGAGGCCCCTGGGATTGGTGAGTTGAGGCCCCTGGGATTGGTGAGTTGAGGCCCCTGGGATTGGTGAGTTGAGGCCCCTGGGATTGGTGAGTTGAGGCCCCTGGGATTGGTGAGTTGGGGCCCCTGGGATTGGTGAGTTGGGGCCCCTGGGATTGGTGAGTTGGGGCCCCTGGGATTGGTGAGTTGGGGCCCCTGGGATTGGTGAGTTGAGGCCCCTGGGATTGGTGAGTTGGGGCCCCTGGGATTGGTGAGTTGAGGCCCCTGGGATTGGTGAGTTGAGGCCCCTGGGATTGGTGAGTTGAGGCCCCTGGGATTGGTGAGTTGAGGCCCCTGGGATTGGTGAGTTGAGGCCCCTGGGATTGGGGAGTTGGGGCCCCTGGGATTGGTGAGTTGAGGCCCCTGGGATTGGTGAGTTGAGGCCCCTGGGATTGGTGAGTTGAGGCCCCTGGGATTGGTGAGTTGAGGCCCCTGGGATTGGTGAGTTGAGGCCCCTGGGATTGGTGAGTTGAGGCCCCTGGGATTGGTGAGTTGAGGCCCCTGGGATTGGTGAGTTGAGGCCCCTGGGATTGGTGAGTTGGGGCCCCTGGGATTGGTGAGTTGGGGCCCCTGGGATTGGTGAGTTGAGGCCCCTGGGATTGGTGAGTTGAGGCCCCTGGGATTGGTGAGTTGAGGCCCTGTATCAATCTCAGGGGCCTCAATCACATTACAGTCTTATCCAAAGTAACTTATAGAGAATCTGACCCCTTGTTCTCCACACTAAAGCCAATATACGGGGTTATAGTGGGGTAAACAGCTTTACAAAGAGGGGTCACTTACTCACATCCGTGTAGTATGGGCCCGTACTTCGAGACAGCTAACCGTGAGTACTACTGGAGGGACTGAATTGTTCCCTGTTCTTCCAGGACGGGCACTGATTGCAATTTCTCTTGCCTGTCTCGGGCCCGTACTTCGAGACAGCTAACCGTGAGTACTACTGGAGGGACTGAATTGTTCCCTGTTCTTCCAGGACGGGCACTGATTGCAATTTCTCTTGCCTGTTTTTTCCTAGGTGGTAGAAGCAGCTACGGACTATTGGCCACCAAAAACGTTTCTTTTTAGGACACAGGAGTGGAGCATTCTTTTCGTTACAGGATCAATTGAGCCCTCTTTATTAGTCCTATAATGTTATATATCTTGTTATGAGGGGACCTCATGCTGCACACACCACAAGCTTAATTATATGTTTTGGTCAATTATATCTAACCTTTCCCTGATGAAACCACCGTCTACTAGGTGGTAGAAACGCGTCGGAGGTTCTGTATAATAATCCATTTGTGCATTTGGGGCTGGCAGGGCCCAGCAGAGCCTCAATATGCTTGGTTACTAATAGTGATGACCAATTTTATGTCTAATTTTCATTTGGTATTGGAATACACAGTCACTTTCTTATTACTGGTGGATTTTAAATAAGAAATTTAGTAAAAGTTATGTATTAAGCACACCTGGTTGGAACACTTATTAGTTGTTTCTAATTATTATTTGACAGTTAATACAATGTAAGATCGGTCCCACAAAAAACAAGCTCTTAAATGCAGTGTAGATGGAAAAATAAAAAAGTTATGGCTAAGAGAAGAGAGGAGGAAAAAAAAAAAAAGAAAACACAAAAGCTTTAAGTTTCCTGGGTTGTTACAGGGTTAATACTGATAATAAAATCTGTGTTATTCTCTGCAGATTCTTGTACCAGGAGTCTTATATCTTCAGATTATAAAGCAGATGATGATATCACACAAGATACATATGAAGAACATTCCATTATCCCAGATACACCCTCAGCCCTTCACAGCCAAGATCTGTCATCTCATCCTTATATACAGGTCCTGTCTTCTCATTCATCACAGAAAGGTCACAGAAGGGGTGTTGGACATAAACGAGCTCATACAGGAAAGAAATCATATTCATGCTCAGAATGTGGGAAATGTTTTACTGACAAATCAAGTCTTCTTAGACATCAAAGAACTCACAAATGGGAGAAGCCATTTTCATGTTCAGAATGTAGAAAGTGTTTTCCTGACAAATCAATTCTTCGTAGACATCAAAGAACTCACACAAGGGAATTTTCATGTTTAGAATGTGGGAAATGTTTTACTCGGAAATCAACTTTTCTTCAGCATCAAAGAACTCACACAGGGGAGAATCCATATTCATGCTCAGAATGCGGGAAATGTTTTATTAAGAAATCACATCTTGTTCAACATAAAAGAACTCACACAGGGGAGAAGCCATTTTCATGTTCAGAATGTGGAAAATGTTTTAATGACAAATCAATTCTTGTTAAACATCAAAGAACTCACACAGGGGAAAAGCCATTTTCATGTTCAGAATGTGGGAAATGTTTTACTTCGAAATCAGGTGTTACTCGACATGAAAGAACTCACACAGCGGAGAAGCCATTTTCATGTTCAGAATGTGGGAAATGTTTTCCTGGGAAAACAAATCTTGTTCAACATCAAAGAACTCACACAGGGGAGAAGCCATTTTCATGTTCAGAATGTGAGAAATGTTTTACTAATGAATCAGGTCTTGTTGTACATCAAAGAACTCACACAGGGGGGAAGCCATTTTCATGTTCAGAATGTGGGAAATGTTTTCCTGGGAAAAAAAATCTTGTTCAACATCAAAGCACTCACAGGGTGGAGAAGCTATTTTCATGCTCAGAATGTGAGAAATGTTTTACTAATAAATCAGGTCTTGTTGTACATCAAAGAACTCACACAGGGGAGAAGCCATTTTCATGTTCAGAATGTGGGAAATGTTTTACTTGGAAATCAGATGTTACTCGACATCAAAGAACTCACACAGGGGAGAAACCATATTCATGTTCAGAATGTAGAAAGTGTTTTCCTGACAAATCAATTCTTCTTAGACATCGAAGAACTCACACAGGGGAGAAGCCATTTTCATGTTTAGAATGTGGAAAATGTTTTAGTCGGAAATCAGACCTTGTTGTACATCAAAGAACTCACACAGGAGAGAAGCCAATTCAGAGCAGTAAATGATGCAGATAACACATCTATATATTAACCATGTACATAGGATATCTGACATTTATACATATATCATATACTGCATCTCCAAACTTGTTACCAATTGTTTAAAGGGGTACTCCGGTGGAAAACTTTTTTTTTAAATCAACTGGTGCCAGAAAGTTAAACAGATTTGTAAATAATTTTAATATAAAAATCTTAATCCTTCCAGTACTTATTAGCTGCTGAATACTACAGAGGAAATTCTTTTCTTTTTGGAACACAGAGCTCTCTGCTGATATCACGACCACAGTGCTTTCTGCTGACATCTCTGTTCATTTTATGAACTGTCCAGAGTAGGAGAAAATCCCCATAGCTAACATATGCTGCTCTGGACAGTTCCTAAAATGGACAGAGATGTCAGCAGAGAGCACTGTGCTAGTGATGTCAGCAGAGAGCTCTGTGTTCCAAAAACAAAATAATTTCCTCTGTAGTATTCAGCAGCTAATAAGTACTGGAAGGATTAAGATTTTTCAATATAAGTAATATACAAATCTGTTTAACTTTCTGGAACCAGTTGATTAAAAAAAAAAAAAAGAATTCCACCGGAGTACCCCTTTAACCCCCTTAAGGACTCAGTGTTTTTCAGTTTTTGCATTTTCGTTTTTTCCTCCTTAACCTTTTAAAAATCATAACCCTTTCAATTTTCCACCAAAAATTCCATATTATGGCTTATTTTTTGAACCACCAATTCTACTTTGCAGTGATATTAGTCATTTTACCCAAAAATCCACGGCAAAACGGAAAAAAAAAATCATTGTGCGTCAAAATTGAAGAAAAAACACCATTTTGTAACTTTTGGGGGCTTCCGTTTCTACGCAGTGCACTTTTTGGTAAAAAATGACCCCTTATCTTTATTCTGTAGGTCCATACGGTTAAAATGATCCCCTACTTATATAGGTTGGATATTGTCGTACTTTTGGAAAAAATCATAACTTCATGCACGGAAATTTATACATTTAAAAATGTCCCCTTCTGACCCCTATAACTTTTTAATTTTTCTGTATATGGGGCGGTATGAGGGCTCATTTTTTGTGCCGTGATCTGAAGTTTTTATAGGTACTTTTTTTTTTTTTTTATGGCTTTTTAATCAATTTTTAATGGGATAAAAAGCGACCAAAAATACGCTATTTTGGAGTTTGGAATTTTTTGCGAATACGCCATTGACCGTGCGGTTTAATTAACAATAAATTTTTATAGTTCGGACATTTACGCACTCGGTGATATCACATATGTTTATTTTTACTTACACAGTTTTTTTTTTATAATGGGAAAAGGGGGGTGATTCAAACTTTTATTAGGGAAAGGGTTAAATGACCTTTAACTTTTTTTTTTTTTTTCACTTTTTTTTTTTGCAGTGTTATAGCTCCCATAGGGACCTATAACACTGCACGCACTGACCTTTTACGCTGATCACTGACGTGTATTAACATGCCATTGATCAGCGTTATCAGCGCTTGACTGCTCCTGCCTGGATCTCAAGCATGGAGCAGTCATTCGCCGATCGGACACCGAGGAGGCAGGTAAGGACCCTCCAGGTGTTTTGTAAGCTGTTCGGGAAGCGGCGGTCAACTTTGATCGCCGCGTCTGAAGGGTTAATACAAGGCATCACCGAGATCGGTGATGTCCTGTATTAGCCGCGGGTCCCGGCCTCTGATGGCCGCCGGGACCGACGCGATATGACGCTGGGTCACCGCGTGACCCCACGTTATGTCGCAGGACGTAAATATACGTCCTGCGTCGTTAAGGAGTTAATAAAAGTTTTCTTTCTTATATGATTTATTATTCTTATATCCATCTCCGCACATTGGACTTATAATAAATGTAATATTGTCCCTGACGTTGTATATAGGGAATGTAACGCGTCAGTGTTGTCCCCGCCCCCTTCTCATTATGATTATAGAGACTTTAATTCAAGGCATCAGACAGGATCCGTTCGTCTCCCTTGAAGATCGTCTCTTCTGAACATAAGACGCTGCAGATACTTTTATTTATCACAAACCCTAGACCAGCGTTTCCCGTCTTGACGTCTATTTTCGGTCTCAGATCATAAAATCCATTTTTCTATATGAGAAGTCGTCAATATGTCAGCGTCCCCCGGGTTCAGTAAACATCGGTGTAATTCTTTTCCTTTTCTTTGTCCTCCCCGGGGTATTAAATCCCTAGAGATCTGATCACATCTGGTACAAGATCTCTTTACTTCACACTTTGCGCCATTATTACACGGATTGAAGACCCAGTTACAGGCTCGTAAATTCCCATATATGTCGTGGATTGGAAGGGAAAAGGTTCTTAAATCTTATATTTACCAATAATATTTTATATTTTTACAGTCCGTCCCTATCATAGTACGGAATTGTTATTTTTCTTCTATCCGATGGTTATTTAGTAATTTTGTTATGATTCAGAAGAGACCACGTGTCCCGTATAGACGCTCACCCTGAAGACATTAGACGGCGGTTTTGTGTTTCCGGATTTACACACTTATTATAAAGCTTTTCCTTCGTCTGGATTATTAGAGCTCGTTCGCTCTTCTTTTTCTCATCCTCCCCTTTATATTCCTCCTCATGTGGATATGGAATTCTCCTCAGTCCCTCCTTCTATAGGGCCCATTTTGTGGCCCCCGCACTCCTCCTTGGCCTCTCTAGTTCTTTCCTCTTTTATATATAACTTTGTCGGTATTACGAGACTGCTCTACGACTGATTCTGATTTCCCTTCTCCCCTAACCCCACTTTCTTTACTCCCTATGGTTATTACTAAACACATTTTCCCTCTTCCCCTTTGTGGGAACGTTTACATTCTTTTACGTTACGAGATTTATATTCTTCTACTAAGACTTTGGCCATAGAGGAATCTCAGGCTTTCTGGGGTTTTATAAGTAAGTTTATCTTTACTCTCCAATGTTTTAAGCGTTATACTAACATACGTCCCTGAAATTGGTTAGAGAGATTGTATTTATTTCCTAAATAATAATACTATCTAAGCCTTATTCTTATCTGATTTCTTCTGCTCTTAATAGTAACCAAAATGCATCTTATATGAGAAGAGGAGCTGAATATCCAACTCTCTGAAGAACAGTGTGGATTTATCTCTAGCGCTCACGTGGCTCCTCCCCCTGTATTCGTATACAGGAGAGTTCATATAAGTTATATTGTCGGGGGTATGGGACTCCTCCTCTCCTTTTGTCACATGGTATTCTAGAATCTTCTCAATGTTGGAGGTGTGGGAGTGAGTCATGGACTCTTTTACATATATAGGGGTCCTGCTTAAAAATTCAATCTTTCTGGCAGGTTATTTCGATTGCCATATATACTCGAGTATAAGCACCTTTTTTTTGTGCAGAAAATGTCCCCCTCGGCTTAAACTCAAGTGAAAAAAAAAATAGTAGTGACATCAGTCCAGCCATTCAGGTAGGGGGGGGGGGAGCCATCCATCTTTACCGGGACGGCCCCGGACTCATCCAGAGTAGGGAAGCTGAAGGGACTGTCTGCGCAGGGACCGTCCGCATACCAGTGGGAAGAGTGAGCTGGTCTGGTCCATCCACCTTCTCCACTCTGGGCTGGCCCCGGAATAGGGATTCTGGGGTAGGGTCGCTGCTGCGCATTAAGGCCACCATGCAAGGACACCCCTGATGTCACGGAGTGTACCTTTCTCTACTGACAGGCAACAGGAAAAGGTGATTAGACAATAAGCGAGGGGGATGATGACAGGAGGGGGATGGATGATGACGGGGAATGGGTGTTTTTGTCAGTGTATGATGACGGAGGATGGTTGATGATGGGGGATGGGTGTCTGTGGCAGTGGATGATGACAGGGGGATGAATGATGACAGTAGAATCTCCCAATAGCGGACACTCACAGGGAATAAAAGTGTCCATTATTGAGAGATGGCCCCTTGTTACGCCAAGCGCTCCGGGTCCCCGCTCCTCCCCGGAGCGCTCGCTACACTCTCCTCACTGCAGCGCTCCGGTCAGATCCACTGACCCGGGGCGCTGCGATACCGCCTCCAGCCGGGATGCGATTCGCGATGCGGGTAGCGCCCGCTCGCGATGCGCACCCCGGCTCCCGTACCTGACTCGCTCTCCGTCAGTCCTGTCCCGGCGCGCGCGGCCCCGCTCCCTAGGGCGCGCGCGCGCCGGGTCTTTGCGATTTAAAGGGCCACTGCGCCGCTGATTGGCGCAGTGGTTCCAATTAGTGTTATCACCTGTGCACTTCCCTATATCACCTCACTTCCCCTGCACTTCCTTGCCGGATCTTGTTGCCATCGTGCCAGTGAAAGCGTTTCCTTGTATGTTCCTAGCCTGTGTTCCAGACCTCCTGCCGTTGCCCCTGACTACGATCCTTGCTGCCTGCCCCGACCTTCTGCTACGTCCGACCTTGCTTCTGTCTACTCCCTTGTACCGCGCCTATCTTCAGCAGCCAGAGAGGTGAGCCGTTGCTAGTGGATACGACCTGGTCACTACCGCCGCAGCAAGACCATCCCGCTTTGCGGCGGGCTCTGGTGAAAACCAGTAGTGACTTAGAACCGGTCCACTAGCACGGTCCTCGCCATCCCTCTCTGGCACAGAGGATCCACCTCCTGCCAGCCGGCATCGTGACAGTAGATCCGGCCATGGATCCCGCTGAAGTTCCTCTGCCAGTTGTCGCTGACCTCACCACGGTGGTCGCCCAGCAGTCGCAACAGATAGCGCAACAAGGCCAACAGCTGTCTCAACTGACCGTTATGCTTCAGCAGTTACTACCACAGCTTCAGCAATCATCTCCTCCGCCAGCTCCTGCATCTCCTCCGCAGCGAGTGGCCGCTTCTGGTCTACGACTATCCTTGCCGGATAAATTTGATGGGGACTCTAAGTTTTGCCGTGGCTTTCTTTCCCAATGTTCCCTGCACCTGGAGATGATGTCGGACCAGTTTCCCACTGAAAGGTCTAAGGTGGCTTTCGTAGTCAGCCTTCTGTCTGGAAAAGCCCTGTCTTGGGCCACACCGCTCTGGGACCGCAATGACCCCGTCACTGCCTCTGTACACTCCTTCTTCTCGGAAATTCGAAGTGTCTTTGAGGAACCTGCCCGAGCCTCTTCTGCTGAGACTGCCCTGTTGAACCTGGTCCAGGGTAATTCTTCCGTTGGCGAGTATGCCGTACAATTCCGTACTCTTGCTTCAGAATTATCCTGGAATAATGAGGCCCTCTGCGCGACCTTTAAAAAAGGCCTATCCAGCAACATTAAAGATGTTCTGGCCGCACGAGAAATCCCTGCTAATCTACATGAACTCATTCACCTAGCCACTCGCATTGACATGCGTTTTTCCGAAAGGCGTCAGGAGCTCCGCCAGGATATGGACTCTGTTCGCACGAGGCGTTTCTTCTCCCCGGCTCCTCTCTCCTCTGGTCCCCTGCAATCTGTTCCTGTGCCTCCCGCCGTGGAGGCTATGCAGGTCGACCGGTCTCGCCTGACACCTCAAGAGAGGACACGACGCCGCATGGAGAATCTCTGCCTGTACTGTGCTAGTACCGAACACTTCCTGAAGGATTGTCCTATCCGTCCTCCCCGCCTGGAAAGACGTACGCTGACTCCGCACAAAGGTGAGACAGTCCTTGATGTCTACTCTGCTTCTCCACGTCTTACTGTGCCTGTGCGGATGTCTGCATCTGCCTTCTCCTTCTCTGCTGTGGCCTTCTTGGACTCCGGATCTGCAGGAAATTTTATCTTGGCCTCCCTCGTCAACAGGTTCAACATCCCGGTGACCAGTCTCGCCAGACCCCTCTACATCAATTGTGTAAACAATGAAAGATTGGACTGTACCATACGTTTCCGCACGGAGCCCCTTCTAATGCACATCGGACCTCATCACGAGAGGATTGAACTTTTGGTCCTTCCCAATTGCACTTCTGAAATTCTCCTTGGACTTCCCTGGCTTCAACTTCACTCCCCAACCCTGGATTGGTCCACTGGGGAGATCAAGAGTTGGGGGCCCTCTTGTTCCAAGGACTGCCTTAAACCGGTTCCCAGTAACCCTTGCCGTGACTCTGTGGTTCCTCCCGTAACCGGTCTCCCTAAGGCCTATATGGACTTTGCGGATGTTTTTTGCAAAAAACAAGCTGAGACTCTACCTCCTCACAGGCCTTATGATTGTCCTATCGACCTCCTCCCGGGCACTACTCCACCCCGGGGCAGAATTTATCCTCTGTCCGCCCCAGAGACTCTTGCCATGTCTGAATACGTCCAGGAAAATTTAAAAAAGGGCTTTATCCGTAAATCCTCCTCTCCTGCCGGAGCCGGATTTTTCTTTGTGTCCAAAAAAGATGGCTCTCTACGCCCTTGCATTGACTACCGCGGTCTTAATAAAATCACGGTTAAGAACCGCTACCCCCTACCTCTCATCTCTGAACTCTTTGATCGCCTCCAAGGTGCCCACATCTTTACCAAACTGGACTTAAGAGGTGCTTATAATCTCATCCGCATCAGAGAGGGGGATGAATGGAAAACGGCATTTAACACCAGAGATGGACACTTTGAGTATCTGGTCATGCCCTTTGGCCTGTGCAACGCCCCTGCCGTCTTCCAAGACTTTGCTAATGAAATTTTTCGTGATCTTTTATACTCCTGTGTTGTTGTATATCTGGACGATATCCTGATTTTTTCTGCCAATCTAGAAGAACACCGCCAGCATGTCCGTATGGTTCTTCAGAGACTTCGTGACAATCAACTCTATGCCAAAATAGAGAAATGTCTGTTTGAATGCCAATCTCTTCCTTTCCTAGGATACTTGGTCTCTGGCCAGGGACTACAAATGGATCCAGACAAAATCTCTGCCGTCTTAGATTGGCCACGCCCCTCCGGACTCCGTGCTATCCAACGTTTTTTGGGGTTCGCCAATTATTACAGACAATTTATTCCACATTTTTCTACCGTTGTGGCTCCTATCGTGGCTTTAACCAAAAAAAATGCCGATCCCAAGTCTTGGCCTCCTCAAGCGGAAGACGCCTTTAAACGGCTCAAGTCTGCCTTTTCTTCGGCTCCCGTGCTCTCCAGACCTGACCCATCTAAACCCTTCCTATTGGAGGTTGATGCCTCCTCTGTGGGAGCTGGAGCTGTCCTTCTACAAAAAAATTCTTCCGGGCATGCTGTTACTTGTGGTTTTTTTTCTAGGACCTTCTCTCCGGCGGAGAGAAACTACTCCATCGGGGATCGAGAGCTTCTAGCCATTAAATTAGCACTTGAGGAATGGAGGCATCTGCTGGAGGGATCAAGATTTCCAGTTATTATTTACACCGATCACAAGAACCTCTCCTACCTCCAGTCTGCCCAACGGCTGAATCCTCGCCAGGCCAGGTGGTCTCTGTTCTTTGCCCGATTTAATTTTGAAATTCACTTTCGGCCTGCCGATAAGAACATTAGGGCCGATGCTCTCTCTCGTTCCTCGGATGCTTCTGAAGTTGAACTCTCTCCGCAACACATCATTCCTCCTGACTGCCTGATTTCCACTTCTCCAGCCTCCATCAGGCAAACTCCTCCAGGAAAGACCTTTGTTTCTCCACGCCAACGCCTCGGAATCCTCAAATGGGGCCACTCTTCCCATCTCGCAGGTCATGCGGGCATCAAGAAATCTGTGCAACTCATCTCTCGCTACTATTGGTGGCCGACTCTGGAGACGGATGTTGTGGACTTTGTGCGAGCCTGCACTATCTGTGCCCGGGATAAGACTCCTCGCCAGAAGCCCGCTGGTTTTCTTCATCCTCTGCCTGTCCCCGAACAGCCTTGGTCTCTGATTGGTATGGATTTTATTACTGACTTACCCCCATCCCATGGCAACACTGTTATTTGGGTGGTCGTTGATCGATTCTCCAAAATGGCACATTTCATCCCTCTTCCTGGTCTTCCTTCAGCGCCTCAGTTGGCTAAACAATTTTTTGTACACATTTTTCGTCTTCACGGGTTGCCCACGCAGATCGTCTCGGATAGAGGCGTCCAATTCGTGTCTAAATTCTGGAGGGCTCTCTGTAAACAACTCAAGATTAAATTAAATTTTTCTTCTGCATATCATCCTCAATCCAATGGACAAGTAGAAAGAATTAACCAGGTCTTGGGTGATTATTTACGACATTTTGTTTCCTCCCGCCAGGATGACTGGGCAGATCTTCTACCATGGGCCGAATTCTCGTATAACTTCAGAGTCTCTGAATCTTCCTCCAAATCCCCATTTTTCGTGGTGTACGGCCGTCACCCTCTTCCCCCCCTCCCTACCCCCTTGCCCTCTGGTCTGCCCGCTGTGGATGAAATTTCTCGTGATCTTTCCATCATATGGAGAGAGACCCAAAATTCTCTCTTACAGGCTTCATCACGCATGAAGAAGTTCGCGGATAAGAAAAGAAGAGCTCCTCCCATTTTTTCCCCTGGAGACAAGGTATGGCTCTCCGCTAAATATGTCCGCTTCCGTGTCCCTAGCTATAAGTTGGGACCACGCTATCTTGGTCCTTTCAAAATTTTGTGCCAGATTAATCCTGTCTCTTACAAACTTCTTCTTCCTCCTTCTCTTCGTATTCCTAATGCCTTTCACGTTTCTCTTCTTAAACCACTTATCATTAACCGTTTCTCTCCCAAATCTGTTCCTCCCACTCCTGTTTCCGGCTCCTCGGACATCTTCTCCGTCAAAGAGATTCTGGCATCTAAAAAGGTCAGAGGGAAAACCTTTTTTTTAGTGGATTGGGAGGGTTGTGGTCCAGAAGAGAGATCCTGGGAACCTGAGGACAACATCCTAGACAAAAGTCTGCTCCTCAGGTTCTCAGGCTCTAAGAAGAGGGGGAGACCCAAGGGGGGGGGTACTGTTACGCCAAGCGCTCCGGGTCCCCGCTCCTCCCCGGAGCGCTCGCTACACTCTCCTCACTGCAGCGCTCCGGTCAGATCCACTGACCCGGGGCGCTGCGATACCGCCTCCAGCCGGGATGCGATTCGCGATGCGGGTAGCGCCCGCTCGCGATGCGCACCCCGGCTCCCGTACCTGACTCGCTCTCCGTCAGTCCTGTCCCGGCGCGCGCGGCCCCGCTCCCTAGGGCGCGCGCGCGCCGGGTCTTTGCGATTTAAAGGGCCACTGCGCCGCTGATTGGCGCAGTGGTTCCAATTAGTGTTATCACCTGTGCACTTCCCTATATCACCTCACTTCCCCTGCACTTCCTTGCCGGATCTTGTTGCCATCGTGCCAGTGAAAGCGTTTCCTTGTATGTTCCTAGCCTGTGTTCCAGACCTCCTGCCGTTGCCCCTGACTACGATCCTTGCTGCCTGCCCCGACCTTCTGCTACGTCCGACCTTGCTTCTGTCTACTCCCTTGTACCGCGCCTATCTTCAGCAGCCAGAGAGGTGAGCCGTTGCTAGTGGATACGACCTGGTCACTACCGCCGCAGCAAGACCATCCCGCTTTGCGGCGGGCTCTGGTGAAAACCAGTAGTGACTTAGAACCGGTCCACTAGCACGGTCCTCGCCATCCCTCTCTGGCACAGAGGATCCACCTCCTGCCAGCCGGCATCGTGACACCCCTATTGGGAAAAAGGCTCCAAATTCTTCCTAAATGACTGAATACTGTCCTGTGCTATCTCCAGAGTGTAATTACCTATAAAACAATAAAAAAAATATTACAGTAGAATCTCCCAGTGTCGTTTAATCACCCCCTGTATCATTAATCACCCCCTCCCTTTTTTTTACCCTGTGCCATCTTATTCCCCTGTGCATTGTGCCAAATTATCCCCCTCCCTTACCCCCTGTGGCACATAATTTCCCCTTGATCCCCCTGAGCCATTTCATTCTCCCATTAGTACCTTCTGTATAAATTCCTCTCCCCCTCTTTATAAAGTGGCAGAGGGGGTGATGAATATGCACAAAGGGTAATAAAGGGGTAATGAAATAGCACAGAGGGGGATCAAGAGGAAAGGATGTGGCACAGATGGTAATAAAGGGAGGAGTGATTTGTCACAGGGGAAATAAAGTGGCACAGGGGGCCAATCATCTTATCCCCAATCCTTTGGATATGGGATGAGATGTTTAGGGGCGGAGTACCCCTAAGTAAGTCCATTCTTTATTCATTCTTTGACCATCCTTCATTATCAGTTATGTCCCCTTAAGACTAACGTCTGTTATTTTTGACGGGGCAAATAACGGTGCATGCACTCATTTTTGTCCCGTCAAAAATAACGTTGGATTAACAGACCTTAAAATTTTAATATTGAAGTCTATGGATGATGAATGTTCACAAATGACATCCGTTAGCACCCAGTATTTTTATATTCCGTTATGATCCCTTATTGCTACTGAGCATGCTCCGTACAGCGTCACAACCGGAAGGGGTTAAAACGGACATAAAATAACTACAACAGTGCATGACGGATGAAATAACGGGTAGTAACGGATGGAATATGTCAATAATTTTGATAGAATGCCGTTATAATAATATACATTGGGCATCAGTTATCACCCGATATGTTCAGTTATTGTATCTATTTTTTAATGATCTGTTTTTGCAGAATAACGGGTGTCAGAAGGCAGGAAGATGGCGGTAGTGTGAAAGAAGCCTAACGTGTCATGTGACTAGGCGGCACTATAATAGCGTCACACTCCATCTCATTATCTTTTTGTAATTTGTGTCAGTTTTGCCGAGCCCTGAAGTATCACCTTGTTCTATCATTTTCCATTACTTGCCCCTAGGTATATTATCTGGGTCACATGACATTTCACCTCTCTTTATCATGTCCAGAGTCCTGATGTGGAGTCAACAGTTTGTAGGGTTTGTGGTATAATGATTCCTATACGGAGAATTATAGGGTTTGTGGTATAATGATTCCTATACGGAGAATTATAGGGTTTGTGGTATAATGATTCCTAACGGAGAATTATAGGGTTTGTGGTATAATGATTCCTATACGGAGAATTATAGGGTTTGTGGTATAATGATTCCTATACGGAGAATATGTTGTGATACATGGTGGTTTTCCACACCCTGGTCCTTGTGTATTAGACTGAAAATAGTTCTTCGTGTTGGCACTGCAGTGGGCGCAGCTATAAGGCAGGTGGATATAGGATCATCCGCACTCAGCACATTCTTCACACAAAAGTGCCAAACGTTCAGAATTTGTCCACATGTGTCCATAGTTCTCAGGATACACCAATAATTGAATAATCTGGGAGGGATCTGGTGCCAAAAAATATTAGTCCTGAGGTAAAAATCCTGATGAGTGTCGGGTGTTTTATGTGGTATCTGGTGAGGTCACTTTGGTACAAGGACTGGCATGGATCCACATAGGCTTTCCTTCCTATTACTGAGGTCGTTGTTGTCAGCAGGACTTGGAAAGGCCGGTCACATGGAGGTCAGGACTCTTTGTGTCTCTTTATCACCACCCGATCTCCAGGATCTATATCAGGAGTTTTACCATCTGGAATAGAATAAAGACTTGTGTATGCGCTTGTTGTACGCGCTTGTGTACGGCCGCACATAGCTAGATAGGTGACTGTGTTACATCTGCAGTAGCTGTGGACAGTACAACCCTGTTCTAGGAGCACAACCAAAAAGTGTCCCATAAGGAGACAAACCCGCTGCTTCTTCATAACATCGTTCATAAGGTTGTAAAAGACCAGAGTCCATAAAGGTCAATCCATATCCCTATTGTGTCCCTACTGTGCTGACCCGGAGGAAGGCAAAAAAACCTTATGAGGCTGATTCCCATCGCCCCATGACGGGGGAAAAATTCCTTCCCAACTCCAAATGTCAGAATAAATCCCTGGATCAATGTTCTGTCCCAATAAATCCATAACCTGCTCCTATTACCTGCATCATAATTCATCCAGTAAAGTGCGACCTCCATCACTATCAATAACTTCTGGAACTACCTACCATATCCTTCACAATCTGCCCTGCTGCCATCTTTACATCGCCATTTCTCCCCGGATAGGCCTTAGGCCAACCTGAAAAGAGATCCACACACACCAAAAAGTATTCATACCCTCCTCACAAGGAGACCGGAATATAGTCTATGTGCAGTCGCCAAAACAGGTAAATCCAGTGGCGTTGCTAGGGTTGGTGTCACCCGGTGCGGTAGAAAATGGTGTCACCCCCATACCTCCCCCCTCCCCCCAGTAAGTTTTTGGCCAGTTGTGACAGACACCACTGTTGTAGCGCACTGTGAGAAATTCTAGTATAATAATCAGATATACCAGTTGCCACAGAATGGGAAAGTGTTAAAGAAGTTTTCACCATTTAAATATACAGCTCCCAGAATTACTTAAAGGGGTACTCCACTGGAAAACATTTACTTTTATATCAACTGGTGCCAGAAAGTTAAACAGATTTTTAAATTACTTCTATTTAGAATCTTAATCCTTACGGTGCTTATAAGCTGTTGTATTCTTCACAGGAAGTTGTGTAGTTCTTTCCAGTCTGTCCACAGTGCTCTGTCTGTCCATGTTAGGAACTGTCCAGAGCAGGATAGGTTTGCAATGGGGATTTGCTCCTACTATGGACAGTTGTTGACATGGACAGAGGTGTCAGCACAGAGAACTGTGGCCAGACAGAAAAGAAATTAAAAAAGAAAAGAACTTCCTGTGAATTGCTTATACAGCAGCTTATAAGTACTGGAAGGATTCAGATTTTTAAGTAGAAGTAATTTATAAATCTGTTTAACTTTGTAGCACCAGTTGATTACATTTTTTTTTCCAGTAGAGTACCCCTTTATGCAGTGGTGAGGTTATGCTGGGAGTTGAGATTCACTGACCTAACTGTAGAACTGACAAGCGACTACAGCTCTGATAGGACATAGTGAGGACAATGATATCAGTGACTACAGGTGACGTCTTCTCTATAGTGAGGAGAATACAGAATAATATCAGTGACTACAGGTGACGTCTTCTCTATAGTGAGGAGGATACACAATGATATCAGTGACTACAGGTGACGTCTTCTCTATAGTGAGGAGAATACACAATGATATCAGTGACTACAGGTGACGTCTTCTCTATAGTGAGGAGAATACACAATGATATCAGTGACTACAAGTGACGTCTTCTCTATAGTGAGGAGAATGTACAATGATATCAGTGACTACAGGTGACGTCTTCTCTATAGTGAGGAGAATACACAATGATATCAGTGACTACAGGTGACGTCTTCTCTATAGTGAGGAGAATACAGAATAATATCAGTGACTATAGGTGACGTCTTCTCTATAGTGAGGAGAATACACAATGATATCAGTGATTATAGATGACCTCTTCTCTATAGTGAGGAGAATACACAATGATATCAGTGACTACAGGTGACGTCTTCTCTATAGTGAGGAGAATATACAATGATATCAGTGACTACAGGTGACGTCTTCTCTATAGTGAGGAGAATACACAATGATATCAGTGACTACAGGTGACGTCTTCTCTATAGTGAGGAGAATACACAATGATATCAGTGATTACAGGTGACGTCTTCTCTATAGTGAGGAGAATACACAATGATATCAGTGACTACAGGTGACGTCTTCTCTATAGTGAGGAGAATACAGAATAATATCAGTGACTACAGGTGACGTCTTCTCTATAGTCTTCCCTTATCTAATTCAGATGGTACATACCGCCTGGTCCAGCTAAAACTTCTCTCTGCAGAATGTGACGCCCAGACGTCTCCTCACTATGTCAGTGGATTCTCATCCTCTATATGAAAACAAGTATTATTATAAACCTGCCAGACACTGTATCCTCTAAATATAATACTACTATACACTACACTCTTTGATTATAAACCTTCCATACACCGTACCCACTGAATATAATACTACCACACATCTGTACATTCTGAATATAATACCAACACATACTGTACACTCTGAATATAAATCTGCCACATACTGTACCCCTGAATATAATACCGCCACACACTGTAACCTCTGAATATAATACTACCACCCACTGCGCCCTCTGAATATAATACCAACACATACTGTACACTCTGAATATAAATCTGCCACATACTGTACCCTCTGAATATAAATCTGCCACATACTGTACTCTCTGAATATAATACCAACACATACTGTACCCTCTGAATATAAATCTGGTGGTGTTGCTATTGGATGATGGGGGGTGCTAGTACTGGGGGGGTGTTGCTGGAGGATGATGAGGGTGCTACTGGCCATCCCCCCTGGCAGTATCACCCCCATCATCCATCGGCAGGATCGTCCTCCTGGCAGGAGCACCCCCATCATCCACCATCAGGATCTGCTGATGGAGGTGCTGCTGGGGGGGTTTGCTGGTGGATGATGAGGGTGCTACTGCCAGGGGGGAGCATTAGATAGGCAGCAGTTCCCCCACTTAAGGTAGGTAGCAGTTCCCCCACATTAGGTAGGTAGCAGTTACCCCACATTAGGTAGCATAGATTCCCCACATGTGGTACCAGTTACCCCACATTAGGTAGTAATTTCCACACATTAGGTAGCACAGATTCCACACATTAGGTAGCACAGATTCCACACATTAGGTAGCACAGATTCCACACATTAGGTAGAAGTTTTCCCACATTATGTAGCAGCTTTCGCACATTAGGTAGCAGTTTTCCAACATTAGGTAGCAGTTTCCTCACATGAAGTAGCATAGATTCCCCACATATGGTAGTAGTTTCCCCCCATTAGGCCGCAGGTTCCCTTGCATGTTCCCCACAATAGGTCAAAGTCTCCCCACATTAGATCGCTGGTTCAAACAAACCCCCCCCTCCCCCCACACAAAAAAAAAACACACACACACCACAGAGACACACACAGATAGAGACACACACACTCACAGACAGAGAGACACACAGACACACACTCACTTACCCATCCAGCGCAGCGCTCCTTCTCTCCGGCGCTCTGCAAGTGACGTCACGTCCTCCTGCGCGGCCCTGCGGAGTGACGTCGGGCCGGCGCAACAGAAGACGTGGGGGCGCAGGCCGGTTCACTGTGCAGGTGACGGGGGTGGGGGGGTGGGGGTGCTTCTACTAGTACAGAGACAAGTGAGACAGCGAAAAAGTGAGGACGGGGGGGAGGGTGAGGGGTGCTATTACAGAGGCAGAGCAAGTGAGGAGCGGGGGCGTACCTGGTGTCACCCCATCAGGATGGTGTCACCCGGTGCGGGCCGCACCCCCCGCACCCTGGTCGCAACGCCACTGGGTAAATTCGCCACGTTTAGGAGGCACCTGCACCGCTTTGCCTACATTAGGTCTTGCACAGGTCATGCCGGCCGGCATTTACCTGGTGACCATTGTGGTAAATCCTGAGGCTATCCAGTGATCACTCACCAGTGATATTATAGTCATTTTCGAGTTGTGGGTGACTCCATGAGTCTCCGGGGCCATCATTGGGCACAGAACCTTTGGTAGACAGATTTTATCCTTGTTGTTTTTATACAGACCGGTATCATTCAGGGCAGCTCGTTGCTTTACCCACTTGCCCTCCTCGGTGCCTCTGGAGACCTTTTAAGATGGTTGCGTCAACCACATCAGGTCCATTGTGCTTTTCTTACCTGTAATAAAGAAACAGACTTGTCCTGGGCCCTCAGCCCCTTAGCAGATTGTTAAACTGCTTTGTCAGTAATATCCTATCATCTTGTCTGCTCAGCAGAAAGTGAGAACATTAAAGGGACACTCTGGTGCTAGACAGATGGAAATGTGGGAGAATATGTCTTAGGATGGGTTCACACTGGCCCTCATTTACTATTCTAAACCCGACCTCTTTTGTAGTTTTTTTTTGGCGCAGCTTTGTCTGCGCCATGTCGCAGACATCGTGCGCCAGTCTGCGACACGATGTGACATTTTTTCCCGACGGACCCGATGTGGATTCTCCCAAACCCGAAAAAGGGGCGTAACCCGACATTTCTGAGCTTTCCCACGTATTTATTAAGATTTCCAACTCGAATTTGTTGAATTGTTGTGGATTTTTTCCCGACAGCTCAGAGGAGTTGGAAACCAAAACCAACAAAACCCACGTGCGACAAACAGGATGCGACATAATAATAAATACCAGGGGAAAAAAGCAGTCGGGTAAGAAAGCAACATAGACTTACAACCCGATTTTCTTAGTAAATGAGGGCCATTATGTTTTTCCACATACAGTAGCGCATTTTTATTTTTTATTTTTTTATTTTTTTTTAGGCAGCTCTCTGAAGACGTTTGGTCACAAACGAAACGTTAGAGCATCTATACACTTTTAGACAGGAATACAGGCTGTGTCTAAGTGTGGAGTGACTATGTAACGGTAGTGAATCGGCATAGGGGAAAAAGAGAACTCCATAACTTACACTGTAGCACCGCCTAGTGGGCTATCATTAGAAGACACCCTGTATTTCCTGATAGTTTTAAATCACTACATTTGATTTTCACGTTTCCCATGTTATTTTAATCAATAACAATAAAAGTTACATTTTATTTGGGTTATAAGTTAGGGCATTGTTCCCCGGAAAAGGGGGGGTTTCCCCTCCTGAAGGGGATTGGAGATTTATTCAGTAAGAGCCCATAACCCAGTGGGACCTCTCTGTTGTACGGCAGGGGGGGGAGCTAAAAACTTGCGCTCACGAGTGTAATTCATTTCAATAAGCCGACCAGAGTGAAACGTTCGGTCCGGTCGGCTCATTGAAGTGAATTACATACGGGAGCACAAGTTTTTAGCTCCCCCTGCCGTTTGCGCTCCCATATGGGGAAAAAGGTAATGTGAACCCACCCTTATTCAGCAATGTTGTTCAGACGCCTTGAGCTTTAACCCCTTAAGAACTGAGCCCTTTTTCACCTTGATGACAGAGCCCTTTTTTGCAATTCTGACCACTATCACTTTATGCATTAATAACTCTGCGATGCTTTTACCGATTATTCTGATTCCGAGATTGTTTCTTCGTGACATATTCTACTTTAATACAGTGGTAAATTTTAGCATTTTTCTAACTTTGAAACTCTCTGCTTGTAAGGAAAGTTGATATTACAAATAAATTATATATTGATTCACACATACAATATGTCTACTTTATATTTTCATCATAAAGTTGACATGATTTTACTTCTGGAACACATCAGAGGCTTCAAAGTTCAGCAGCAATTTTCAAATTTTTCACAAAATTTTCAAAATTGGAATTTTTCAGGGACCAGTTCAGTATTGAAGTGGATTTGAGGGGTCTTCATATTAGAAATACCCCATTGTAAAAACTGCACCCCCCCCCCCCCAAAGTATTCAAAATGACTTTCAGAAAGTGTATTAACCCTTTAGGTGTTTCATAGGAATAGCGGCAAATTGAAGGAGAAAATTCAAAATCTTTATTTTTTACACTCTCATGTTCTTGTAGACCCAGTTTTTGAAATTTTACAAGGAGTAAAAGGAGAAAAAGCCCCCCAAAATTTGTAACCCAATTTCTCTCGAGTAAGGAAATATCTCATATGTGTATGTCAAGTGTTTGGCGGGCGCAGTAGAGGACTCAGAAGGGAAAGAGCGACAATGGGATTTTGGAGAGTGAGTTTTTCTGAAATGTTTTTTGGGGGGGCATGTCACATTTAGGAAGCCTCTATGGTGCCAGAACAGCAAAAAAAAACCATGGCATACTATTTTGGAAACTACACCCCTCAAGGAACGTAACAAGGGGTCCAGTGAGCCTTAACACCCCACAGGTGTTTGACGACTTTTCGTTAAAGTCGGATGTGTAAATGAATTTTTTTCCACAAAAATGCTGGTTTTCCCCGAAATTTTACATTTTTGCAAGGGGTTATAGGAGAAAATGTCCCCCAAAATTTGTAACCCCATCTCTTCAAAATATGGAAATACCCCATGTGTGGACGTCAAGCACACTGCGGGCGCACTACAATGCTCAGAAGAGAAGAAGTCACATTTGGCTTTTGGAAAGCAAATTTTGCTGAAATGGTTTTTGGGGGGCATGTCGCATTTAGGAAGCCTCTATGGTGCCAGAACAGCAAAAAAAAAAAAAAACATGGCATACTATTTTGGAAACGACACCCCTTAAGGAACGTAACAAGGGGTACAGTGAGCCTTAACACCCCACAGGTGTTTGACAAATTTCTGCTAAAGTTGGACAGGAAAATGAAAAAAAAATTTTTTTTTAATTAAAATGCTGATGTTACCCCAAATTTTTCATTTTCACAAGGGGTAATTGGAGAAAAAGCCTCCCAAAATGTGTAACCCCATTTCTTCTGAGTATGGAAATACCCCATATGTAGATGTAAAGTGCTCTGCGGGCGAACAACAATGCTCAGAAGAGAAGGAGCGCCATTGAGCATTTGGTGAGAGAATTTGGTTGGAATAGAAGTCAGGGGCCATGTGCGTTTACAAAGCCCCCATAATGCCAGAACAGTGGACCCCCCCCCACATGTGACCCCATTTTGGAAACTACACCCCTCACAGAATTTAATAAGGGGTGCAGTGAACATTTACACCCCACTGGCGTTTGACAGATCTTTGGAACAGTGGACTGTGCAAATTAAAAATTAAATTTTTCATTTTTATGGACCACTGTTCCAAAAATCTGTCAGACACCTGTGGGGTGTTAAAAGGGTACTCCGGTGAAAACCTTTTTTCTTTTAAATCAACTGGTGGCAGAAAGTTAAACATATTTGTAAATTACTTCTATTAAAAAATCTTAATCCTTCCTGTACTTATTAGCTGCTGAATACTACAGAGGAAATTATTTTCTTTTTGGAATGCTCTCTGATGACATCACGAACACACTGCTCTCTGATGATGTTATTATAATAATAATAATAATGCTTTATTTATTGTTGTCCTTAGTGGGATTTGAACCCAAGTCCCTAGCACTGCATGGCAGCAGTGCTAACCACTGAGCCACCATGCTGCCCTTAGCATACATCTGCTATGCACGGTTGCTAAAATGGACAGAGATGTCAGCAGAGAGCACTGTGCTCGTGATGTCATCAGTGTTCCAAAAAGAAATGAATTTCCTCTGTAGCATTCAGCAGCTAATAAGTACTGGAAGGATTAAGATTTTTTAATAGAAGTAATTTACAAATATGTTTAACTTTCTGCCATCAGTTTATTTAAAAGAAAAAAGGTTTTCACCGGAGTACGTCTTTAAGGCTCACTATACCCCTTGTTACATTCCGTGAGGGGTGCAGTTTCCAAAATGAGGTCACATGTGGGTATTTATTGTTTTGCGTTTATGTCAGAACCGCTGTAAAATCAGCCACCCCTGTGCAAATCACCAGTTTCGGCCTCAATTGTACATAGTGCGCTCTCACTCCTGAGCCTTGTTGTGCGCCCGCAGAGCATTTTACGCCCACATATGGGGTATTTCCATAATCAGGAAAAATTGCGTTACAATTTTTGGGGGTCTTTTTTTTTTTCCTTTTACCAATTGTGAAAATTTAAAGTATGGGGCAACACCAGCATGTTAGTGTAAAATTATTTTTTTTACACTAACAGGCTGGTGTAGACCCCAACTTTACCTTTTCATAAGAGGTAAAAGGAGAAAAAGCCCCCAAAAGTTGTAACGCAATTTCATCTGCGTATGGAAATACCCCACATGTGGCCCTAAACTGTTTCCTTGAAATACGACAGGGCTCCGAAGTGAGAGAGCGCCATGCTCATTTGAGGCCTAAATTGGGGATTTGAATCCACCACAAAAATACCCCATGGCAGTGTTTGCCAAACAGGTTGCCTCCAACTGTTGCAAAACTCCCAGCATGCCTGGACAGTCAGTGGCTGTTCGTCAATACTGGGAGTTGTTGTTTTTCAACAGCTGGAGGCTCCGTTTTGGAAACTCTGCCGTACAAGACGTTTTTTTTATCGTTTTTTTTTATTGGGGAGGGGGGGGGGGGGGAACTGTGCAGGGGTATGTGTATATGTAGTGTTTTACTTTTTATTTTGTGTAGGTTTAGTGTAGTGTATTGTTTTAAGGGTACATTCACACGGTTGGGTTTACAATGAGTTTGAGTGGTGGCAGAAAATTTTCTGCATCTCAAACTTGCAGCAGAACTTGCTGTAAACCCACCCGTGTGACTGTATCCTGTACATTCACATGGGGGCGAGGGGCAAACCTCCAGCTGTTGCAAAACTACAACTCCCAGCATGTACTGACAGACCATACATGCTGGGAGTTGCAGTTATGCAACAGCTGGAACCACATTGGTTGCAAAACACTGAGCGTTTGTTACTTAACTCAGTGTTTCGCAACCAGTGTGCCTCCAGCTGTTGCAAAACTACAACTTCCAGCATGTACAGTCTCTCGGTGCATGCTGGGAGTTGTATTTTTGCTACAGCTGGAGGCACACTGGTTGCGAAACACTGAGTTAGGTAACAAACTCTGTTTCACAACCAATGTGTCTCCAGCTGTTGCAAAACTGCAACAATCAGCATGCGTTGACAGTCGAAGGGCATGCTGAGCGTTGTAACTTTGCAACAGCTGGAGGCACACTGCTACAACTCCCAGCATGCACAGACTACCAAAAAGGAGGTAGAGGAGGTGAACAGGCTCACCTCCTGCTGTATCCTGCCGCCGGGACCGCGTGCTGTATCCTGCTGCTGGGATTGATCCTGCTGCTCCTGTCTCCGCCACCGATCCTGAGGGGACCCCCGCCGGTCCAGGGCAAGGTAGGAGGCCCCCGCCGGCGCCGATCTCCACCCAGCAGGTCCGTGATTGTTCAGTTGTTCCGACCGATCAATCGTGATCGTGAGGCGGCACCCATGCCACCTCACTCCTGCTGGGTATGGGTGAATGGGGCTGACCCATTCACCCTTTTTTTCCGGGTCACCAGAGACCCGATTGACCTGGAATAGCGGAAAATTGCAGGTCTGAATTGACACGCGATTTGCCGCTATCGCCGACATGGGAATGTCTCAGGACCCCTATGGGCGATATGCTGGGATGACTGCTGATAGATATTAGCAGTCATCCTATTCCGATCACCGTGCCCAGAGACACGGTGATCAAGGAAAGCTGCGCCGTAAATGTATGGCGCTGTGGGCTAAGTACTTCTTGGCAGCGCCGTACATTTACGGCGCATGTCCTTAAGGAGTTAAACTGGTACTCCGCTGCCCCAGAATTTGGAAAATTATGTTCCGAAGGCTTGGAGCAGGTGGCGGGGATCGTGACATCACAGACACGCTCCTTGTGACATCACGCCAGGCTCCCTAAATGCGAGTCTATGGGAGGGGCATGGCCATGACATCATGGCCCCGCCGCCAGCACCCTGTGTTCAAAACGAACACCGGATGTTGCACAGAGATCGCGGGGATCCTACCTGTGTGACCCCCACGATCAAAGATCTTATCCCCTAACCTTTGGATAGGAGATAAGATGTCTAGGGGCGGAGTACCCCATTAAATTAACAAATGACGTCTAACAAGTCCTTTCCTTGAACGGAGAGCGCACAGCTGGCTTCAGCCTCTTAGAGAGCTGGGAACCAACCATAGAGCCACCTGGTTAATTCTTCTCCGCACTTCATCCGAATACAACTTGTTCTTCCCTCTATAACCTAAGGAAGGACCCTGTGTAGAGTAGGAGACCCCAATAATCTAACACCTATAGGATCAGAATGTCCTAGAAGCCAGAAGATAGAAGTGATTTTATATGTCTAATCTGCTCATGTCCTGTTACCTTGTAGCCATATATGAGACTCTTTTCCTCCCATGTAAAATTATAGAGATGACATTGCTGGATCGGTGACTACGTTATAAAAGAAAAACAATTTTTTCCCAATGTCTCTTTTATTGTTAACAAAAGAAAAAAAGTAACAAATCACCGTTACACCACAATAATATCCATATTGCCCCAATAATACAAAAATTACAAACAAACTCTTAATAAAAGATAGATAGAAATAGGAAAAGAAATAGATAAACTCGACGTCTTGGATAAAACATAATAAATAATTATTTAATGAAAAGGTTCTAATATAAATATGGCGCAACAACATATTTATAATGCAGCATACTACATACGGGGGAGAACTGGAGAAAGACCTGGATTTCTTTTTCTAGACAAATATGTCCCCAGATACACGTCCTGGGCTCCTCTGGATCACTGGCGTATATTAGAGGGTCATTTATTAAACTTGGACATGCGTACAAGAAACAAGATAACACACGACTAGACATGTTAAAGGGATACTCCGCTCCCCATTTAGTTTCGAATGCTGGGTGAGGGCTCCCGTGGTCGCACAGCCCCCTCATGACATCAAGCCCCGCCCCCTTGACATTAATTTCCCCCCCCCCTCAATGCAAGTCTAGGGGAGGGGGTGTGATGGCTGTCATGCCCCCTTTTCATAGACTTGAATTGAGGGGGCGGGGTGTGACATCACGCGGACAGGGAGTGATGTCACGAGGGGATGGGGCGACCACGGAAGCCTGCACTCAGTGTATGGAACTAAATGTTCCGGATGCTGGGGAGCGGAGTACCCCTTTAATAAATAAGCAACAAGAATGAGAAAACCAGAATAAGATCTCTTCGTCTTTTATTTTAATGACATCACTCATTTTACCATATAATGTACGGCGAACCTAAAAAATTATTTTTTTAGTGATAAAATTTTAATGAAAACGACAATATTGTAAATTTTGGAGGGTTTTGTTTTCACGCTGTACACTTTACAGTAAAAATTACATGTTTTCTATATTCTGTTGGTCAATACAATTGTACTGCTGTTGACAAAAGAGACAAAAAAACAGCAATTTTTTCTTTTTTTCTTTTAACGTTTACGTCGTTCCTTTTACGCTTTTTGGGGGTAAAATGGGAAAAAGGGATTTACATTTTATTGGGGGAGGGGATTGTTCACATTTAATTGTTTTTTTAAACTTTTTTTTATACCCTTTTTATGTCCCCATAGGGGACTATTTATAGCAATAATTAGATTGCTAATACTGTTCAGTGTTATACATAGGACATAGCACTGATCAGTATTATTGACAATCTTCCGCTCTGGTCTGCTTGATCTCAGACCAGAGAAGAATTTTAGTTAACCTCTGTCGGCCATTTTAGATGATCGGATCCCTGCGGAAGCGCCATGGGCAATCCGACCTTCAATTAAAAAATGCGCATTGCTGCAGATGCTGTGATCTGTATTGATCAAGGCATCTGAGGGGTTAATGGCGGTATCAGTGTGATTGCTGATGTCCACCATTACTGGCGGGTCCTTGGCTGCTGATAGCAGGCGGGTCCTGCAGTGCATGATGTGAGCATTGCTCCGATGCTCGCGGTCATGTACAGGATGTAAATGTACGTCCGGGTGTGTGAAGTACCTCTATAATGATTCTGATTGTTAATCAATATATTAATACTTATATGCTATTGCTAATGCTGCAGAAATATATTTGTTACCCTTACACTACATATCAGTTTGCTATTTGCTTGAAGACCTTGGGACGATGCCGAAAGATGTAAGATAAAGAAGAAGCTGGAAGTTGGAGACAAAACATTTGAGAAAATATACAGACTGTGCAGAATGACGGATACATCTGGAATTTTCTGTTAGAATAGAGAAATTGCAACATAAGTGACCAATTATCAGGAAGCAAATGAATGCTTAAAATGTTAATATATACATACACAATACTCAAATAACCAATCAACATATAACACGATGACTTGATGTGATAACTAACCTCCCCTTTTTGTCAACTGTAAAAAACAATGCACTACCGTATAATAAACAGAACTCCTTGGGACAGCTCCTTAGCCGGTGCTTCTGCTGAGAAGGAGATTTATACCAACTTTTTGTCTGGTGTTTATTTCTTGTGTCGGCCCTCAGCAGTATACAGCGGCCGTCACTCACAATTTAAGGCCTAACCAGAAGAAAACCTCGACACCTCAGCACCAGGACAAACATTTATGTCCGTGGTCGTTAAGGGGTTAAATATGGATTTAAAAATATACACTAAAATTCTGTCAGGCCGTCTTTCCATGTGGATGCCTCAGTTGGTTTATTAAAGGTCGCCAAACATGTGACAACGCCGGGAGAATCTTGAACCTATTCCATGATGTGGCGCTGGAGGAGGAGTCTACTGTTTCGGTCGCTGGATGCTGAGAAGGGATTCGACCGTATAAACCGGTGGTTTACCTTCTCACCATCCAGCAGAGGGGGATGGGGGGGGGGGGGGACTTTTTGGATGCAGTAAAAGCTCTATATACAGCCCCATATGCTGGGGTCTTTACATACAGAGAATTATCACAAGAATTTATGATTAGTAACAGGACCCGACAAGGTCCCCCCCCCCCCCCGTCCCCTTTTATCCTCTGCATAGAACCTATAGCTCAAGCAGTTCCACAAGATCCTGGTATTTCTGGGGTCTCAATAGGAGAAGGAACCAGACAATCTCCCTCTATGCAGAAGACATAATATTCACCCGACAACAAGAGTCATTGCCTAAGTTTCTATCACTGAAGGATTTCAGCAGGATCTCTTATTACAAGCTTAAAGGGGCATTCCAGTTAAAAACTATTTTTTCATATCAGCTGCTAAAGTTGAGTTGTTCTTTTTGTCTGAGCACAGCGCTCTCTGCTGACACTCTTTTTTATTATAAAAATACAAAACCATTCCAAAAAACAAGAACACAAAACAAGCTTAACTAGCTACAACAGAAATGTAAAATAAAATAAAACCCTGCCTAACCGGCCAGCCCAGCTTTAATAAATTCCAAAATATACCAAACTACAACTATACTATACCTATACACCTAAGCAAACTATGAAATTCACACTCACTCACACACATAACAAAAAAATAAATAAATAAATAAAAAATATATTATTTGCTCAACTTGGCTAATTAAATGAAATAAATAAACCAACATAAAATTCAGCACCACCTGGCTATAACTCAAAATCATCCATACTTGGGAAAATAAAGAAATAAATAAAGCAACAGAAAACATAACACACGCATAATCTCCAAAACTAAGAAAGACACACACACACACACACACATATATTGAGAATGAAAATAACAACAGCACAACTTGGCTTATTAAAAAAAAAAAAAAAAAAAAAAAAATATTATTAAATGCACACCTCTGCTTTTTAAATAAAAGTTATATATACACAGACAAAAAAAACACCTATATACAATAATAATACTACATAACTACAACTGGTCCGACTGCCCTTTTCTTATGGCTAATGCAACAATATAAAACAAAATACATGACACAATATACCAACAAATAAATAAAATAAAACAATAATATAAAACAATATACATAGCACAGTATACATACAAATATAATAAATGTGCCTCACAAAAATACCTACAAAAACCCAAAAATAAATCCTACACTAAAACTGTGCCCTCTCCCACACCACCCCTCCTGTACATGGGCCAGTCCATAACCGTTCGTACAGTTCTTAAGTCCAGTCCTTAACTGACCCATGTCAGATCCCTTAAGGAAGAAAAAAAAACACCCACAAATGCCCCCTCCCCACCTAGCACTCCAACCAACCAACTAAATACAACCTTACATACAAGACCACAACCCAATTTAGGCCCAAGTTCAGTGCCTGTAAGCCCTTCATACCATATCAGCTGAAAACAAAACAAAAAGCTATGGTGCACATGCAACAGCCCACCACCAGGGAGAAGGATGGCAGATCTGATACACTGAAGAAATTTAAACTCTTTCCCTAACTCCCCTTACTATTCTCCCTAATTCTATCCCTTCATCAAACTGACCCTACTATCACTCTATCTCTATCCCTGTATGCCTTTCCTTAACCAAAATAAAGGTACTCTACCAAAAAGGTCTAGTACCTAGGGCACATCAAAAGAAAACCCTCTCCATAGGAGAGAAGCCCTACTGGTGCCAAGACTGCCATACTCCAAAGACCTGATCTTCCCGAGGTCACCGGTGATGTTCCTACAGACCTCCACCTCGGAGAGGACTTTCTGCTGGGTTGACACTAAACACCGTGCATTCCACGTGTGATACTTAACCACTAAGCTAACTAAAAATAAAGTGCCCCGATCTCGGCCACCGAGGGTCCTGAATGCCCCATAAGCCCACTCCGGATAGGTAAGGCCGGCAAGCTGACTCCAGCCAATGGAAGCGCCCACCCGGTTGTAGACCCCTACGTTAAAGGGACAATGAAGCAGGAAGTGGTCCATGCTTTCCAGCGTGTCCACACACTCTTCTCGGGGACACCCCCGGTCATCAGAGTTCCTGTACTTCAGGTTGTCCCTTACACCTAGCTTCCCCTGAAAGCAGCGCCAGGCCAAGTCCCAAAACTTCTGGGGGATCCTTTTCAAGTTTAAAAGATACAACCCCACCCTCAGATCCCGACCTGGGCAGTCCCTGAGCGCCAGAGGCTTCTGGAAGTGGGTCAACAGAACCCGTTTGTCAAGGAACTGCCTTGACTGGGTCCTGATCTCCCACACTCCCAGACCCCACCGACGTAACGCCTTCAGAGTCGGGGTAGCGTAAGCCGGAAGATATCCATGGGGTGTACGGAGGTCCTTCACTTGCCCTCCTCTCTCCCATTCCTGGAAGAAAGGCCGAAACCATTCCCTGCAGGAGAGTACACACGGAGAAGCCCTCTCTTTCCAGAGGTTCGAGATGTTAGCTTTCAAGAAGGTGTTTGTTAAGAACACCACAGGGTTTACCATAGATAAACCCCCTAGTCTCCTCGTACGGTACGTAACCTCCCTCTTGACTAGGTTCAACCTGTTCCCCCATAACAGTTGGAAAAACAGGCTGTAGACCCTAGTGTAGTAAGCCTCTGGCAAGATACATACACTGCCCAGATAGATAAACAAGGGGAGCAGGTATGATTTGATCAGGTGTACCCTTTCTCTGAGAGTCATAGACCAACCCTTCCACTGGTTCACCCTCTGAGTGGCATCATGGAGCTTACCGTCCCAGTTTTTGGTGGGATAATCATCCTGGCCGAATGTGATGCCCAGAATTTTTGCTGAGTCTTGGGGCCCTGGGAGGGTGTCCGGGAGATCAAATGTGGGATCCCCCCCTCCCAGCCAGAGACTTTCACACTTTTCCCGGTTGATCTTGGACCCGGATGCCTCCGAGTAGCGCTCCACCTCTGACATCACCACATCGACCTCCTCCCTCGAGGAGACGAAAATAGTGACATCATCAGCATACGCCACCACTCTCTGGGTGACATCCAGCTCCACCAGACTCATCCCGACTCCCGCCAACGGCCCACGATCTACTCTCCAGACGAAGGGATCAATCGAGAACACGTATAAAAGCGGGCTCAAAGGACAACCCTGACGGACTCCGGACCCCACCTCAAAAGAGCGGCCAGACCACCCGTTCACCAGTGGGAAACTCTCTGCCCCGGCATACAAGATCTTAAGCCAATTCACAAAAGTACTCGGTAAGCCATATCTCAGGAGGACGGACCAGAGGTACTCGTGGTTCACCCGATCAAATGCTTTGGCCTGATCCAAGGACAGCAAGTACCCCTTCCAGAGACCCGCACTACTCCGCTCCACTGCCTCCCTGACACTGAGGACAGCACTTAAGGTGCTTCGGCATGGAACAGAGCAGTGCTGAGCCCCCGAAAGGAGCCGGGGTGCAAACTTCACCAGCCGATTAAACAGTATCTTGGCCAGAAGCTTCCTGTCCATATTGAGAAGAGCTATGGGCCTCCAATTCTCAACACGGCTAGGATCTTTACCTTTTGAGAGAAGAATCAGGGCTGACCTCCTCATTGACTTTGGCAGAGTGTCCGAGGAGAGACACTCATTGAATACCTTGGTCAAGAGAGGAGCTAAAGACTCCTTAAAGGTCTTATACCACTCGGATGTTAAGCCATCTGGACCTGGCGACTT
The DNA here is from genome assembly GCF_029499605.1 of Hyla sarda. Classification (NCBI taxonomy): domain Eukaryota; kingdom Metazoa; phylum Chordata; class Amphibia; order Anura; family Hylidae; genus Hyla; species Hyla sarda. The sequence continues at coordinate 373,646 of NW_026607595.1, forward strand.
CTTGGGGGCGAGCCCCTCGATCGCCAGTCTCACTTCCTCTTCCCTGATATCTTCTGCCAAAACATCAAGAGAGGGGTCTACCCTTGGCTCAGGAATGGTTTCAGCCAGGAAAACCGACATCCTGTCTCGATCTAGATCCTTCCTCCCCAAGAGGTGCGAGTAGAAGGATCTGACGACCTCCAGGATCCCTGATCTGGACCGATTCAGAGATCCTGTACTATCAACCAGTCCTGAGACTACTTTACTACTCACTGACATCTTGCAGTTCTTGTAAGGGTCGGGCGAGCGGTACTTCCCGTAATCCCTCTCAAAAACCAAAGATGCGTGCCTATCGTACTGACACCTCATCAGCAAGGACTTCACTCTGGAGATATCATCACGACTACCTCCAGTCGAGACAAGGAGCTCGAGTTTCCTCCTCAGACCCTGATACAAGCGATACCTGTTCAGGGACCTGAGGCTCGAGAGCTGGCGGAAGAACCCCGCAACCCGCTTCTTGAATATCTCCCACCACTCTGACTTACTACTACAAAGGCCCAGTAAAGGTACCTGACTCTGAAGAAAATCCTCAAAGGACTGTCTTATCTCCGCTTCCTCCAGGAGGGACGAATTCAGCTTCCAATAACCTTTACCCATCCGGGGGGTCTCTGAAACATTCAGGGAAAACAAAATCATACAGTGATCAGAGAACTCCACCTCAACCACGGACACTGCGGAAGAGACGGCTTCCTCCTTTAAATAAAACCTGTCTATCCTAGACCTGCGACTACCTTGATGATAGGTGAAACCCGCGTGGCCTGAGGGGCTCCGGATGTGGGCATCCTCTAGGCGAGCTTCCCTAACTATATTATTAAGGGCCACACTATCGCAATCCAGCGGACCGTTGGAGCCTCTCCTATCTTGGGACCTTGTGACATTATTGAAGTCCCCTCCAAAGATCACCAGCCGGCTAGTAAAAAGGAAGGGCTTAATCCTCATAAAGAGATTTTTACGGCCCAGCTTTGTTTGTGGGGCATAGATGTTTATGAGCCGGAGCTCTTGTCCCTTCATGAGGACATCTAAGATCAGGCACCTCCCCATTTCTAACTCAATAACCCGTCTGCATTCAACCGGAGCGGTAAAAAGGACCGCCACCCCACTATACGGCTCAGCCGCAAGAGACCAGTGGGAGGGCCCGCGCCTCCACTCTCTTCTGGCTTTCACCAGAGAGGCTAGATCTGACAACCTGGTCTCCTGTAAAAAGAAAATATCGGCTTCAACACGGCCAAGAAAATCGAAGGCTGCGAATCTAGCCGTATCTGACTTTATACTGGCACAGTTAATAGATGCCAGCGTCAATGGGGTGAGTGCCGCCATCATTGGTGATTGAGTTAGACGGCCACACCTTTACTTCTGCTTCCCCTTCTTTTTTGCCCCCTCATCCCCTGAAGAAGAGGAAAGGGCAGGACCACTTTTCGACCTTTTCTTAGACTCTGATTGGTCCATGGGGTCCCCGTCTCCATCCGGCCCCAGTCTAGCCCTGCCCTCCGAGGAAGGTGCCTCCGCAGGACAGGGCCCAGTTCCCCCCAGAGGCTCTCTTACCCTAGGCACCCCGCCCTCACCTTCCCCCTCCAAGGAGGGGGAGGAGATGGTATCGAGGACGAGGTACCGGTTTGACAGGTCAATCAGAGGGGGGGCAGTCAGGCTTCCGTTTTGGACCTGGCCCGTAGTACAAGGCTTAACAGAGGGCTCCGACCTCTTCTTTCTCCCTTTCCTTTTGCCCTTGTCTTTCTTTTTTGGCCTCTCCCCACTCTCCTCATCCACACTTTCATAGTGGGAGGAATCGGAAGGGTCGGCCATATTGCCTTCCTCTCTGCGCAGCCTCCTGATCTCCTCATTCAGCACATTCTCCCCCAGAGCTTCAGTGGTTACAGGGCCAGCTTCAGGACCAGGGGCCGGAGCTACCCCAGTCACCTGGGCACTCTCCAGCTCCCTACTCCTCCTACGAGTTTCCTCCCGCCTTAGTTTGGCGGGGCCCTTTATCCTCGTCACTAGCCCTGTTGTGCCCCCATCCCTGCTCGTACCCTCCCCAGCCGAGGCAACTTCACAGCTCTCCCCGGCCGGAGCAGTCGCAGCACGAGCGAAAGCACTCGGACAACGGCTGAAAGGGTGCCCGAGGACACCACACAGGTGGCACCGGATCTGCCTACAGGATGCGGCCAGATGACCCACCCCACCACACAAAGCACAGACCTGTACAGTACAGGCTGCGCTAAAATGGGTGGGGCTGCCGCACCTGTGACAGACCTTAGGCTGCCCCTGGTAGAAGACCTGGATCCTGTCACGTCCAAGGAAGGCGGCTGACGGAATGTGGGCAACTGTACTACCTGAACGTTTGAGTTTGACGGAAAACTTCCAGGCCCCGGACCAGATCCCGTGCTCATCCAAATTTTTCTTGGGCATGTCCGTCACATCCCCATATCGACCGAGCCAGGTCATGATGTCATAACAAGAAAGTGACTCATTACGGGTCAAAACTGTCACTTTCTTGACTGAGTTCTGACGGGAAATCGCCTTTACAGCAAAATCCCGCCAGCAGGGCTCGTTCTTCGCCACTTCGTAGTTTGACCAGAAGAGTTCGAGACCCTCCGGCCGAACAAAACTGACGTCAAACTCAGACGAACCGTAGGGGTGGATCAGGGCAAAGATGTCACTCGCCCTGAATTCCATCTGGAGGAGGAGCTCAACCACTTTAGCGCGAGGCGGGCACGCATCCTCGCCCCTCCAAATCAGACGGACCACATTCCTACGGTTATTGTCCTGCCCGGGTGTCGGGAGGGACCAGACCACCTCCCCATTCTGCTCTCGGAAAGCGCCCAAACCGTGCCTCTCTATCCAGAAAGACAGGTCGACCTCACCCCTTCCCTCTACCTGGATCGACCTGTCGCCCCTACGCAGAGCCTCCAGGAGGCGCTGTTGCAAGTAACCCCCGGGGCCGGACGGAGATGGGGACCCCACCGAATCCCCGGCAGCAACACTGGCATAGCTCCTAGGAGCAGTCACTGCCGGGGGGGCAGCCGGACCAGACCCAGACCCAGGAGCACCATTCACACCACAACTCCCATCATCCATACCAGATGTTGCATTCACACCACCACTACTCCCACCATCATTCACTCCACTGACACTCCTCCCAATCACAACACTACCACCCCCATCATTCTCACAACCTGCACTCACTTCCTGCCTAACATATCCTGGGCTGGCTGGGACTTGTAGTACCGCCGGTTTTAATACAGGTTTTCTTGCTGGCTTAGCTGCCGCTGGGGTCAACGCTGATGGCTCCTCCTTCATAGGCGATGTTACCACCTGACTCTGGGGCTGCCCCACCGGGCGCACCCCAGCTCCTCCCACAATGCCACCACTAGGCTTGCCCGACCGCTCAGGCTCTGCTGATGACACTGACGCCCGGACACTCTCCCCCCTCACAGAGGAGTGCCCCGCAGCGCCCGCAGAAACCACAGTACTCGGGGGACCGCCCCCCGAGCACACGGACCGACCTTTCTCTGCTTCCGACGCCCGGACACTCCCCCCCCTCACAGGAGAGTACCCAGCAGCGTCGGTAGTGCCCACAGCACTCGGGGAACCGCCCCCCAAGCACACGGCAGCATAGCTCTTCTCTGGCATTTGGACATGCCCCCCGCCACCCTGGGGCGTCCCAGCAGCGCCAGAGTTGCCCAACATGAGCCCATCCTGCCCTTCCCTACCGGCAGGACGGGTGGGCTTCACATCTATTGCGTCCATAGCCATTTCAGACGCCATTCTATACCCCCCTTGCTGGCCCCGCTCCACCACAGGAACGGCGTCTTGCAGTTTGGGGGGCTCAGCAGCCTGAACCAGCTTTGCAGCTGACCCAGACTGCTGGAAAGGTACGAACATGTACTGCACAGATTGTTGGGTCTTCTGCTTCTTTGCTTTACGCCTGACTTTTCCATCCTCGCACTGATCTTCACCGAAGGTGAAATTCTGGAGGTGGACTGGGGATTCCTGCATGACAATTGCCCTCAATAAACCCCCAGCCTCACTCTCCACATCGTCCTCCTCACTGTCAGTCACAGGGAGCGCCACTTGGGCCGGCTCTATGTAGCTGTCCTGGGTGTCACAGGGCATAGGAACAGACACAGCATCCTCCACCACATGCGCTCCTTCCTCTACCTTCTCCTTAACTCCTTCACTGCCATCCTCACTATCTTCACCGCCACTACTCTCCCCATCATCCACCTCAACCTCCACCTTACCTGGGGATTTCATGGCGGCAAACCTTTCATCATTTGCCAGCTTCTCTCTTAGAAGACCGCTGCCCTCCAGGATCTCTGCCTTCCTCTCCTCCAGCTTGGAAATCTGGGCTTTCAGGGCTGTGATCCTTTTCTTCAGCTCAGGCTTGCTTCTCCTGGACCCAGAGTTTGCCAGACTCTGAGTCCCACGCAGATCTTCTCTTGCAAGCCTGAGCTCTTTACTGCAGCGGTCGTATTCCGCAAAGCGTGCGGCCATGCGGGAGCAGTAGGTCTCACTTGATTCTTTGGGGCCTCTTTCAGCCCACATCTCCAAACTCTTCCTCCTTGTTTTCCTTCCACCACCAGATCTCTGGCTGGCACCTGTTGCTTGATGAGCAGAGCTTGCATTGCTGCAGACTCTGCTGGATCTTCTGCCTCCGGCTGGAACAATGGCTGTAGCAGTTTTCTCTCCACCCCCCGCCAGCCTTGAAGAACGGGGAATGGAGGCCTGAGGCTCCATGCAGGAAAGTTCTCCCAGGGAGCCTGCCACACCCCTGGGAAAGCCTTGATGTAAAATGCTGCTTCTCTGGATGTCTGGAGCTCAAAAGAGACACACCCGACAGCTTCTCACACAGAACTCCTCTGGACTACAGGATGTGCTCTCTGCTGACACATCTGTTCATGTCAGGAACTGTCCAGAGCAGGAGAGGTTTGCTATGGGGATTTGCTCCTACTCTGGACAGTTCCTGAGACAGACAGAGGTGTCAGCAGAGAGCACTGTGGTCAGACTGGAAAGAACAACTCAACTTCAGCAGCTGATAAGTACTGGAAGGATTAAGATTTTTTTTTATAGAAGTAATTTACAAATCTGTTTAACTTTCTGGAGCCAGTTGATGTGAAAAAATAGTTTTTAACTGGAATACCTCTTTAACCCCTTGGGGACTCAGGCTTTTTCCGTTTTTGCACTTTCGTTTTTTCCTACTCACTTTTTAAAAATCATAACCCTTTCAATTTTGCACCTGCAGATCCATATGAGGGCTTTTTTTTTTTTTGCACCACCAATTCTATTTTGTAATGACATCTGTCATTTTACCCAAAAATCTACAGCGAAACGGAAAAAAAAAAATCATTGTGCGACAAAATAAAAATTAAAATTCAATTTTCTAACTTTTTATGGACTTCCATTTGTACACAGTACATTTTGCAGTAAAAATTACCCCTTCTCATTATTCTGTAGGTCCATACGATTAAAATGATCCCCTACTTATATAGGTTGGATATTGTCGCACTTCTGGAAAATATCATAACTACATGCAGGAAAATTTATACGTTTAAAATTCTCATCTTCTGACCCCTATAACTGTAATTTTCCACGTACGGGTCGGTATGAGGACTAATTTTTTGCGCCGTGATCTGAAGTTTTTCTCTGTACCATGTTTGTTTTGATCGGACTTTTTGATCGATTTTTAATAATTTTTTTATGGTATAAAAAGTGACCAAAAATACGCTATTTTGGACTTTGGAATTTTTTTACATGTTCGCCATTGACAGAGCTGTTTAATTAACGATATATTTTTATAGTTCAGACATTTACGCACGCGGCGATACCATATATGTTTATATTTATTTTTATTTACATTTATTTATTTTTTTAAATGGGAAAAGGGGGTGATTTGAACTTTTATTAGGGAAGGGGTTAAATCACATTTATTAACACTTTTTTTTTGCAATGTTATTGCCCCCATTAGGAGACTATAATATACAGTACATTGATTGCCAGCACTGATCAATGCTATGCCTTAGCATTGCATTGATCAGTGTTATCGGTGGTCGATTGCTCAAGCCTGGATTTCAGGCTTGGAGCAATCAATCATCGATCGGACGCGCCGGAGGCAGGTGAGGGACCCTCCTCTTGTGTCCTTGGTACCCCGCAGTTTTGTAGTGACGGTCCTGATCAGCGCCCTCAGCCAGCTGGAAATGCTATTTTCCTATTTTAAACGCCGCAATCAATTTTTTTGCTTTAAATCAACTGGTGCCAGAAAGTTAAACAGATTTGTAAATTGAAAATCTTAATCCTTCCAGTACTTATCAGCTGCTGTATGCTCCACAGGAAGTTCTTTTCTGTCTGACCACAGTGCTCTCTGCTGACACCTCTGTCCGTTTTAGGAACTGTCTAGTGCAGGATAGGTTCGCTATGAGGATTTGCTCCTACTCTGGACAGTTCCTGACATGGACAGAGGTGTCAGCAGAGAGCACTGTGGTCAGACAGAAAGGAAATTAAACAAGAAAAGAACTTCCTGTGGAGCATACAGCAGCTGATAAGTACTGGAAGTATTAAGATTTTGTTTTGTTTAACTTTCTGTCACAAAAATGTTCTCCAGCAGAGTACCCCTTTAACTCATACTAATAGTCATGGGTATGTCTATTATATTTGGGGGGGGGGGGGGTGTCTATGATAATTGAGGATATGTCTATTATATTTGTGGGTATGTCTATTATAATTGAGGGTGTGTATTATTTTTATAATTGAGGGGGCGTCTATTATAAATGGGGATGTGTCTATTATAATTGGGGGGTGTCTATTATAATTGGGGGGGTGTATTATAATTGAGGATGTGTATATAATTGGGGTGTGTCTATTATAATTGGGGGTGTGTCTAATATAATTGGGGTTGTCTATTATAATTGAGGGTGACTCCTTTATAATAATTCCTTATTTATATAGCGCCCACAGATTCCGCAGCGCTGTACACTCATATTGGTCCCCATTGGGGTCACATGTTTTTGAAGTGTGGGAGGAAACCGGAGGAAACCCACACAAACATGGAAGAACATACAAACTCTTTGCAGATGTTGTCTTCTGTGCTGCAAGGTAACAGTGCAAACCACTGAGCCCCCGTGCTGCCCCATGAGGGGGGTTTATCCTAATATATATATATATATCTGGTTCATTACGAGTCCAATCCTCCTCCCTTGTGGGCCGGTGCAGTGCCGTAGATTGTGATTTGCCATAGATTGTGATGGAGTGACTCAGCAGTTTTCCCTGCTCGAGCGCTCCGCCTCCATCACATTCTATAGGCTGACACTCGCACACCCCCCAACCATTGGTTACTGCGGGGGCTGGGGGGTGTGCGAGTGTCACGTGACATATTTAACCATCAGGCATCGCAGCTCACGACAGTCTCACTTGGGCTATGACAGGGACAGGATCTCTCCCTGTAATAGCCCGAAGCTGCACGGAGCTCTCATGGCGTCTGTGGCCCGATTCTGAGAGCGGTATTGGGCCACAGAAGCTAATACTTTTATTGTCACCCGCCAGTGCGCTCGCTCGACACCGCTATCGGGATCCCTATGCCCGATAGCGGCGTTATCAGCTTGTCACCCGCCAGCGCGATCGCTCGACAGTGCTATCAGGATCCCTATGCCCGATAGCGCTGACAACCGCTTGCCTCCCCTGCTCTGCTCCCCGTCCCGTTAACTCTCAGGGAATGGGGAACAGAAAGTAGAGCAGCGGGCGCCGCTAAAGTAGTACTGCGCATGCGCAGCACTACGCAAATAGCATAGGTAGGTAGCGTAGCCGTACATTAGTGTAGGTTGTAATTTAGCATAGTTTAGCATTAATAGTGAAAGGAGGTTAGGCACCACAACTCCCAGCATGGGAGTTGTAGTTTAGGACTACAACTCCCAGCATGCCCAGACAGCTAAAGGCTGCCCAGGCATGCTGGGAGTTGTAGTTTAGGACTACAACTCCCAGCATGCCCAGACAGCTAAAGGCTGCCCAGGCATGCTGGGAGTGGTAGTTAAGCTTAGATTAGACAGCGAAGGGACCACAACTCCCAGCATGCCCAGACAGCTAAAGGCTGCCCAGGCATGCTGGGAGTTGTAGTTTAGCTAAGATTAGACAGCAAAGGAACCACAACTCCCAGCATGCCCAGACAGCTGAAGGCTGCCCGGGCATGCTGGGAGTTGTAGTGCAGTGAAGGCACCAGAACTCCCAGCATGCCCAGACAGCTGAAGGCTGCCCAGGCATGCTGGGAGTTGTAGTTTTACACAGGTATAAAGTAGTTAGCGTAGCGTTAGCTCAATTTTAGCGTAGCTTTAGTTTAGTGTTAGCGCAGTTGTAGCTTATTTAGCATAGCGTAGTGTTAGCGCAATTGTAGCGTAGCTTAGTGCTAGCGTACTTTTAGCGTAGTGTAGTGTTAGTGCACTTTTAGTGTAGTGTTAGCATACTTTTAGTATATTTAGCGTAGTGTAGTGTTAGTGCACTTTGTGTAGTGTTAGCATACTTTTAGTATATTTAGCGTAGCGTATTGTTAGCGTAGTCTTAGATTAGTTAGCGTAGTGTAGTGTTAGCGTAGTGTAGTGTTAGTCCAGTTCTAGCATAGTTGGCGTAGTTGTACACGGGTGTAGTGTAGCTAACTTAGTTTTACAGGCAGATGAAGTGTAGTTTAGAGAGTTTAGCGTGGGGTGTAGCTTAGCTTAGTCATAAAGTGAAGGGGCTACAACTCCCAGCATGCCCAGAGAGCCAAAGGCCGTCCGGGCAGGATGGAAGTTGTAGTTTTGCAAAAGTAGCAGAGGCAGTTGCGCTCTGCTATGTTAATGCAGTATACAGCCACCTGTATAGATGGCTGGATACGGTGATCACAAGGCCACTTACCCACCTCCGTTCCTGCTCCGTCACTGGACTATTAGCAATGCAGGAAGATGACGGAGCTGGAACGGGGGTGGTAAGTTAGGCTCTCCAGGTAATAACCCATTTTTTTTGTGTTTGTCTTCTCTTTTCAGATACGTGAATGCGGAGGACTACATGGGAATCGGTGGACTACGACGATGACCTGCATTTTTTTCTTTTCTTTTAATAAAATGGTTAACGAGGGCTGTGGGGGAGTGTTTTTCCTAATAAAAATGTTTTAACTTGTGTGTGCTTTTTTTTTCTTTGTTATTACTTTACAGGCTTAGTAGTGGAAGCCCTCTTGTAGACGAAGTCCATTACTAAGCCGGGGCTTAGCGTTAGCCCCAAAAACAGCTAGCACTAACCCTCAATTATTACTCCGGTATCCAACGCCACAGGGGTACCGGGAAGAGCCGATACCAACAGGCCCAGAGTGCCAAATATGGCGCAATTGGGCCTGGGCAGTAACGGGCTGGCGTTATTTAGGCTGGGGAGGGCCAGTAACGATGGTCCTCACCCACCCTGGTAACGTCAGGCTGTTGCTGTTTGGTTGGTATTTGGCTGGAAATGAAAAGACGGGGAACCACACACGTTTTTTTTAAATTTTTAAATTTTAAATTTTTTTTTTAGTCGCCGCCGAAAAGTGACCTCCGTGATGCCGTGCAGAGGAGCCGGGAGAGAGCGTAACTCATCTGCTTCACTGACCCCGCAAGACAGCCGAAGTGCAGACAAGTAAGGAAAGGGGAAGAGTGGTCTTCAACCTGTGGACCTCCAGATGTTGCAAAACTACAACTCCCAGCATGCCCGGACAGCAGTTGGCTGTCCGGGCATGCTGGGAGTTGTAGTTTTGCAACATCTGGAGGTCCGCAGGTTGAAGACCATTGAATGCCATAGGAGGAACATGATGGGGGAATAATGAGACGGGGAAATGATGAGGGGGGGATGAGACAGGGGGAAATGATGAGAGGGAAGAATGATGGGGGATGAGACAGGGGGAAATGATGGGGGGATGAGGGGGGATGAGACAGGGGGAAATGATGAGGGGGGATGAGACAGGGGGAAATGATGAGGGGGGGTGATGGGGGGATGAGACAGGGGGAAATGATGGGGGGATGAGAGGGGATGAGACAGGGGGAAATGAGGGGGGATGAGACAGGGGGAAATGATGAGGGGGGATGATGGGGGGAAGAGGGGGGAAATGATAAGGGGATGATGGGGGGATGAGACAGGGGGAAATGATGAGGGGGGGTGATGGGGGGATGAGGCAGGGGGAAATGATGGGGGGGGATGAGACAGGGGAAAATGATGGGGGGGATGAGAGGGGATGAGACAGGGGGAAATGATGAGAGGGGGGATGATGGGGGGAAGAGGGGGGAAATGATGAGGGGGGATAAGACAGGGGGAAATGATGAGGGGGGGATGAGACAGGGGGAAATGATGAGACAGGGTGGGGGATGATGAGGGGGAATGATGAGACATGGGGAGATGATGAGATATGGGGGGTGGCGATGAGAGGGGTAAATGTGGCACAGGAACTGATAAAAGGGAAGGAATGATGTGGCACTGGAGGGGACGGGACCAAACTGAGGTGCAGAAGAAAACGAAGTTGGGGAGATGATGTGGCATTTAGTCCAAGTCATTTATTTTACATTTTATTTTTTTTACTTAAATTTCCCTGTTAAAATGGGGGTGCGTGTTATACACCGATAAATACGGTAGTTATGACTTTTTCCAGAAGTACGACAAAATCAAACCTATATAAGTAGGGTATTATTTTAATCGTATGGACCTACAGAATAAAGATAAGGTGTCATTTTTACCAAAAAATGTACTACGTAGAAACGGAAGCCACCAAAAGTTACAAAACAGCGTTTTTTTTTTTCAATTTTGTCTCACAATGATTTTTTTTTCCATTTCGCCGTAGATTTTTGGGCAAAATGACTGACGTAATTAAAAAGTAGAATAGGTGGCGCAAAAAATAAGCCATCATATGGATTTTTAGGTGCAAAATTGAAAGAGTTATTATTTTTTTAAAGGCAAGGAGGAAAAAACGAAATTGCAAAAACTGAAAAACCCTCGGTCCTTAACCCCTTAAGGACTCAGCCCATTTTGGCCTTAAGGACTCAGACAATTAAATTTTTACGTTTTCATTTTTTCCTCCTCGCCTTCTAAAAATCATAACTCTTTTATATTTTCATCCACAGACTAGTATGAGGACTTGTTTGTTGCGCGACCAGTTGTCCTTTGTAGTGACATCACTCATTATATCATAAAATGTATGGCGCAACCAAAAAACACTATTTTTGTGGGGAAATTAAAACGAAAAACGCAATTTTGCTAATTCTGGAAGGTTTCGTTTTCACGCCGTACAATTTCTGGTAAAAATGAAGTGTGTTCTTTATTCTGAGGGTCAATACGGTTAAAATGATACCCATTATTACATACTTTTACATTATTGTTGCGCTTAAAAAAAATCACAAACTTTTTAACCAAATTAGTACGTTTATAATCCCTTTATTTTGATGACCTCTAACTTTTTTATTTTTCCGTATAAGCGGCGGTATGGGTGCTCATTTTTTGCGCCATGATCTGTACTTTTTTTTATACCACATTTGCATATAAAAAACTTTTAATAAATTTTTTATAATTTTTTTTAATACAATGTATTAAAAAAGTAGGAATTTTGGACTTTTTTTTTTTTTCGTTCACCGTACGGGATCATTGACATTTTATTTTAATAGTTCGGACATTTACGCACGTGGTGATACCAAATATGTCTATAAAAAATGTTTTTTACGCTTTTTGGGGGTAAAATAGGAAAAAACTGACGTTTTACTTTTTTATTGGGGGACGGGATTTTTCACTTTTTTTTTACTTTTACTTTTACATTTTTTTACATTTTTTTTTACACTTGAATAGTCCCCATAGGGGACTATTCATAGCAATACCATGATTGCTAATACTGATCTGTTCTATGTATAGGACATAGAACAGATCAGTATTATCGGTCATCTTCTGCTCTGGTCTGCTCGATCACAGACCAGAGCAGGAGACGCCGGGAGCCGGACGGAGGAAGGAGAGGGGACCTCCGTCCGGCGTTCTGAATGATCGGATCCCCGCAGCAGCGCTGCGGGCGATCCGATCGTTCATTTAAATCGCGCACTGCCGCAGATGCCGGGATCTGTATTGATCCCGGCACCTGAGGGGTTAATGGCGGACGCCCGTGAGATCGCGGGCGTCGGCCATTGCCGGCGGGTCCCTGGCTGCGATCAGCAGCTGCGATCAGCAGCCGGGATCAGCCGCGCATGACACGGGCATCGCTCCGATGCCCGCAGTTATGCACAGGACGTAAATGTACGTCCTGGTGCGTTAAGTACCACCTCACCAGGACGTACATTTACGTCCTGCGTCCTTAAGGGGTTAAATAAAATAATTTTTCCAATGTGTTTTTTTTTATGAATTTTCAGGGTTAGTAGTGGAAGCTGGTCTTATTGACTGAATCCATTACTAAGCCAGGGCTTAGCGCTAGCCCCAAAAACAGCTAGCGCTAACCCCCAATTATTACCCCGGTACCCACCGCCACAGGGGTGCCGGGAAGAGCCGGTACCAACAGGCCCGGAGCGTCAAAAATGGTGCTCCTGGGCCTAGGCGGTAACAGGCTGGCGTTATTTAGGCTGGGGAGGGCCAGTAACAATGGTCCCCGCCCACCCTGGTAACGTCAGGCTGTTGCTGTTTGGATGGTATTGTGCTGAGAATGAAAATACGGGGAACCCTATACGTTTTTTTTTTTTTTGTTTTTATTTAAATAGTTGTAGTTCTGTAACATCTGTCCCTTTTGAAAATTGCTTCTCTACTTTGAAGCCCTCTAATTTAAAAAAAAAGCAAAAATATGTCCATTTTATAATGCCAACATAAAGTGAACATATTGTACTTGTGAAGAAAAATAAAATTTATTGTGAATATCAATTTTCCTTACAAGTAGAGAGCTTCAAAGTTAGAAGAATGCAAAATTTTCAAAATTTTCATTAAATTTGGGGATTTTTCACCAAAAAAGGATGCAAGTAACGCCGAAAATTTACCACCAAAATAAAATAGAATATGTCACGAAAAAACAATCTCAGAATCAGAATATTCGGTAAAAGTGTTTTCGCGTTATTAATTCGTAAAGTGACGGTGGTCAGAATTGCGAAAAAGGGCCCAGTCCTTAAGGTGAAAAAGGGTTGCGTCCTTAAGGGGTTAAGAAACACCTTATTTTCCGTCCGCCAATACAAAATTCTCTAATAGTGCCCCTCCCGAGACTAGACTCTGGATCCGCCCCTGGTTGTGGTTAAACTTTACTTTCATGGAAAAGTTTCTGAGTTGCCCATAGCAACCAATCAGATTGCTTCCTTCATTTTTCAGAGGCCTTTTCAAAAATGAAAGAAGCAATCTGATTGGTTGCTATGGGCAACAGCACAACTCTTCCTCTGCACTGGTTTTGCTGAATCTCCCCCAGAGAGGAAGATTTATCAAAACCCAAAACCTGTCCAGAGGAAAAGTTTCTGAGTTGCCCATAGCAACCAATCAGATCGCTTCTTTAATTTTTCATAGGCTTTTTCAAGAATAAAAGAAGCAATCTGATTGGTTGCTATGGGCATCTCAGCAGCTTTTCCTCTGGTCAGGTTTTGATAAATCTCTCTCTATGGGGGAGATTCATCAAAACCAGTGCAGAGGAAGAGTTATGCAGTTGCCCATAGCAACCAATCAGATTGCTTCTTTCATTTTTTAAAAGACCTCTGAAAAATGAAGGAAGCAATCTGATTGGTTGCTTTGGGCAACTCAGAAACTTTTCCAGAAATGGAGGATGCTAACTTTTTGTATCTTATATGGAATTATTCCTATATTCATACATTTTGGAATCATCGATCTTATTGAAAAAAGGTATAACATTAAGATCGAACGAGACCCTTAGATGCTTATCCTTGGAGATGTCGGGGAGTCTATATATAAGAAAAGTTTAATTAGGCTATTTCCTTATGCAAAGGTGCTGTCCGGGCATGCTGGGAGTTGTGGTTTTGCAGCGGTTGGGGGTTCACAGCTTAGAGACCACTGCTATAGAGGGTGCAAATGTATCCGAGCCCTGGAACTCAAATAATGTGAAATATGAGATGATCAAAATGGAGCCCCTGCCCTAATTACTTGGGTTCTGGGGTCTGTAAGGTCCATAGTAGAAACATCAGGTTATGTCCATAGCAGATACTAAATCATGGCAGCTCTAAGAAACAAGCAGTCATCGTGACATCAGACATGTGATGTCATAGACAGCTGGAGTCCTGACATTCCACTGACAGCCGCCCGAGCCTTCATTCTGTAGATTGTTACAGTGCGATTAGCAACTTCTATTTCTTCTTCTTGACTGAGATGGAGCTAAAAGGTTTGGGGTTCGTCCCCCTTCTGTTGGCGTTTTGGTGTGCGGCCTGGCTTGCCACCAGCTACATCGTGACGGTCGTCCTCGGCCATGCCGCCTCGCCACTGATGCACATCAGGTAAGATAAACAAGCACAAGATTCTTATTTCATGGGTTGGGAGTGAGGAAATATCCACAATAACATTGGTTTCTTTTCCTTCACAGTGACGTGGGAAATTTCTTTCCCGAAAGCATATTATTGAGAATTGGTTTCATAGGGACATCCATTGGCACTTTGGTACTAACCTTTCTTATTTATAAGTATATGGTTATGCATACTGAAGAGTTCAGGGGTCATCAGGTCCTGATCCAGAGGATCCTGCTGGCCATTGTGTGGGCCTCCTGTTTTGGTACAGCTGTCATGCATGTATTGTCCCCCGAAGAATATCCCAGGATACACTTTGTCAGCACGATAATTTCCATTACATGTGAAGCCTTATACTACCTTGGGCAGTCCATCCAGATGTATAAATTACCAGGAGCAAACAAAGTCATCCGCCATAGTAGATGCACCTGCTGTGGCCTGACTTTTACCTGCGCAATTTTCTACTTTGGATATAAAACATTACAGGAATTATTCTATGATGATGAAGACTGGGACGAGATCCGTGAAATCACCACCATAATCATCGAGTGGGTGATGCTTCTACTGATCCTGATAAACATCGTGACCTATTATTCCACCATGCAGAGGTTAATGTTAACCGTCTCCAGGAACAGCTGCAAACTCTCTCTTAGAGTAAGAATTGATGACTTCGGGGTGTAGACCACCACGTGGGCCATCAAGTGGACTTCTGGGAGAGATACTGCACAGGACACGGGAAAACCATAAAAAAAATAATATGAGCTGGTAATATTACCTATACAAAAAAAATTTAAAAAATTAAAAAAAAATATTAGTGTGTGATGTGTAATACCTACCGTATATACTCGAGTATAAGCCGAGTTTTTCAGCACCATTTTTCGTGCTGAAAACGCCCCCCTCGGCTTATACTCGAGTGATCTCTCCGCCTGTCAATCCCTTTTCAGTGGTCTTCAACCTGCGGACCGCCAGATGTTGTAAAACTACAACTCCCAGCATGCCCAGACAGCCGATGGCTGTCCGGGCATGCTGGGGGTTGTAGTTTTGCAACATCTAGTTTTGCAACATCATCCAGGCCCCCCCCCCCCCTCTTTTGTTTTGTACTCACCCCCCCACGGCGGGAAGTTAGGGTGAGCTGGTCCGGGCCATCTATGCTGCAGGGACCATCCGGTGGGGAGGGATACTCGTTCCGGGCTGTCCATTTTCACCCGAGGGCCCTCTTCATGCGCAACGTCCCTGTGCGTCGTCGTCAAGGCAACATCACTAGGACCAGCTCACCCTAACTTCCTGCCAAGGGGAGGTGAGTACAAAACAAAAAGGCCACAGTGGTCTTCAACCTGCGGACCTCCAGAGGTTTCAAAACTACAACTCCCAGCATGTCCGGTCAGCCAATAGCTGTCCGGGTATGCTGGGAGTTGTGGTTCTGCAACATCTGGAGGTCCGCAGGTTGAAGACCACTGATGAAGGTATTGACAGGCGGTGATGAAGAAAGGTAGGGGGATGATGATTAAGGGGGGGGATGATGATGAAGGTCGCAGTTGTCTTCAACCTGCGGACCTCCAGAGGTTTCAAAACTACAACTCCCAGCATGCCCAGAGAGCCGATGGCTGTCCGGGCATGCTGGGGGTTGTAGTTTTGCAACATCTAGAGGTCCGCAGGTTGAAAACCACTGATGAAAGGATCGACAGGTGGTAATGATGAAGGGGGGGGGGGATAATGACGGGGGTCTGGATGATTACATGGGGGGATGATGTATTTCCCACCCTAGGCTTATAGTCGAGTCAATAACTTATTTTTTTTTGGGGGGGGGGGGTCAAATTACGGGCCTCGGCTTATATTCGGGTCGGCTTTTACTCGAGTATATACGGTAGTTAGAAAACCAGAATCATTATAACCTCCCTCTGCATTACCCTGTTTATTATTTTCCAAGCAAGCACTTTGTTCTAATTCGTCCACTCTCTGGCGTGCTCCTTGTATAAGGGGTTTGGGATACACTTTTTGTTTAAAACGATTCTCCAGGTTATCTAGTTGTTGATGGCATTTTTGTGTGGAAGAACAATTCCTCCGGATTCTTTTCATTTGACCGAATGGAATGTTCTTCTTCCATTGTTTCCGATGGCAACTGTTAAAGTCGAAGTAGTTCCTTAAAATAGGTGTCAGTATGCAGACAGCCATCCGGAATATAGATATTTAAATCCAGGAACTCAAATGTTTTGGGGGACTGATGCAGCTCTGCCTTTGGGAATCTCTGGCTCTGCCATAGCGCTTTTTTTGAAGGGGCGTGTCGGCTGCCGCTTCGTCTGGTGGTCAACACGCGCTATCTGGCCAGCGAGCCAGGGCCCCGTACAGGAGATCGCGGGGGCCCCCCAGCGGTCAGACCCCTCCCCCGCAATCTGAAACTTATCCCCTACCCTTGGGATAGGGGATGTTTTTCAGCACTGGACTACTCCTTTAATTGCCTCCAAAATGAAGTTCCTCTAATGTATTTTTTTTCGGTCTTTATGTACCTTAGGTAGAAAATAAACATAAGGTACATTTAGGTTGGGGTTAAATATATATCATGTTTTTCCCTCTTAACTCCTTGGGGACGGAGCCCATTATAACCCTAAGGACGGGAGCATTTTTTGCAATTCTCATCACTATCACTTTAAGCGTTAATAACTCTGGGATGCTTTTACTTTTCATTCTGATTCCGAGATAGTTTTTTCGTGGCATATTCTACTTTATGTTAGTGATACATTTTTGTCGATTCTTGAATCATTTCTTGGTGAAAAATTCCAAAATTCGATGAAAAAATTGAAAATTTTGCATTTTTCTAACTTTGAAGCTCTCTGCTTGTAAGGAAATCAGACATTCCAAATAAATTATATATTTATTTACAAATACAATATGCCTACTATATATTTGCATCATAAAGTTGACATGTTTTTACTTTTGGAAAACATCATAGGAATTAAAAGTTCAGAAGCAATTTTCCAATTTTTCACAAAATTTTCAAAATCGGAATTTTTCAGGGGCCAGTTCAGTTTTGAAGTGGATTTGAAGGCCCTTCATATTAGAAATACCCCATAAATTACCCCATTATAAAAACTGCACCCCTCAAAGTATTCAAAATGACATTCAGTAAGTTTGTTAACCCTTTAGGTGTTTCTCAGGAATAGCAGCAAAGTGAAGGAGGAAATTCAAAATATTCATTTTTTACACTCGCATGTTCTTGTAGACCCAGTTTTTGAAATTTTACAAGGGGTAATAGGAGAAAAAGCCACACAAAATTTGTAACCCAATTTCTCTCGAGTATGGAAGTACCTCAAATGTGTATGGCAAGTGTTCAGCGGGCGCAGTAGAGGGCTCAGAAGGGAAGGAGCGACAATGGGATTTTGGAGAGTGAATTTTGCTGAAATGGTTTTTGGGGGCATGTCACATTTAGGAAGCCCCTATGGTGCCAGAACAGCAAAAAAAAAACATGGCATACTATTTTGGAAACTACACCCCTCAAGGCACGTAACAAGGGGTCCAGTGAGCCTTAACACCCCACAGGTGTTTGACGACTTTTCGTTAAATTCGGATGTGTAAATGAAAAAAAAAATGGTTTTTGGGGGCATATCACATTTAGGAAGCCCCTATGGTGCCAGAACAGCAAAAAAACAAACACATGGCATACAATTTTGGAAACTACACCCCTCAAGGCACGTAACAAGGGGTCCAGTGAGCCTTAAACTTTTCGTTAAATTCGGATGTGTAAATGAAAAAAAAATATTTCACTAAAGTGCAGTTTTTCCCCAAATTTACCATTTGTACAAAGGGTAATGGGAGAAAAATCCCCCGCAAAATTTGAAACGCAATTTCTCCCGAGTACAGAGATAACCCATATGTGGCCCTAAACTGTTGCCTTGAAATACGACAGGGCTCTGAAGTGAGAGAGCGCCATGCGCATTTGAGGCCTGAATAAGGAATTTGCAGTAGGGGTGGACCCGGTTACAAGGATGGGGCTTGTCTCCACCAAAACCCTACAGCAGTGTTTCCCAAACAGGGTGCCTCCAGCTGTTGCAAGACTCCCAGCCTGTCAGGACAGTCTATGGCTGTCCGGCAACACTGGGAGTTGTGGTTTTGCAAAAGCTGGAGGCGCTGTTTAGGAAACACTGCCCTATGAGACGTTTTTCATTTTTATTGGGGGGGGGGGGGCGACGTGTAAGGGGGTGTATGTGTAGTGTTTTACTTTTTATTATTTGTTAGTGTAGTGTTTTAGGATACATTCACACAGGCACGAGTTCGCCTTGGGGTGACTATGGCTCCAGCCACACTAAACACCTGCTCTGATGGCACACTACTGGCCGGGCAGGACAGCTTTTCCAGGGCAAATTCCGCTAGTTGCGGCCATAAATCGAGTTTGGCTGCCCAGTAGTCCAGCGGATCTTCAACGGTTGTTGGCAGGGTCATGTCGAGGTAAGCCACCACCTACTGGTTCAGGTCCTGCTCCATGTCCACCTGCTGCTGATGAGTAGCTTCACTATGCGGCTGAAGGAAGCTACTCATCAGCGACTGTAGACTCAGGCTGTTGCTGATTGAGCCGGTACTGCTCCTGCCACCCCTCCCCTCCCCAGCAACCGTGCCAGTGGAAGGTGAGCGCAGAGGGCCCCCCGAGTCAGACCTGCGAGTGGATGGACCATGTGGCCGATAGGCATCGGCCAACCGACTACGTAGAAGCTCCTTGAAGTAGGTCAGTTTGTCCTCCCTCTCAATGGGTGTAAAAAAGGCCCCCATTCTGGGCCGGTAGCGAGGGTCTAGTAAGTTGGAGATCCAGAAGTCATCGCGCTGACGAATTGTGACAAATTGGGGGTCACTACGCAAGCAACTCAGCATGTATCGTGCCATTTGTGACTCGCTGGGACTATCTGCCTCCATCTCCACTGCATACTGCCACGGTGTGTCTGGGTTCTCTGTCTCGCCTCCCTCGTAATAACCCTCCAGCTCCTCTGGCTGCTCCTGCTCCTCCTCTCCTGTCCAATGACCAGAAACACCGGCCATCTCATCCACCGTAAACTGTGCTCCGCTCTGCCCCACATCATCCTCCTCCAGTTTATTCCCCACAGGACTCATGTAGCCTTCTGATGTAGGCGAAATGTCTCCATTGCCGTGACCAGCTATGTTTTCAATAATTTTTGGGAGTAAATGTAGGAGTGTAATTACGTCATTCATGGCGTAATTCGAGCGACTAACAAAAATGTGGCTTCCTCAAAGGGCCTCAGCAAACGGCAGGTGTCACGTATGAGCTGCCACTCGTTCACATTGAAGTTACACAGGGGAGTACTCCTATCTGCTTGTATCATCAAAAAATCTGTGATGGCTTTTCTTTGTTCGTATAGTCTGTCCAACATATGGAGGGTGGAATTCCAAAGTGTGGCAATGTCACAAATGAAACTATGTTGTGGGATACCGTTCTGACGCTGCAGCTCAAGCGAAGTGTGCTTGGAGGTGTACGAGTGGCTGAAGTGCATGCACAGTTTCCTTGCCATTGTCAGGACGTCTTGCAAATGGGGTGAAGACTTGATGAACTTCTTGACAACCAGATTCAACACGTGTGCCATGCAGGGCGAATGGTTCACACTTCCTTGTCGCAGCACGGCCACAATGTTCTTCCCATTGTCGGTCACCATGGTTCCCATTTCCAGTTTTCGTGGAGTAAGCCATACTCGGATTTCTTCCCTAATGAACTTTAGCAGTTCCTCCCCTGTGTGCCAAGGCAAACCATGTGAAGGACGACTTGACACCGCTGTGCCCTACACACGTGGTATGATGAAGGGCCACCAAGATTTGGACGTGCAGTGGAGGCCGAGGACACGGGGAGGAGGAGGAGGTGCACACTGTAAAAGGACCAACTGCCTGGGAGCCAGAGCGTGGAGGAGGAAGCAGTGTGACCTGTCCAAGTTCCTGTTGTGGCTGTGCAGGAACAACATTTACCCAGTGGGCCGTGCACTTTTGAACACACTGACAGGCTCAAGGACTGGCCCACCTTCTCTTGTACAAACTTATGCAGGGCTGGTACTGCCTTCTTCGCAAAGAAATGACGGCTTGGGACTCTCCACCGCGGCTCGGCACAAGCCATCAATTCCCTGAAAGCTGCAGAGTCCACCAGTTGGAAAGGGAGGGACTGCAACACCAGCAACTTGGACAGGAGCACATTCAACTTCTGCGCCGTTGGATGAGTGGGCGCATACTGTTGTCTCCTGGACATGGCTTCGCCGATCGATTGTTGGCGGAATGGCTGACTACGAGCGGATGAAGCAGGAGCGCAAGAAGGAGGGTTTGACACAATGCTCCCTTCGGCTGAGGTGGTGGAGCCTTGGCTGGATGACGGAGGGAGCGGATGGCCACTGGGTGATGAGGCAGGCTGGACCACTACCTCAGAGCCACGGTTATCCCAGGCCGCTTTATGGTGGCGAATCATTTGTTGATGCAGGGCCGTGGTGCCGAGATTGGGACCCTGGCCACGCTTCACTTTCTGCCCACAGATTTTGCATGTGACTACGCTAAGGTCCTCCGGATTCTTTATGAAGAACAACCACACCGCAGAGTAGCTGATTTTCCCACCCGCAGTTCGCACTATTTCACTGCTATTGGCGCCGTCTCCAGGAACCCCTGTTCCACTACCTCCCTGGATGGTAGCTTGCCGCGAAGCAGGTGGTCTCCCCCTGGCACGTTTGGCTCCTGAATTTCCACTACTGCCACCACCACGCTGATTGCCAACCGTGCTACCGCCTTGCTGCCTCATAGACAAAGAGCAAATCTCTTCTACTGATGATGATGAAGCCCCGGCTTCTGCACCCGGCTCCCAATTGCGATCGGCTTCATGATCATCAAAAGATGTGTGCACGTCACTGATGTCCTCCTCGTGTTCCACAACAGTGTCTGCCTCAGGACCCTGAACAATTGAAACACCGCCTCCCACATCACTCTCCTCATCACTACTTGCCCGCCTTGCGGAGCAAGGGACGCATGTCTCCTCACATTCTTGGCTGCCCATTAGATGCTGACTGTCCTCTATTACATCATCCTCACTAAATAGTGGAGCTGAACCCAAAGCATGAGATACTTCTTTGGGAGAGGGAACAGCATAGGACAAAGGCAATGGGATTACAGGGACTGCTCCCGGGCCATGCCAACTGAGGGTTGTGTCTGAGGAACCCACTGACTCTTAACTGGGGTTGTCAGATGTCGCTTGTGATGATGGGGATGAGTGTGCAAACCAATTGACGAGGAGAGATGGATCGACGACACGACCGCTGGGTGTTAACGGGAGCTCAGGCCTATTGCTGCGACTCCTGCTGCCACTCGCCCCAAGTCTGCTGCCAACTCTGCCTGACGTATGTAGGCCTCTGCCCCTTCTCTGTGCACGTCCTGGCACTTCCCTGCCTGACATACTTAGTGCGTTTATGAGGGTATAGAACAGCAGCAGGCGATTACTTACGGCTGTCCTTTCAAAGTATATAGGCCCTAGACAGAATAACAGTTACTAAATAGTACACTCCTTGGTTCTATGTATGCCCTTTGCAATGATGAGCGCACTGTTAAGCATATTTATACGCAGAAAAAAAATTGTTGTATACACCAGCCAGTGTATACTAATGTGTGGAATAGCACTGAATTTAGCACAGAGACAGAAAAAAAGGTGGTATATGGTACGCTATCTGCTTGTATTTAGGCCCTATGCAATGATAAGGCCACTGTTAAGTGTATTTGTACTCAGGATAACCTTTTTTTTTTTCTTTAATACACCGGCAGGTGTATAACGTGTGGTATAACACTGAATTTAGCACAGAAACAGAAAAAAAGGTGGTTTATGGTACGCTATCTGCTTGTATGTAGGCCCTTTGCAATGATAAGGCCATTGAAAAAGCGTATTTGTACTGAGGAAAAACTTTTTTTTCTTTAAAACTCCATCAGGTGTATAACTTGTGGTATAACACTGAAGTTAGCAGAGAGACAGAAAAAAAGGTGGTATATGGTACGCTATTTGCTTGAATTTAGGCCCTTTGCAATGATAAGGCCACTGTTAACTCCTTAAGGACACATGACGTACCGCTACGTCAAGTGTCCCGGTCCTGCGATATAACGCGGGGTTACACGGTAACCCCGCATCATATCGCGGCGGGCCCGGCGTCATAGTGAAGCCGGGACCCGCCGCTAATAGCGCGGCTAAAAACGAAAGTGAAGATGCCCGGCTAGCTCAGGGAGCTGTTCTGGATAGCCGCAGTATAATCGCAGCATCCCGAACAGCTGTACTACAGGAGGAAGGTCTCTTACCTTCTTTCCTACAGTCTGATCGCTGATTGAATGCTTCAAGCCTGAGATCCAGGCTTGAGTAATCAATCACCGATTTCACTGATTGTTGCCTTGCAACGGTAAGGCAGCAGTCTGTGAATTAAATCAGCCATTGCAAGTTGATCTCTATGGCACCTATCAGCTTGCAAAAAAAAAGTGTAAAAAAATAGTTAACCCTTTCAGGTATTCCCTTCTGAATTAAAAGTTTGAATCAACCGGCATTTCCTAGTAACAAAATAAAACAGTGTAAATAAAAATAAAAATACACATATGTGGTATCATGGCGTGCGGAAATTTCCGAACTATAAAAATATACCACTTTTTAAACCACACATTCAATGGCGTACGCGCAAAAAAATTCCAAAGTCCAAAATATTGCATTTTTGATCACTTTTTATACCACAAAAAAAGTGAATAAAAAGTGATCAAAAAGTCTGATCAGAGCAAAAATGGTACCGCTAAAAACTTCAGATCACAGCGCAAAAAAAAATTAGCCCTCATAGCGTCCTGAACACAGAAAAATAAAAAAGTTATAGGGATCAAAAAATGACAATTTTAAACGTATAAATTTTCCTGCAAGTATTCATGATTTTTTTCTGAAGTAACACAAAATCAAACTATATAAGTAGGGTATTATTTTAACCGTATGGACCTACAGAATAAAGATAAGGTGTCATTTTTGCCCATAAATGTACTGCGTAAAAACAGAAGCCCCCAAAACTTACAAAATAGTGTTTTTCATAAATTTTGTTGCACATATTTTTTTTTCCCGTTTCACCGTAGATTTTTGGGTAAAATGACTAATGTCATTACAAAGTAGAATTAGTGATGCAAAAAAATAAGTCATCATATAGAATTATAGGTGAAAATTTTAAAGAGTTATGATATTTTAAAGTTAAAGAGGAAAAATTGAAAATGAAAAAACGGAAAAAGCCCCGGTCCTTAAGGGGTTAAGCGTATTTTTACGCAGGAAAACCTTTTTTTTCTTTAATACACCGGCAGGTGTATAACGTGTGGTATAACACTGAATTTAGCACAGAGACAGAGTAACAGGTGAAAAATGGTAAAAAGGCACTAAAGTCCACACTAATATGACTTATTTCTGAACAGCAGCAGGACCCAACAGTGCAGAACCACAAAAAAAAAAAAAAATCCAGGGATTAAACCCTAAATTGCACTCTGTCACACAATTCTGAGCAGCAGAAGATTTGTGGAGAATAAATACTCAATAGAGCTGAAAAATGAGGAGATAAGATGGATGATAAAGTTCAGGCAGCTTGGAGATCTGTATGAGGCAGCTGACAGCTATCTGCCTCTCTCTGCTGCAATGCTCTATAACGTGAATAGGAGGTTTAGCAATCAATGATCCTTCTCAGAGTAACAGCACAGCACTCTGCACTCCTGCCTTTCCCTAATGCTGATGTGACTAGCAGTTGCAGTGTAACGCTGTGGTATGAGCTATTCACACACACGCAGTCCCGTCCTCTCCATCTGAGTGCATAGATGAAATGAAGAGAGGCAAGATGGCCACCGATTATATAGGGCCTGTGACATCACAGGGGTCAGTGAACACTGATAGGCTGCATCTCACATGTGGTTCAGGGTCAGACCGCCTACCTTCATTCCCGCCCTCCCATAATCCCCTGCCCCATGTACTCACATGTGGATCCGCCATCTTAGCTCTCCAATAGCCTGGAACGCTGTAAAATGGAGTTTAATGAAGCGATTCGTGCGATGGAATCGCGGCGATATTCGTATTCGTTGTGAAACGAATTTTTCATTAAATTCGTAACAAATTCGGGTTCGTCAACTTCGATTCGCTCATCTCTAGTGTTAAGGCTAACAGGACCCCTTGTTACGTGCCTTGAGAGGTGTAGTTTCCAAAAAGGTATGCCATTTGGGGGTTTTCTGCTGTTCTGGCACCATAGGGGCGACATGCCCCCCAAAAACCATTCCAGCAAAATTCACTCTCCAAAATCCCATTGTTGTTCCTTCCCTTCTGAGCCCTCTACTGCGCCCGCTGAACACTTGACATACACATATGAGGTATTT
Source organism: Hyla sarda (assembly GCF_029499605.1). NCBI lineage: Eukaryota > Metazoa > Chordata > Amphibia > Anura > Hylidae > Hyla > Hyla sarda. The sequence continues at coordinate 398,470 of NW_026607595.1, forward strand.
CCTTACTCGAGAGAAATTGGGTTACAAATTTTGGGGGGCTTTTTTTCCTATTACCCCTTGTAAAAATTCAAAAACTGGGTCTACAAGAACATGCGAGTGTAAAAAATGGAGATTTTGAATTTCCTCCTTCACTTTGCTGCTATTCCTGTGAAACACCTAAAGGGTTAACACACTTACTGAATGTCATTTTGAATACTTTGAGGGGTGCAGTTTTTATAATGGGCTCATTTATGTGGTATTTCTAATATGAAGGCCCTTCAAATCCACTTCAAAACTGAACTGGTCCCTGAAAAATTCCGATTTTGAAAATTTTTTGAAAAATTGGAAAATTGCTGCTGAACTTTGAAGCCTCTGATGTCTTCTAAAAGTAAAAACATGTCAACTTTATGATGAAAATATAAAGTAGACATATTGTATTTGTGAATCAATATACTGTATTTATCGGCGTATAACACGCACTTTTTAGGCTAAAATTTTTAGCCTAAAGTCTATGTGCGTGTTATACGCCGATACCGCCCCAGGAAAGGCAGGGGAAGAGAGGCAGTCGCTGCCCGCTTCCCTCCCCCTGCCTTCCCTGGGGTCTAGAGCCCTGCTGCCGGCCCTTCTCACCCCCTGGCTATCGGCGCCTCTGCCCGTTCTGTCCCCCTGACTATCGGTACCGGCGCCGGTAGCCAGGGGGAGAGAAAGGGCAGCGGCACCCATTGCCGGCGCCGCTGCCCCGTTGCCTCCCCCCATCCCCGGGGCATAATAACCTGGGTCGGGTCCGCGCTGCTGCAGGCCTCCGGCGTGCGTACCCTTCGTCGTTGCTATGCGCTGCAAGGCGCGGCGCATGACGTCAGTGCGCCGCACCATGCATAGCAACGACGCAGGGGACGCACGCCAGAGGCCTGCAGCAGCGCGGACCCGACCCAGGTAATTATGCCACCAGGGATGGGGGGAGGCAACGGGGCAGCGGCGCCGGCAATGGGTGCCGCTGCCCCTTCTCTCCCCCTGGCTGTCGGCGCTGCTTCTTTCACCCTGGCTATCGGCGCCGGCAATGGGGCGCCGGTACCGATAGTCAGGGGGACAGAACGGGCAGCGGCGTCGATAGCCAGGGGGAGAGAAGGTCGGCAGCAGGGCTCTAGACCCCAGAAAAGGCAGGGGGAGAGAAGCGGTGCGTGGTATACCCCGATAAATACGGTATAATTTATTTGGAATGCCTGTTTTCGTTACAAGCAGAGAGCTTCAAAGTTGGAAAAATGCTAAATTTAAAATTTTTTCATCAAATTTTTAAATTTTTCACCAAGAAATGATGCAAGTATCGACAAAAATTTACCACTAACATGAAGTAGAATATGTCACAAAAAAACTATCTCGGAATCAGAATGAAAAGTAAAAACATCCCAGAGTTATTAATGCTTAGGCTGGGTTCACACTGTGGAATTTCTGGGCAGAATTTCTGCCGGAGATCAAGATGGCAGCACTAGGACCCCGCAGACTACATTGTCGTCCCCATAGATGTCAATGCATTTTTGAGCAGATCTCCCAAAAGATCCACCCAAAAATGCATTGCCATCTATGGTGACGGCAATGCAGTCTGTGCGGTCTTAGTGCCTTAGTGTCTAAATCTCCAGCAGAAATTCTTCCCAGAGAATCCGTAGTGTGAACCTAGCCTTAAAGTTACAGTGGTCAGATGTGCAAAAAATGGCTGCGTCCTTAAGGTGAAAACGGGCTGGTTCCTTAAGGGGTTAAACCCCACTGGCACTTGACAGATCTTTGGAACAGTGGGCTGTACAAATGAAAAATTTTCATTCTTCATTTTCACAGACCACTGCTCAAAAAATCTATCAGATACCTGTGAGGTGTAAATGCTCATTGCACCTCTTATTAGGGGTGTAGTTTCCAAAATGGGGTCAGATGTGGGGGGGGGGGGGTCACTGTTCCGGCACCATGGAGGCCTAAACGCACATGACCTTCAATTTCAGACAGATTCTCTCTCCAAAAGCCCAATGGCGCTCCATCTCTTCTGAGCCCTGTAGTTCACCCGCAGAGCACTTTACATCCACATGTGGGGTATTTTCTGACTCAGAAGAAATGGGGTTACAAATTTTGTGGGGCTTTTTCTCCTATTACCCCTTGGGAAAATGATAAAATTGGGGTAACATCTGCATTTTAGTAAAAAAATTTTAAATTTTTTTAATTTTCACCTCCAATTTGTCAAACACCTGTGGGATGTTAAGGCTCACTATACCCCTTGTTACTTTACGTGAGGGATGTAGTTTTCAAAATAGGGTCACATGTGGGTGTTTTTTTATGTTTATGTCAGAACTGCTGTGACTTTAGGCCTCAAATGTATATGGTACACTCTCCCTTCTGAGCCATGTTATGCGCCTGCAGAGCACTTTGCGTCAAAATATACAATTTTTTTTTCCTTTTACCTCTTGTGAAAATTAAAAGTATGGGGCAACACCAGCATGTTAGTGTAAAATATTAAATTTGTTTACACTAACATGCTGGTGTAGACCCCAAATTTACCTTTCCCTAAGGGGTAAAAGAAGAGAGAAAAAATGTGTAACCCATAACTTGAAATATGAGAGGGCTCCAAAGGGAAAGAGCACCATGCACATTTGAGGCCTAAATTAGGGATTTGCATCCACCAACAAATTACCCTACGGCAGTGCTTCCCAAATAGGGTGTCTCCAGCTGTTGCAAAACTCCCAGCGTGCCAGGACAGTCAATGGCTATGCCGATGTTCTGGCCCCTGTATCACCCGTCATTACGCACAGAGCAAGTTTGCTGACAGCAGGGTGCCGCAACCGAGATCACGGGGGTCCTTTGGAGAGGGGATAAGATGTCTAGGTGCGTAGTACCCCTTTAAGAGGGAAAAACATGATATATATTTAAAACCAACCCAAATGTACCTTATTTTTATTTTCTACCTAAGGTACATAAAGACCGGAAAAAAAATCCCCTTGTTGTCCGATAGTTGCCTGATGTTTATCTGAATATATAGACCATCAGTTACAGAAATGTGCGGTGTCTTTACCAGCAAACCTCAGAGATAAAGGGCATTTATTAACCCTATAGAGAGATATCATACGGGAAGAGGACTATATGTGGGCAACACTAGATGTTTCTTCATTATATAGCAATATACCACATGACAGAGGAGTGGAAGCTGTGTCATCTTTTTTAGTGGAAGATCCCTTGATGCCCATACATCAGAGGAACTTCATTTTGGAGGCCATTAAAGGAGTAGTCCAGTGCTGAAAAACCCAAGGATAGGGGAAAGGTTTCAGATTGCGGGGGTCCGACCGCTGGTGGGCCCCCGCGATCTCCTGTATGGGGCCCTGGCTCGCTGGCCAGATAGCGCGTGTTGACCACCAGACGAAGCGGCAGCCGACACGCCCCTTCAAAAAAAGCGCTATGGCAGAGCCAGAGATTGCCAAAGGCAGCGCTGCATCAGTCCCCCCAAAAATTTGAGTTCCTGGATTTAAATATCTATATTCAGGATGGCTGTTCGCATACTGACACCTATTTTGAGAAGGTGGATGCAAACAGCTACCTCGACTTTAACAGTTGCCATCGGAAACAATGGAAGAAGAACATTCCATTCGGTCAAATGAAAAGAATCTGATGAATTTGATTCTGGTTTTCTAACCCGACCCGAATATAAGCCGAGGCCCCTAATTTCACCCCAAAAACCCAGGAAAAGTTATTGACCCGACTGTAAACCTAGGGTGGGAAATACATCAACCCCCCATGTAATCATCCAGACCCCCGTCATCATCCCACCCCCTGCATCATCACCGCCTGTCAATCCCTTCATTAGTGGTCTTCAACCTGCGGACCTCCAGATGTTGCAAAACTACAACTCCCAGCATGCCCGGACAGCCATCGGCTGTCTGGGTATGCTGGGAGTTGTAGTTTTGAAACCTCTGGAGGTCCGCAGGTTGAAGACCACTGCGGCCTTCTTCATAATCCCCCTCCCCTTCATCATCATTCCCCCCCCCCCCTTCATCATCACCGCCTGTCAATCCCTTCATCAGTGGTCTTCAACCGACGGGCCTCCAGATGTTGCAAAACTACAACTCCCAGCATGCCCAGACAGCCATCGGCTGTCCGGGCATGCTGGGATTTGTAGTTTTGAAACCTCTGGAGGTCCGCAGGTAGAAGACCACTGCGGCCTTCGTCATCATCCAGCCCCCCCCCCCCCCCCACCTTTTTGTTTTGTACTCGCCTCCCCTCGGCAGGAAGTTAGGGTGAGCTGGTCCTAGTGACGTTGCCCTGACGACGATGCACAGGGACATTGTGCATGAACGTCCCTGTGCGTCGTCATCAAGGCAACGTCACTAGTCCGTGACCGGACCCGAAGCGTGGAAAAGAGGGCCCCCTGGTGAAAATGGACAGCCCGCAACGACTAACCCTCCCCACCGGATGGTCCCTGCACCATAGAGGGCCCGAACCAGCTAACCCTTCCCACCGAGGGGAGGTGAGTACAAAACAAATGGAGGGGGCTGGATGATGACGAAGGCCGAAGTGGTCTTCAACCTGCGGACCTCCAGAGGTTTCAAAACTACAACACCCAGCATACCCAGACAGCCGATGGCTGTCCGGGCATGCTGGGAGTTGTAGTTTTGCAACATCTGGAGGTCCGCAGGTTGAAGACCACTGAGAAGGGATTGACAGGCGGAGAGATCACTCGAGTATAAGCCGAGGGGGGCGTTTTCAGCAAGAAAAATGGTGCTGAAAAACTCGGCTTATACTCGAGTATATACGGTAGGTATTACACGTCACACACCAATATTTTTCTTTCATGTTTTTTATTTTTTTGTATAGGTAATATCACCAGCTCATATTATTTTTTTGTATAGGTAATATTACCAGCTCATATTATTTTTTTTATGGTTTTTCCGTGTCCTGTGCAGTATCTCTCCCAGAAGTCCACTTGATGGCCCACGTGGTGGTCTACACCCCGAAGTCATCAATTCTTACTCTAAGAGAGAGTTTGCAGCTTTTCCTGGAGACGGTTAACATTAACCTCTGCATGGTGGAATAATAGGTCACGGTGTTTATCAGGATCAGTAGAAGCATCACCCACTCGATGATTATGGTGGTGATTTCACGGATCTCGTCCCAGTCTTCATCATCATAGAATAATTCCTGTAATGTTTTATATCCAAAGTAGAAAATTGCGCAGGTAAAAGTCAGGCCACAGCAGGTGCATCTACTATGGTGGATGACTTTGTTTGCTCCTGGTAATTTATACATCTGGATGGACTGCCCAAGGTAGTATAAGGCTTCACATGTAATGGAAATTATCGTGCTGACAAAGTGTATCCTGGGATATTCTTCGGGGGACAATACATGCATAACAGCTGTACCAAAACAGGAGGCCCACACAATGGCCAGCAGGATCCTCTGGATCAGGACCTGATGACCCCTGAACTCTTCAGTATGCATAACCATATACTTATAAATAAGAAAGGTTAGTACCAAAGTGCCAATGGATGTCCCTATGAAACCAATTCTCAATAATATGTTTTCGGGAAAGAAATTTCCCACGTCACTGTGAAGGAAAAGAAACCAATGTTATTGTGGATATTTCCTCACTCCCAACCCATGAAATAAGAATCTTGTGCTTGTTTATCTTACCTGATGTGCATCAGTGGCGAGGCGGCATGGCCGAGGACGACCGTCACGATGTAGCTGGTGGCAAGCCAGGCCGCACACCAAAACGCCAACAGAAGGGGGACGAACCCCAAACCTTTTAGCTCCATCTCAGTCAAGAAGAAGAAATAGAAGTTGCTAATCGCACTGTAACAATCTACAGAATGAAGGCTCGGGCGGCTGTCAGTGGAATGTCAGGACTCCAGCTGTCTATGACATCACATGTCTGATGTCACGATGACTGCTTGTTTCTTAGAGCTGCCATGATTTAGTATCTGCTATGGACAGAACCTGATGTTTCTACTATGGACCTTACAGACCCCAGAACCCAAGTAATTAGTGCAGGGGCTCCATTTTGATCATCTCATATTTCACATTATTTGAGTTCCAGGGCTCGGATACATTTGCACCCTCTATAGCAGTGGTCTCTAAGCTGTGAACCCCCAACCACTGCAAAACCACAACTCCCAGCATGCCCGGACAGCACCTTTGCATAAGGAAATAGTCTAATTAAACTTTTCTTATATATAGACTCCCCGACATCTCCAAGGATAAGCATCTAAGGGTCTCGTTCGATCTTAATGTTATACCTTTTTTCAATAAGATCGATGATTCCAAAATGTATGAATATAGGAATAATTCCATATAGGATACAAAAAGTTAGCATCCTCCATTTCTGGAAAAGTTTCTGAGTTGCCCAAAGCAACCAATCAGATTGCTTCCTTCATTTTTCAGAGATCTTTTCAAAAATGAAAGAAGCAATCTGATTGGTTGCTATGGGCAACTGCATAACTCTTCCTCTACACTGGTTTTGATTAATCTCCCCCATAGAGAGAGATTTATCAAAACCTGACCAGTGGAAAAGCTGCTGAGATGCCCATAGCAACCAATCAGATTGCTTCTTTTATTCTTGAAAAAGCCTATGAAAAATTAAAGAAGCGATCTGATTGGTTGCTATGGGCAACTCAGAAACTTTTCCTCTGGACAGGTTTTGGGTTTTGATAAATCTTCCTCTCTGGGGAAGATTCAGCAAAACCAGTGCAGAGGAAGAGTTGTGCTGTTGCCCATAGCAACCAATCAGATTGCTTCTTTCATTTTTGAAAAGGCCTCTGAAAAATGAAGGAAGCGATCTGATTGGTTGCTATGGGCAACTCAGAAACTTTTCCAGGAAAGTAAAGTTTAACCACAACCAGGGGCGGATCCAGAGTCTAGTCTCGGGAGGGGCACTATTAGAGAATTTTGCATTGGCGGACAGAAAATAAGGTGTTTCTTAACCCCTTAAGGACGCAACCCTTTTTCACCTTAAGGACTGGGCCCTTTTTCGCAATTCTGACCACCGTCACTTTACGAATTAATAACGTGAAAACACTTTTACCGAATATTCTGATTCTGAGATAGTTTTTTCGTGACATATTCTATTTTATTTTGGTGGTGAATTTTCGGCGTTACTTGCATCCTTTTTTGGTGAAAAATCCCCAAATTAAATGAAAATTTTGAAAATTTTGCATTTTTCTAACTTTGAAGCTCTCTACTTGTAAGGAAAATTGATATTCACAATAAATTTTATTTTTCTTCACAAGTACAATATGTTCACTTTATGTTGGCATCATAAAATGGACATATTTTTGCTTTTTTTAAAAAAAATTAGAGGGCTTCAAAGTAGAGAAGCAATTTTCAAAAATGTCATGAAAATTGCTAAATCTGAAGGGACAGATGTTACAGAACTACAACTATTTAAATAAAAAAAAAAAAAAAAACGTATAGGGTTCCCCGTATTTTCATTCTCAGCACAATACCATCCAAACAGCAACAGCCTGACGTTACCAGGGTGGGCGGGGACCATTGTTACTGGCCCTCCCCAGCCTAAATAACGCCAGCCTGTTACCGCCTAGGCCCAGGAGCACCATTTTTGACACTCCGGGCCTGTTGGTACCGGCTGTTCCCGACACCCCTGTGGCGGTGGGTACCGGGGTAATAATTGGGGGTTAGCGCTAGCTGTTTTTGGGGATAGTGCTAAGCCCTGGCTTAGTAATGGATTCAGTCAATAAGACAAGCTTCCACTACTAACCCTGAAAATTCATTAAAAAAAACACAACACATTGGAAAAATTATTTTATTTAAAAAAACACTCCCCCACAGCCCTCATTAACCATTTTATTAAAAGAAAAAAAAAATAATCCATCGAATCCGCAGTAATCCTCTGCATACACGGATCTGAAACGAGAAGAAAAAAAACACAAAAAAATGGTTATGACATTTTTGCCGCTGTCCGCTGGGGAGAGCACCCATGATGCAATGTCTACCCAAACAGGGAGCCACCAATTGGTGCAAAACTACAACTCCTAGCATGCCCAGACAGCCTCTGGCTGTCTGGGCATGCTGGGAGTTGTAGTTTAGCAACAGCTGGAGTCTCCCTGTCTGGGTAGACACTGCCAGAAAGGTCTGTTCACATTATACAAAACGGACAATGTGAACAGAGCTTCAGATTAACTAGCCTTGTTCCCTTCTGTAGCCCTGCCCCCTAATGACATCATCACTAGGGGCGGAGCTACACGGACCTGCCCGGTACTCGAAAGAAGTAAGCGGACTTCGTCTTCTGTATACACTATATACAGCTATCTATAGATAGCTGTATATAGTGTATACCGCCCAAAGGGTTAAGCTACACTGTCCAGCAGTGTAAGTTCACTCTTCCCTTGCTGGGCTTGCGCATAGCGCACAGCTCAGCAAGGGGTTAAGTGAGCCAGCAATGTGTATACTGTATACACATTGCAGGCTCACTGTAAGTTCTTGCTGGGCAGTAGATATACCATGTATACCTACGGCTCAGCGTCAGCTGTTCTCCCGGCTCTGTAGCCATGAGAACAGCTGATCCCGACATTCACATCAGGACATTGCAGAAGGTGTCAGGAGGAGTGACATCCGCTGGGATCTGTCCCTTACTGCAGGTACTAATAGTCCCAACATGGAGCACACTCTGCTCCATGCTGGGAGCTGTAGTACCTGCATTAATAGACATATCGTTGCGAGACATATCACAGCTCTGCGGGAAATATGAATATGTGTATATATACGTGAGTGCAGGGGACCATAGAAGAGCTGCCACCCCATCTATACAATAAGATCGCAAGGGACCCCAGCGATCTGTCAATTAGTACAGGTAACTACTACTCCCAACATGGAAGAGTGTGTTCCATGCTGGGAGTAGTAGTACTACCTAAAAAATGTTTTTTAAAAAAAGTGAAAAACACGCACACTCTACATTTTCATTATTGTCGGCTAAATTTTTAGTGCTTTACCCGCTCACATAAATTGATCCCTGTTTAAAAATTAATAAACATTTCATAATAAAAAAGATACATTTCGTTAGATACAATTTTTTCCATCACTACTGTATCTTTTTTGTTATGATTTTTTTATGGTACCCTACGAAACTTTAATAAAAAATTCATCTCCATATTTTTTTAGGATCGCTAAAGTCCAAAAAAAGAATAAAAAGATTTACCGAATGTACCCGAATACCGAATGTATCCGAAAAAAATCAACCCCAAACACCCGAATACCGAATGTATCCGAAAAAAAAAATCAGCCCCGAACACCCGAATACTGAATACTGAATGTATCCAAAGAATCAAAACCGAAAATATTGCCGAAGCGAAAAGTTTTTTCCAAAACGAAAAAACGAAACGAAACAAAACAAAAAATTTTGTAGTGCACAAGTCTAATGTGTGGCAGTGACTGGGACACAATGTCAATGACAGAAAGGTAATATATTATTAATATTAATGACAAGTAATATTCTTAACCCCTTAAGGACCCATGACGTATGCATACGTCATGGTCTTTTCCTGGTCTCCGCCGCTCACCCAGTGAAGATCGCAAGCGGATCCCTGCTGAAATCCTTCAGCAGGGATCCAGGGCAAACGCTGAGGGGGGCCATGTAGGCCCCCCATGTCGGTGATCGCCGCAAATCGCTAGGGAAATCGCCCCTGCGATCTGCGATCTCTGGGACCCGACCACCCGGTAATTTTCATGATCCCGGCTGTCACAGAAGGCCAGGACCATGCTAAAGTATAGGAGCGAGGTGCCACCTCCTCCTAACCCCTGCGATTCTTCGGTTAGCTAACCGACCAATCGCACGGGGTGGGTGGGGGGCGGTTACTTCCTCCCGCCCTGCCCGGCCCCTGGAAGTCCGGAGAGGACAGGAGGAAGACCGGAGGACGCGACGGGGGAGTGCTGGGGCCCGGCCCCGTTACTTACCTCGTCCCTGAAGACCCGGATACCGGCGATGAAGACGGCGGCGGCGACAGGTGAGTGGATCTTCAGCCGCGGTCGGGCCCTTTACAGCAATGCACGTCACCATAAAGCCCTGTGTACTACAACTCCCAGCATGCCCAGACAGCCCTTGGAGTTTTGCAACATCTGTAGGTCCGCAGTTTTGGGACCACTGTGCCCTTCCAGATGTTGCAAAACTACACATGCTCAGCATGCCCTTACTGTCCAGTCATGCTGGGAGTTGTAGTTCTGTAACATCTGGCCCTTCAGATGTTGCAGAATTACAACTCCCAGCATGCCAGGACAGTTTTGGCATACTTGGAGTTGTAGTTTTGCAACATCTGGAGGGGCACAGATTGGGAACCACTGTATTAGTAGTCTGCAAACTGTAGTCCTCCAGATGTTGCAAAACTACAACTCCAAGTATGCTGGGAGATGTAGTTCGGCAACATCTGGCTCTAAAGATGTCGCCGAACTACTACTTCCAGCATGCCTGAGAATGTTTGGAGTTGTGGTTTTGCAACAACTGGAGGCACACTGGTTGGGAAACATTATCTGTTTCCTAACTCAGCGTTTCCCAACCCGTGTGCCTCCAGCTGTTGCAAAACTATAACTACCAGCATGCACTGATAGATTGTGCATACTGGGAGTTGTAGCTTTGCAACAGCTGGAGATTTCCCCCCCCCCCCTGTGAATGTACAGGGTACATTCACATGGGCAGGGGCTTACAGTGAGTATCAGGCTGCAAGTTTGCGATACAGCAAATTTTGTGCGGTGCTCAAACTCGCAGCGGGAAACTCGCTGTAATCCCCCGCCCATGTGACTGCACCCTAAAAACACTACACTACACTACCACAAAATAAAATAAAAAGTAAAAAACACTACATATACACATACACCTACACAGCCCCCCTCCCCAATAAAAATGAAAAACGTCTGGTACGCCACTGTTTTCAAAATGGAGCCTCCAGCTGTTGCAAAACAACAACTCCCAGTATTGCCGGACAGCCGTTGACTGTCCAAGCATGCTGGGAGTTTTTCAACAGCTGGAGGCACCCTGTTTGGGAATCACTGGCGTAGAATACCCCTATGTCCACCCCTATGCAAATCCCTAATTCAGGCCTCAAATGCACATGGCGCTCTCACTTTGGAGCCCTGTCGTATTTCAAGGCAACAGTTTAGGGCCTAACAAATTTTGGGGGGCTTTTTCTACTTTCACCCCTTATGAAAAGGTGAAGTTGGGGTCTACATCATGCTACAGCATGTTAGTGTAAAAAAATAAAAAAATTTACAATAACATGCTGGTGTTGCCCTATACTTTTTATTTTGACAAGAGGTAAAAGGGAAAAAAGCCCCCCAAAATTTGCAATGCAATTTCTCCCGACTATGGAGATACCCCATGTGTGGGCACAAAGTGCTCTGGGGGCGCACAACAAGGCCCAGAAGGGAGAGTGCACCATGTACATTTGAGGTGATTTGCACAGGGGTGGCTGATTGTTACAGAGGTTTTGACAAACGCAAAAAAAAAAAAAAAAAAAAACACATGTGACCCCATTTCGGAAACTAGGGGTGCAGTGAGAATTGACACCCCACTGGTGTCTGACAGATCTTTGGAACAGTGGGCTGTGCACATTAAAAATTTTGTACAGCCCACTTTTCCAAAGATTTGACAGACACCAGTGGGGGGTAAATGCTCACTGTACCCCTTGTAATGTTCCTCAAGGGGTCTACTTTCAAAAATGGTATGCCATGTGGGGGTTATTTTGCTGTCCTGGCAACATAAGGGCTTCCTAAATGCGACATGCCCCCCCAAAATTTGCTCTCAAAAAGCCAAATATGACTCTTTCTCTTGAGCATTATAGTTCGCCAGTAGTACGCTTAAGGTCAACTTATGGGGTACCTCCATACTCGGAAGAGATGGAGTTACAAATTTTTGGGGGTATTTTCTGCTATTAACCCTTGCAAAAATGTTAAATTTGGGGGGGAAACACACATTTTAGTGAAAATAAACATTTTTTTTTTTTTTTACGTATGCAAAAGTCGTGAAACCCCTGTGGGGTATTAAGGCTCACTTTATTCCTTGTTACGTTCCTGAAGTGGTCTAGTTTCCAAAATGGTATGCCATGTGGGTATTTCTTGCTGTCCTGGCACCATAGGGGCTTCCTAAATGCGACATGCCCCCGAGCAAAATTTGCTCTCAAAAAGCCAAATATGACTCCTTCTCTTCTGAGCATTGTAGTTCGCCCGTAGTGCACTTCAGGTCAACTTATGGGGTACCTCCATACTCAGAAGAGATGTGGTTACAAATTTTGGGGGGTATTTTCTGCTATTAACTCTTGCAAAAATGTGAAATTTGGGGGGAAACACACACTTTAGTGAAATTTTCTTTTTCTTTTTTTACATGCAAAAGTCGTGAAACACCTGTGGGGTATTAAGGCTCACTTTATTCCTTGTTACGTTCCTCAAGGGGTCTAGTTTCCAAAATTGTATGCCATGTGTTTTTTTTTTTTGCTGTTCTGGCACCATAGGGGCTTCCTAAATGCAACATATCCCCCAAAAACCATTTCAGAAAAACGTACTCTCCAAAATCCCCTTTTCGCTCCTTCGCTTCTGAGCCCTCTACTGCGCCCGCCGAACACTTTACATAAACATATGAGGTATGTGCTTACTCGAGAGAAATTGGGCTACAAATATAAGTATATATTTTCTCCTTTTACCCCTTGTAAAAATACAAAAAATTGGGTCTACAAGAACATGCGAGTGTAAAAAATGAAGATTGTGAATTTTCTCCTTCACTTTGCTGCTATTCCTGTGAAACACCTAAAGGGTTAAAATGCTGACTGAATGTCATTTTGAATACTTTGAGGGGTGCAATTTTTATAATGGGATCATTTGTGGGGTATTTCTAAGATGAAGACCCTTCAAATCCACTTCAAACCTGAACTGGTCCCTGAAAAATTGCGATTTAGAAATTTTGTGAAAAATTGGAAAATTGCGTCTGAACTTTGAAGCCTTCTGGTGTCTTCCAAAAGTAAAAACATGTAAATTTTATGATGTAAACATAAAGTGAACATATTGTATATGTGAATAAAAAAAATTATTTGGAATATCCATTTTCCTTACAAGCAGAGAGCTTCAAAGTTAGAAAAATGAAAAATTTTCAAATTTTTCATCAAATTTTGGGATTTTTCACCAAGAAAGAATGCAAGTTACCAAAAAAATTTACCACTATGTTAAAGTAGAATATGTCACGAAAAAAGTCTCGGAATCAGAATGATAACTAAAAGCATTCCAGAGTTATTAATGTTTAAAATGACAGTGGTCAGATGTGCAAAAAATGGCTGGGTCCTAAGGTGTAAAATGGCTGGGTCCTTAAGGGGTTAATATTTGTCCAGCAAGAGACTATTGGAAAACCAGAGGGCTAAATGAATAAAGAGAAACAACTAGTTGGAGAAAATACTGAGAATCTGAAGACTCCAATGACACGTCTAGCGCGGCCGCAGTCTGAGGAGCCTGTGAGGGAACGGGCGCGTAATGCTGAATAGTGGAGAGAGGGACAGAGAGAGAATCTCGCGGGAACCGCCCAGTTTAGAAGCAAATTCCCATAGCAAACCTCTTCTAAACTGGGTGGTTACCGAGACACGTGTCATCAGAGATTACTTAGACAGAAAATAACAACCTAAACTTCAGAAGCTCATAAGTACTGAAAGGATTAAGATTTTTTAATAGAAGTAATTTACAAATCTGTTTAACTTTCTGGAGCCAGTTGATATTTAAAGAAAAAGTTTTTCCCTGGATAACCCCTTTAAGGGGTTAAGGAACACCTATACCTCTTATAACCTATGCCGTGTGCTGATTGGTGGATACCTTGCTGATTACCTACCTGCTATCACCTGCGTTCACCTGTGTTTTTTCTCTTCTTTTTTCCGTTAACTCTTTTGCTGCTGTTTTTTCACTAAAAGAAAGATTTGGCACTATAATACTCGCCTCTTGCTTGTAATAAAATCCTGTATTAGTAGGTCTCTCCCATTGACTATGCGTGAAGCAAACATAATTCTGCTGTTAAAAAAGGGAAAGAACCTTCTTTCAGCTGATTCATATAGACCCATCTCTCTATTAAATTCAGATGCCAAAACTATTGCCAAGGTTTTGGCAATGAGATTGGCAAAGGTTTGTAACAAAATTATTGCTACTGACCAAACCGGCTTTGTACCGAGCCGAAATAGTCATGATAATTTGATTAAGCTGTCTGCTAATATTCATATGCCGGAGTAGGGGCTCCGATCCATCCTGTCGATAGATGCCATGAAGGCCTTCGACAGGGTAGATTGTAGCTACCTCAGGCAGGCGATGGAGAGGTTTGGGTTGGGTGGCAGATTTTTGGAATGGGTCAGGGTCCTGTATGTTTTAGATCTTAATAAAAATATCAGATTTAAAAAAAAAAGAGAAGTTTTCCAGGTCCTTATACGGCAAGGACTGAAGGTCAAGCCATCCAAGTGTCACCTGTTAAAGCCACAAGTGCACTATCTAGGATATGTCGTAAGTGCCGATGGTGTCCAACCTGACCCCCAGAAAAGAAGTGCTGTGAGGAACTGGCCTATACCCAAGACAGTACGAGACGTCATAAGTTTCCTGGGATTTGCCGGCTACTACCGACTTTTCATCCCTCACTTTGCACAAATTGCTGGCCCCTTGACTGCCTTACTGAGGGGTACTGCCAAGGAAAATTATAATGGGAGGCTCCCGACACAATGGGCTGAAGACCAAGAAACTGCCTTCCGAGCTTTAAAGTACCTTCTTACAGAACCTCCTATCTTGGCCTATCCTGACTATGGTAAGCCGTTCCGCTTATATACTAAGGCCAGTTTCGAAGGACTGGGAGCCATCTTATCTCACCTCCAAGATGGTAAAGAGAGGGTAATAGCCTACGCCAGCGGTCATCTTCGAGGCGCGGAAAGGAACGATGACAACTATAGCTCTTTCAAGTTGGAGCTCTTGGCCCTGGTCTGGGCCATCACTGAAAAATTCAAGGATTATCTGGCGGCCACCCCCTTCACGGTCTATACGGACAACAATCCCTTGGCCCACTTGAACGCTGCTAAGTTGGGGGCTATTGAACAGTGCTGGGTCTCCCGGTTGGCCAATTATAACTTCAGTATTAAGTACTGCAGTGGAAAATCCAATGTCAATGCGGATGCTCTCTCCCGGATGGCCCCAGGTGAAGAACCCCCTGCAGGGGACGAATGGGAAGATGTGGAAATGCCACCCTTCTACCAACGGTTCATGAGCCAGAATGCTCTAACGGCCCAAGAGGGTGACGAACCCGGACCTCTGGAAGTCCCTGAAGACCAATACACGTGGAAGACTCTGCAGGATGAAAGCTGGGTCATAGGGGACCTCTTGAATTACTGCCTCCACAAGAAGGTGCCCACTCGACTCCACAAGCAGCAAGGGGACTTTGAACTGAGACAGTTGTGGCGACAGCGAAATCGCCTATTCCTCCATAAGGGGCTGCAATACAGAAACTCATTGGACCCGGTGTCTGGAGAACGGGTGCATCAAATTGTAATCCCCAGAAGAGATGCAGCTATGGTCCTGAATGCATATCACGACCAGTCGGGGCATTTTGGAATCCATTAGACAGAGGCCACTATTCGCCGAAGATTTTATTGGATAGGAATGCGAGGAGACATCGAAATATGGTGTGCTGAATGCACCACGTGCAATGTCATCAGGAACCCCAAAAAAGATGCAAGAGCACCCTTGCACCCCATCCATACTGAGAGGCCTAATCAAATGGTTGCCCTTGACCATGTGAAGCTGACCCCCACTGGATCTGGCTATTGCTATGCCTTGACCATGGTGGAACATTACTCTAAGTGGATGGTTGTTGTTCCCGTCAAGGATCTGACCGCCAAGACAGCAGCATAACTCTTCTACAGCCACTGGATCCAGCCATTGGGGTGTCCCGAAGCAGTCCTCACTGATCGAGGGACGGCCTTCGAAGCTCAGTTGTTCCAGGAACTCTGCCAGCTGCATGATTGTAAGAAGCTCGGAACGATAGCTTACCATCCTCAAGGAAATGGGCTCTGTGAAAGGATCAACCAGGTGTTTATCCATATGCTCCGAGCAGCTTCTGTCTCGAAACACGAAGAGTGGCCCCGACTATTGCCTGAGTTATTGGAAATCTACAACAACACTACTCATTGTTCTACAGGGTATACCCCCTTCTTTCTCATGATGGGAAGACATGGTCAATTGCCGAAGGACAGAACTTTTGGGCTACAGGCCCCTTTCAATAACTCCCCTCAAGTCTTGCAGGACTGGGTCTCTGAACATCGCAGGAGAATCAAAGAAGCCCGAGACATTGTGGAGAAAAAATGGGCGAAGCCCAGGGCCGACAGCAAAAAAAGTCTGCATATCTCGGCTCAACCCCTGCAGCTGGGAGACAAAGTTTGGCTCAGGAAATTCCCAAGAACTCATGAGCTGGATTCTCTATGGGAAAAAGAACCCTATACTATTACTGCAATTCCTTATCCCGACACAGATGTGTATGAGATACAGAAAAAAGGGTTTGAGCCACAGGTGGTCCACCAAAACCGAATAAAAGTGTGCTTGAAGGAAGACTTAACGGGACCCCCTCCTCCTGCACTTCTCCCTACTCCTCCTCCAGCCAGGCCAGCCAGGGAATATGTACCAGGAGAAGGAATTCATCCCAGTATGGACGTTCCTTTATTCTCTTCTCACCAACCTGTCATGTTTTGGGGTATGCCATGTTCAGCTGCAAGCCAGCCGCCCCTTGTTGCTCCACCTAGCCAGCCTCCACTGGTTGCTCCACCCAGCCAGCTACCAATAGCTGCTCCATCCAGTCAGCCACCATTGGTTGCTTCCCCCAGCACCAGTCCTGCTCCTGTGGCTACTCCAAGTCCTGCTACACCTTCTCTACCTGACTTCAGAGAATCTCCCAGTCCAACCGAAGATGTTGCTCCTGTGTCCAGCCTTCAAGCTGGTCCCTCGGGGACTGAAGTTTCTGCAGAATCTCTATGTGAAGAGACTCCTGCCAGCCCGGGGGTGATGTTGCGAGAGTCTCAAAGGACTACTCAGGGTGAACTACCCTTAAGGTATTAAGACTAACTTTTAAGCAGTACTTGCACATATAGTACCTCAAATAGCTCACTTAAATGTACTTATCTCAGTCTTCTTCAATACACAAAGTAAAATAAAAATATGTCTCACACTCAAGAAACACTTTAGGAATTGTAGCCTATTGAAATTCTATTCCTGCCACTGTTAGGTACACTAATCTCTCTTTTCTTTATTACGTGTATGAAATGCTCTACCTGGCCAGTAGATGCTCTTGAGTGCTAAAATTAAACACAAATTTCTAAAGGTAACCTAGGTAAGGGTATACTGTTGTGTTGTAGAGGTAAGAAGCGTGTAGCCAATAGACCCTGGTGGCTAAACTTATTGGTAGATAGCCTCAGGCAAGCCAATATAACTTTTGTGTACTAACAGGTGACTCATCGTGGCAAAACAAAAGAAAATGTGGTGAGATTTTAAAAATGTCTAGACAGCTTGAGACTAAATGTATAGAGAGCTCTGTATAAAAATCCAGGGAGCTTGAGACTAAATGTTAGACAGCTTCATCCAATGTCTAGTGAGCTTTATCAACGTCTAGGTAGCCTCATAAATGTATAGAAAGAGCTATAAAGATGTCTAAGGAGCTAGAGACTAAATGTTAGATAGCTTCATAATTGTTTAGTAAGAATACTAGGCAAATTAAAAGAAAATGTTGTCAGGATGTATAGACTGTTTAATAATTCTGTCCTTGTCCTAGTCCCTCTGCCTTAGGGGACAGGCGTCGGGGTCGACTTGTTTTAAGTAAGGGGGTTTGTGGTGTCTTGGCACGTATTTCATACTGTGTCTTGTTTGGGGGGGCCCCAAAGTCACAGTCCCTAGGACTGTCAGGGTCCGCTTCCCTAGTTATACCCTAGTCACCCCTTAGTAAGTTATCTCCATAAGGACACATGACATACTGGAACGTCATGTGTCCGCTCCCGATCTATAATAGCGGGTCGGGCCGTGGCTAATAGCGCACGGCATTGATCGCGGTTCCGCACGCTATTAATCCTTTAGACTCGGCGTTCAAAGTTGAATGCCGCGTCTAAAGTGAAAGTGAAAGTATGCCGGTTAGCTCAGTGGGCTGTTCAGGATTGCCGCGGCGAAATCGCGGCATCCCGAACAGCTTACAGGACAGCAGGAGGCTCCCTACCTGCCTCCTCGATGTCCGATCGCCGAATGACTGCTCAGTGCCCGAGATCCAGGCATGAGCAGTCAAGCGGCAGAATCATCGATCACTGGTTTCCTATAAGAAACCAGTGATCAATGTAATAGATCAGTGTGTGCAGTGTTATAGGTCCCTATGGGAGCTATAACACTGCAAAAAAAAAAAGTGGGAAAAAAAAGTGAATAAAGATCATTTAACCCCTTCCCTATTAAAAGTTTGAATCACCCCCCTTTTCCCATAAAAAAAAAACACTGTGTAAATAAAAATAAACATATGTGGTATCGCCACGTGCAGAAATATCTGAATTATAAAATATATCGTTAATTAAACCGCATGGTCAATGGTGTACGTGCAAAAAAATTCCAAAATCCAAAATAGTGAATTTTTGGTCACTTTTTATATTATGAAAAAATGAATAAAAAGTGATCAATAAGTCCTATCAATGCAAAAATGGTACCACTTAAAACTTCAGATCACGGCGCAAAAATTGAGCCCTCATACTGCCCCATATGCGCAAAAATAAAAAAGTTATAGGGGTCAGAAGATGACAATTTTAAACGCATTAATTTTCCTGCATGTACCATATTTATCGGCGTATAACACGCACTTTTAAAACTTACATTTAAGGCAACAAGTCTTCCTGCGTGTTATACGCCGATAAGTCTTTTGGTCCCTGATTTAAAGCGGCCGCAGCAGTGTCTGCTTGTTAAGTATTAACAGCACGACCGTGGCCACTTTAAATCAGTGACCAGCGGTGGCTCCTCCCCGCACTGTCACTTGTTTTCTCCTGCACTATCCACAGGTACTGGTGTGGTGGATAGTGCGGGAGATGCTGATTAAAATGAGCCCTACCTTGTCCGGATCTGCGCTACCTTTTAATTAGCGTCTCCCGCACTATCCACCAGTTCCTGTGGATAGTGCAGGAGAAAACAAGTGAGTTTTACTTTTCATTTTCCCTCCCTCCCCCCTCCCTCATCATTCCCCCTTTCCCTGCTTTTTATAGTTTTGTTTATTTTCCTTACCTGTGTGCGCTTCGGCAGGTCAGGTAAGGCGGAGGGTCTTGCGGGGTCAGTGAAGCAGATGAGTTACGTCCTCTGCCGGCTTCTCTGTGCGGCATCACTGCCGCCGAAAAGTGACCTCCGTGATGCCGTGCAGAGGAGCCGGGAGAGGACGTAACTCATCTGCTTGACTGACTCTGCAAGACAGCCGAAGCGCAGACAAGTAAGGAAAGGGGAAGAGTGGTCTTCAACCTGTGGACCTCCAGATGTTGCAAAACTACAAATCCCAGCATGCCCGGACAGCAGTTGGCTGTCCGGGCATGCTGGGAGTTGTAGTTTTGCAACATCTGGAGGTCCGCAGGTTGAAGACCACTGAATGCCATAGGAGGAACATGATGGGGGGATAATGAGACGGGGAAATGATGAGGGGGGGATGAGACAGGGGGAAATGATGAGAGGGAAGAATGATGGGGGGATGAGACAGGGGGAAATGATGGGGGGATGAGACAGGGGGAAATGATGAGGGGGGGATGATGGGGGGATGAGACAGGGGGAAATGATGAGTGGGGGATGATGGGGGGATGAGACAGGGGGAAATGATGAGGGGGGTGATGGGGGGATGAGACAGGGGGAAATGATGGGGGGGATGAGACAGGGGGAAATGATGAGGGGGGTGATGGGGGGATGAGACAGGGGGAAATGATGGGGGGGATGAGACATGGGGAAATGATGGGGGGATGAGGGGGGATGAGACAGGGGGAAATGATGAGAGGGGGGATGATGGGGAAAGAGACAGGGGGAAATGATGAGGGGGGGGGGTGATGGGGGGATGAGACAGGGGGAAATGATGAGGGGGGATAAGACAGGGGGAAATGATGAGGGGGGATGAGACAGGGGGAAATGATGAGACAGGGTGGGGGATGATGAGGGGGGAATGATGAGACATGGGGAGATGATGAGACATGGGGGGTGGCGATGAGAGGGGTAAATGTGGCACAGAAACTGATAAAAGGGAAGGAATGATGTGGCACTGGAGGGGACGGGACCAAACTGAGGTGCAGAAGAAAATGAAGTTGGGGGGATGATGTGACATTTAGTCCAAGTCATTTATTTAACATTTTTTTTTTTTACTTAAAATTCCCTGTTAACCCCTTAAGGACTGAGCCCTTTTTCACCTTAAGGACTCAGCCATTTTTTGCAATTCTGACCACTGTCACTTTAAACATTAATAACTCTGGAATGCTTTTAGTTATCAATCTGATTCCGAGATTTTTTTTCGTGACATATTCTACTTTAACATAGTGGTAAAATTTTGTGGTAACTTGCATCCTTTCTTGGTGAAAAATCCCAAAATTTGATGAAAAATTTGAAAATTTTGCATTTTTCTAACTTTGAAGCTCTCTGCTTGTAAGGAAAATGGATATTCCAAATAATTTTCTTTTTATTCACATATACAATATGTCTTCTTTATGTTTGCATCATAAAATTGACGTGTTTTTACTTTTGGAAGACACCAGAAGGCTTCAAAGTTCAGCAGCAATTTTCCAATTTTTCACAAAATTTTGAAACTCGCTTTTTTTCAGGGACCAGTTCAGGTTTGAAGTGGATTTGAAGGGTCTTCATATTAGAAATACCCCATAAAAGACCCCATTATAAAAACTGCACCCCCCAAAGTATTCAAAATGACATTCAGTCAGCGTTTTAACCCTTTAGGTGTTTCACAGGAATAGCAGCAAAGTGAAGGAGAAAATTCACAATCTTAATTTTTTACACTCGAATGTTTTTGTAGACCCAATTTTTGAATTTTTGCAAGGGGTAAAAAGGAGAAAATTTTTACTTGTATTTGAAACCCAATTTCTCTCGAGTAAGCACATACCTCATATGTCTATGTAAAGTGTTCGGTGGGCGCAGTAGAGGGCTCAGAAGGGAAGGAGCGACAAATGGTTTTTGGGGGGCATGTCACATTTAGGAAGCCCCTATGGTGCCAGAACAGCAAAAAAAACTACATGGCATACCATTTTGGAAACTAGACCCCTCGGGGAACATAACATGGGGTAAAGTAAACCTTAATACCTCACAGGTGATTCACGACTTTTGCATACGTAAAAAAAAAAAAAAAAATTCCCTAAAATGCTTGGTTTCCCAAAAGTTTTACATTTTTAAAAAGGGTAATAGCAGAAAATACCCCCCAAAATTTGAAGCCCAATTTCTCCCGATTCAGAAAACACCCCATATGGGGGTGAAAAGTGCTCTGCTGGCGCACTACAGGTCTCAGAAGAGAAGGAGTCACATTTGGCTTTTTTGAAGGAAATTTTGCTCTGGGGGCATGCCGCATTTAGGAAGCCCCTATGGTGCCAGGACAGCAGAAAACCCCACATGGCATACCATTTTGGAAACTAGACCCCTTGGGGAACGTAAAAAGGGGTAAAGTGAACCTTAATACCCCAAAGGGGTTTCACAACTTTTGCATATGTAAAAAAAAAAAAAAAAAATTTACCTAAAATGTTTGGTTTCCCCAAAAATGTACATTTTTACAAAGGGTTAAAGCAGAAAATACCCCCCAAAATTTGAAGCCCAATTTCTCCCGATTCAGAAAACACCCCATATGGGGGTGAAAAGTGCTCTGCTGGCGCACTACAGGTCTCAGAAGAGAAGGAGTCACAATTGGCTTTTTTGAAGGAAATTTTGCTCTGGGGGCATGCCGCATTTAGGAAGCCCCTATGGTGCCAGAACAGCAAAAAACCCCACATGGCATACCATTTTGGAAACTAGACCCCTCGGGGAACGTAACAAGGGGTTAAGTGAACCTTAATACCCCACAGGTGTTTCACGACTTTTGCATATGTAAAAAAAATAAAAAAAATTTTACCTAAAATGCCTCTTTTCCCAAAAATGTTACATTTTTAAAAAGGGTAAAAGCAGAAAATACCCCCCAAAATTTGTAACACAATTTCTCCCGAGTACGGCGATACCCCATATGTGGCCCTAAACTGTTGCCTTGAAATACGACAGGGCTCCAAAGTGAGAGCGCCATGCGCATTTGAGGCCTAAATTAGGGACTTGCATAGGGGTGGATATAGGGGTATTCTACGCCAGTGATTCCCAAACAGGGTGCCTCCAGCTGTTGTAAAACTCCCAGCATGCCTGGACAGTCAGTGGCTATCTGGCAATACTGGGAGTAGTTGTTTTGCAACAGCTGGAGGCTGTTATATGTAGTGATTTTTACTTTTTATTTTATTGTGTGTTAGTGTAGTGTAGTGTTTTTAGGGTACAGTCACACGGGCGGGGGTTCACAGTAGTTTCACGCTGGCAGCTCAAACTTGCAGCCGGATACTTACTGTAATCCTCCGCCCATGTGAGTGTACCCTGTACGTTCACATTGGGGGGGGGGGAACATCCAGCTGTTGCAAAACTACAACTCCCAGCATGTACGGTCTATCAGTGAGTGCTGGGAGTTATAGTTTTGCAACCGCTGGAGGCTCCGTTTTGGAAACAGTGGCGTACCAGACGTTTTTCATTTTTATTGGGGAGGGGAGGGGGGTTGTATAGGGGTATGTGTATACGTAGTGTTTTTTACTTTTTATTGTGTGTTAGTGTAGTGTTTTTAGGGTACAGTCGCACGGGCGGTGGTTCACAGTAGTTTCTCGCTAGCAGTTTGAGCTGCGGCAGGAAATTTGCCGCAGCTCAAACTTGCAGCCGGATACTTGCTGTAATCCTCCGCCCATGTGAGTGTACCCTGTACGTTCACATTGGGGGGGGGGGGGGGACATCCAGCTGTTGCAAAACTACAACTCCCAGCATGTACGGTCTATCAGTGCATGCTGGGAGTTGTAGTTTTGCAACAGCTGGAGGCACACTGGTTGTGAAACACAGAGTTTGGTAACAAACTCAGTGTTTTGCAACCAGTGTGCCTTCAGCTGTTGCAAAAGCTACAACCCCCAGCATGTACGGACAGCGGAAGGGCATGCTGGGTCTTATAGTTATGCAACAGCTGGAGGCATACTACTTTGGCTGGGGATGCTGGGGACTGTAGTTATGCAACAGCTGGAGGCACACTGGTTTGCTACATAACTCAGTGTGCCTTCAGCTGTTGCAAAACTACAACTCCCAGCAGTCACCGACAGCCAACGGGCATGCTGGGAGTTGTAGTTATGCAACCAGCAGATGCACTACTACAACTCCCAGCATGCACTTTAGCTGTTGGTGCAAGCTGGGAGTTGTAGTTACACAACAGCTGAAGGTACACTTTTCCATAGAAAAAGTGTGCCTCCAGCTGTTGCAAAACTACAAGTCCCAGCATGCCCATAAGGGCATGCTGGGAGTTGTGGTGGTCTGCCTCCTGCTGTTGCATAACTACAGCTCCCAGCATGCCCTTTTTGCATGCTGGGAGCTGTTGCTAAGCAACAGCAGGAGGCTGTCACTCACCTCCAACGATCCAGCCGCATCAGGTCAGTCCCTCGTCGTCGCCGCCGCGGCCGTCGCTCCTGGGGCCCCGATCCCAACATTGACGCCGGGGATCGGGGTCCCCAGCACCCGGGGTGCACGTCCCGCACCCGCTCACGTCCTCCGGAAGAGGGGCAGAGCGGGTGCGGGAGTGACACCAGCAGCAGGCGCCCTGATTGGTCGCCCGGTAATCCGGCCGACGAATCAGGGCGATCGTGAGGTGGCACCAGTGCCACCTCACCCCTGCAGACTCTGGCTGTTCGGGGCCGTCGGAGACGGCCCCGAACAGCCTGTAATTCCGGGTCACCGGGTCACTGGAGACCCGATTGACCAGGAATCTGCCGCAGATCGCTGGACTGAATTGTCTAGCGATCTGCGGCCATCGCCGACATGGGGGGGTATAATGACCCCCTGGGCGATATGCCCCGATGCCTGCTGAACGATTTCAGCAGGCATCGGGCACCGGCTCCCCTCCAGCTAGCGGCGGGGGGCCGGGATTTGACAGGACGTACTCAAACGTCCTGAGTCCTTAAGGACTCGGAAAAAGGGCCGTTTGAGTACGTCCTGCGTCCTTAAGGGGTTAAAATGGGGGTGCGTGTTATACGCCGATAAATACGGTAGTCATGACTTTTTCCAGAAGTACGAAAAAATCAAACCTATATAAGTAGGGTATTATTTTAATCGTATGGACCTACAGAATAAAGATAAGGTGTCATTTTTACCAAAAAATTTACTACATAGAAACGGAAGCCACCAAAAGTTACAAAACAGCGTTTTTTTTTTCAATTTTGTCTCACAATGATTTTTTTTTCCATTTCAGCGTAGATTTTTGGGCAGAATGACTGACGTAATTACAAAGTAGAATTGGTGGTGCAAAAAATAAGCCATCATATGGATTTTTTTAAAGGCAAGGAGAAAAAACGAAAATGCAAAAATGGAAAAACCCTCGGTCCTTAAGGGGTTAATATTTATAACCATTATCATTGTATATATGTATATTGTATTATTCACTTGTTTGGCGTCGCAGTACCTTAGGTCATGTGACCCGTTACTTAGAACTCTATGGTATATTGAAGGACCTTAGGTGGTTCTTGTGTCACATGTTCACCCACAATGCCGTGTAACGGTGAGTGACAGTTGTTATGGACCAATCCAAAACGGCCAGCCCCTGCCCAAATAAGGGAGCTGCGGACATTATTCGCTCTCTTGGTGTCACGATGCCGGCTGGCAGGTAGTGGATCCTCTGTGCCAGAGAGGGATTGGCGTGGACCGTGCTAGTGGATCGGTTCTAAGTCACTACTGGTTTTCACCAGAGCCCGCCGCAAAGCGGGATGGTCTTGCTGCGGCGGTAGTGACCAGGTCGTATCCACTAGCAACGGCTCAACCTCTCTGGCTGCTGAAGATAGGCGCGGTACAAGGGAGTAGACAGAAGCAAGGTCGGACGTAGCAGAAGGTCGGGGCAGGCAGCAAGGATCGTAGTCAGGGGCAACGGCAAGAGGTCTGGAACACAGGCTAGGAACATACAAGGAAACGCTTTCACTGGCACGATGGCAACAAGATCCGGCAAGGAAGTGCAGGGGAAGTGAGGTGATATAGGGAAGTGCACAGGTGATAACACTAATTGGAACCACTGCGCCAATCAGCGGCGCAGTGGCCCTTTAAATCGCAAAGACCCGGCGCGCGCGCGCCCTAGGGAGCGGGGCCGCGCGCGCCGGGACAGGACTGACGGAGAGCGAGTCAGGTACGGGAGCCGGGGTGCGCATCGCGAGCGGGCGCTACCCGCATCGCGAATCGCATCCCGGCTGGAGGCGGTATCGCAGCTCCCCGGGTCAGTGGATCTGACCGGAGCGCTGCAGTGAGGAGAGTGTAGCGAGCGCTCCGGGGAGGAGCGGGGACCCGGAGCGCTCGGCGTAACACTTGGGTTGCTGTCACTGAACGAGGTAGGACCTCCACAACTTTCAAGTATGTTTTCTAGGCCAAAGCCTTGCGGCCTCGGCCTATACCAAAGCGGTTATACTTCAATCATTCACCGCTACTCTCTGCAAGATCACTGGACCTAAATGCACCCCTAAATCCAGCGGATCTGTGCTACAGAATCTTCTAATAGCTAAATTGAGCTTATCTGATCCCAACCAACTGTCAATTGCTGATCAGCTAGAAGTAGAATCTGTTATCTGGACTGTTATTGCTATTGCCTGCTTCAGAAAATCTTCAGTAAAAGTTCCTGCAAGTTTTCCGTTAAACAGTGGTTGTGGACAATCCATTTATTACGCACTCACCTATCGCTCTTGGGAAGGGTGGCGATAGGCCCTAGCAACTTTACAGTATTTAACCCTCACCCTGGCACCACGAGTGACAAGGGTTAACCGCGCCCTTTATTATCCTCAACAGGAACACCCCAACTACCCTACATCCCCACCAAGGCACCACAATTGCTTTTTACAAATAAGTAACGCAGATCATAAATCAATAAAAGGAGAGTTCGGGAGAGAACATTCACATCCCCTTGTTGAATTAATGAGAGGGCCCCCTGTCCCTAAACCCATGACAAAAATGTATAAAATGTTGATGCCATCAAGGTTAGATGGGAAAGGGACTTGGGGGGGTTTATATTCAGATTCATGGGGCAGAGCCATTGTAAACATGAAATGTACATGATATAATAAGGCCCATGTAATGGTACAGTCTAAGATTTCGTATAGGATGTATTATACTCCATGGGGATTGAAGCGTATGGGCCTCAGACAGGATGCAAGCTGTCCAAAATGTCAGATGGAGGATGCTAACTTTTTGTATCTTATATAGAATTATTCCTATATTCATACATTTTGGAATCATCGATCTTATTGAAAAAAGGTATAACATTAAGATCGAACGAGACCCTTAGATGCTTATCCTTGGAGATGTCGGGGAGTCTATATATAAGAAAAGTTTAATTAGACTATTTCCTTATGCAAAGGTGCTGTCCGGGCATGCTGGGATTTGTGGTTTCGCAGCGGTTGGGGGTTCACAGCTTAGAGACCACTGCTATAGAGGGTGCAAATGTATCCGAGCCCTGGAACTCAAATAATGTGAAATATGAGATGATCAAAATGGAGCCCCTGCACTAATTACTTGGGTTCTGGGGTCTGTAAGGTCCATAGTAGAAACATCAGGTTCTGTCCATAGCAGATACTAAATCATGGCAGCTCTAAGAAACAAGCAGTCATCGTGAAATCAGACATGTGATGTCATAGACAGCTGGAGTCCTGACATTCCACTGACAGCCGCCCGAGCCTTCATTCTGTAGATTGGTACAGTGCGATTAGCAACTTCTATTTCTTCTTCTTGACTGAGATGGAGCTAAAAGGTTTGGGGTTCGTCCCCCTTCTGTTGGCGTTTTGGTGTGCGGCCTGGCTTGCCACCAGCTACATCGTGACGGTCGTCCTCGGCCATGCCGCCTCGCCACTGATGCACATCAGGTAAGATAAACAAGCACAAGATTCTTATTTCATGGGTCGGGAGTGAGGAAATATCCACAATAACATTGGTTTCTTTTCCTTCACAGTGACGTGGGAAATGTCTTTCCCGAAAACATATTATTGAGAATTGGTTTCATAGGGACATCCATTGGCACTTTGGTACTAACCTTTCTTATTTATAAGTATATGGTTATGCATACTGAAGAGTTCAGGGGTCATCAGGTCCTGATCCAGAGGATCCTGCTCGCCATTGTGTGGGCCTCCTGTTTTGGTACAGCTGTCATGCATGTATTGTCCCCCGAAGAATATCCCAGGATACACTTTGTCAGCACGATAATTTCCATTACATGTGAAGCCTTATACTACCTTGGGCAGTCCATCCAGATGTATAAATTACCAGGAGCAAACAAAGTCATCCACCATAGTAGATGCACCTGCTGTGGCCTGACTTTTACCTGCGCAATTTTCTACTTTGGATATAAAACATTACAGGAATTATTCTATGATGATGAAGACTGGGACGAAATCCGTGAAATCACCATCATAATCATCGAGTGGGTGATGCTTCTACTGATCCTGATAAACACCGTGACCTATTATTCCACCATGCAGAGGTTAATGTTAACCGTCTCCAGGAACAGCTGCAAACTCTCTCTTAGAGTAAGAATTGATGACTTCGGGGTGTAGACCACCACGTGGGCCATCAAGTGGACTTCTGGGAGAGATACTGCACAGGACACGGGAAAACCATAAAAAAATAATATGAGCTGGTAATATTACCTATACAAAAAAATAATATGAGCTGGTGATATTACCTATACAAAAAAATAAAAGACATAAAAGAAAAATATTGGTGTGTGACCTGTAATACCTACTGTATATACTCGAGTATAAGCCGAGTTTTTCAGCACCATTTTTCGTACTGAAAACGCCCCCCTCGGCTTATACTCGAGTGATCTCTCCGCCTGTCAATCCCTTCTCAGTGGTCTTCAACCGGCGGACCTCCAGATGATGCAAAACTACAACTCCCAGCATGCCCGGGCATGCTGAGTGTTGTAGTTTTGAAACCTCTGGAGGTCCGCAGGTTGAAGACCACTGCAGCCTTCGTCATCATCCAGCCCCCTCCTTTTGTTTTGTACTCACCTCCCCTCGGTGGGAAGGGTTAGCTGGTTCGGGCCCTCTATGGTGTAGGGACCATCCGGTGGGGAGGGTTAGTCGTTGCGGGCTGTCCATTTTCACCAGGGGGCCCTCTTTTCCACGCTTCGGGTCCGGTCACGGACTAGTGACGTTGCCTTGATGACGACGCACAGGGACGTTCATGCACAATGTCCCTGTGCATCGTCGTCAGGGCAACGTCACTAGGACCAGCTCACCCTAACTTCCTGCCGAGGGGAGGCGAGTACAAAACAAAGGTGTGGGGGGGGGGGGGGGGGGGGCTGGATGATGACGAAGGCCGCAGTGGTCTTCTACCTGCGGACCTCCAGAGGTTTCAAAACTACAAATCCCAGCATGCCCGGACAGCTGATGGCTGTCCGGGCATGCTGGGAGTTGTAGTTTTGCAACATCTGGAGGCCCGCCGGTTGAAGACCACTGATGAAGGGATTGACAGGCGGTGATGATGAAGGGGGGGGGGGGGGGGTGATGATGAAGGGGAGGGGGATGATGAAGAAGGCCGCAGTGGTCTTCAACCTGCGGACCTCCAGAGGTTTCAAAACTACAACTCCCAGCATACCCAGACAGCCGATGGCTGTCCGGGCATGCTGGGAGTTGTAGTTTTGCAACATCTGGAGGTCCGCAGGTTGAAGACCACTAATGAAGGGATTGACAGGCGGTGATGATGCAGGGGGTGGGATGATGACGGGGGTCTGGATGATTACATGGGGGGATGATGTATTTCCCACCCTAGGCTTACAGTCGAGTCAATAACTTTTCCTGGGTTTTTGGGGTGAAATTAGGGGCCTCGGCTTATATTCGGGTCGGCTTATACTCGAGTATATACGGTAGTTAGAAAACCAGAATCAAATTCATCAGATTCTTTTCATTTGACCGAATGGAATGTTCTTCTTCCATTGTTTCCGATGGCAACTGTTAAAGTCGAGGTAGCTGTTTGCATCCACCTTCTCAAAATAGGTGTCAGTATGCAAACAGCCATCCGGATGATAGATATTTAAATCCAGGAACTCAAATTTTTGGGGGACTGATGCAGCGCTGCCTTTGGGAATCTCTGGCTCTGCCATAGCGCTTTTTTTGAAGGGGCGTGTCGGCTGCCGCTTCGTCTTGTGGTCAACACGCGCTATCTGGCCAGCGAGCCAGGGCCCCATACAGGAGATCGCGGGGGCCCACCAGCGGTCGGACCCCCTGCAATCTGAAACTTATCCCCTTTCCTTGGGATAGGGGATGCTTTTCAGCACTGGACTACTCCTTTAATGGCCTCCAAAATGAAGTTCCTCTGATGTATGGGCATCAAGGGATCTTCCACTAAAAAAGATGACACAGCTTCCACTCCTCTGTCATGTGGTATATTACTATATAATGAAGAAACATCTAGTGTTGCCCACATATAGTCCTCTTCCCGTATGATATCTCTCAATAGGGTTAATAAATGCCCTTTATCTCTGAGGTTTGCTGGTAAAGACCCCGCACATTTCTGTAACTGATGGTCTATATATTCAGATAAACATCAGGCAACTATCGGACAACAAGGGGATTTTTTTTTCCGGTCTTTATGTACCTTAGGTAGAAAATAAAAATAAGGTACATTTGGGTTGGTTTTAAATATATATCATGTTTTTCCCTCTTAACCCCTTAAGGACTCAGCCCATTTTGGCCTTAAGGACTCAGACAATTAAATTTTTACGTTTTCATTTTTTCCTCCTCGCCTTCTAAAAATCATAACTCTTTTATATTTTCATCCACAGACTAGTATGAGGGCTTGTTTTTTGCGCGACCAGTTGTCCTTTGTAGTGACATCACTCATTATATCATAAAATGTATGGCGCAACCAAAAAACACTATTTTTGTGGGGAAATTAAAACGAAAAACGCAATTTTGCTAATTTTGGAAGGTTTCGTTTTCACGCCGTACAATTTATGGTAAAAATGACGTGTGTTCTTTATTCTGAGGGTCAATACAATTAAAATGATACCCATTATTACATACTTTTATATTATTGTTGCGCTTAAAAAAAATCACAAACTTTTTAACCAAATTAGTACGTTTATAATCCCTTTATTTTGATGACCTCTAACTTTTTTATTTTTCCGTATAAGCGGCGGTATGGGGGCTCATTTTTTGCGCCATGATCTGTACTTTTTTTTGATACCACATTTGCATACAAAAAACTTTTAATACATTTTTTCTAATTTTTTTTAAATAAAATGTATTAAAAAAGTAGGAATTTTGAACTTTTTTTTTTTCGTTCACGCCGTTCACCGTACGGGATCATTAACATTTTATTTTAATAGTTCGGACATTTACGCACGTGGTGATACCAAATATGTCTATAAAAAAAGATTTTTTACGCTTTTTGGGGGTAAAATAGGAAAAAACTGACGTTTTACTTTTTTATTGGGGGAGGGGATTTTTCACTTTTTTTTTTACTTTTACTTTTACATTTTTTTACATTTTTTTTTACACTTGAATAGTCCCCATAGGGGACTATTCATAGCAATACCATGATTGCTAATACTGATCTGTTCTATGTATAGGACATAGAACAGATCAGTGTTTTCGGTCATCTTCTGCTCTGGTCTGCTCGATCACAGACCAGAGCAGGAGACGCCGGGAGCTGGACGGAGGAAGGAGAGGGGACCTCTGTGCAGTGTTATGAATGATCGGATCCCCGCAGCAGCACTGCGGGCGATCCGATCATTCATTCAAATCGCGCACTGCCGCAGATGCCGGGATCTGTATTGATCCCGGCACCTGAGGGGTTAATGGCGGACGCCCGCGAGATCGCGGGCGTCGGCCATTGCCGGCGGGTCCCTGGCTGTGATCAGCAGCCGGGATCAGCCGCGCATGACACGGGCATCGCTCCGATGCCCGCGGTTATGCACAGGACGTAAATGTACGTCCTGGTGCGTTAAGTACCACCTCACCAGGACATACATTTACGTCCTGCGTCCTTAAGGGGTTAAAGGGGTACTACGCACCTTGACATCTTATCCCCTCTCCAAAGGACCCCCGTGATCTCGGTTGCAGCACCCTGCTGTCAGCAAACTTGCTCTGTGCTTATAATGTCTCCGCTGTCTCGTGGACACAGCTTCACATCAAGTTTATACCGAATCTCAAGGAAAGACACGCTGGTTTGCTTAACTGATGTAATCTTTACTGAGATATAATGAACACGCGATAAAACTGTAAAACAAACATATGAAAGACAAATGTAAGCATGGCTATTCAAGTGCCTTACATTATGTATAGCTAATACATAGATAGTCTAACATGTGCTCACTTACTACACACTGAAAACACACATTATCTATCTACAAATGCCGAGCATCTCTCTACACAAGATAACTAGCAATTCCTTACTCACAGGCTTTGGTATTTATCAGATTTGCAGGCTGTATTAGCTTTAAGAAGTCCTGTGTGTCACGATTCGGCTTACGGGTTGTGGATCCGCTGTGTCAGCGAGGGATTGGCGTGGACCGTGCTAGTGGACCGGTTCTAAGAGGCTACTGGTTTTCGCCAGAGCCCGCCGCAAAGCGGGATGGTCTTGCTGCGGCAGTAGCAACCAGGTCGTATCCACTAGCAACGGCTCAACCTCACTGACTGCTGAGAAGGCGTGGGACAGAAGGACAAGGCAGAGGCAAGGTCAGACGTAGCAGAAGGTCGGGGGCAGGCGGCAAGGTTCGTAGTCAGGATGGATAGCAGAAGTTCAGGTACACAGGCTTTGGACACACTAAACGCTTTCACTGGCACAAGGCAACAAGATCCGGCAAGGGAGTGCATGGGAGGAGATCAGATATAGCCAGGGAGCAGGTGGAAGCTAATTAAGCTAATTGGGCCAGGCACCAATCATTGGTGCACTGGCCCTTTAAGTCTCAGAGAGCTGGCGCGCGCGCGCCCTAGAGAGCGGAGCCGCGCGCGCCAGCACATGACAGCAGGGGACCGGGACGGGTAAGTGACCTGGGATGCGATTCGCGAGCGGGCGCGTCCCGCTGTGCGAATCGCATCCCCAACGGCCATGACAGTGCAGCGATCCCGGTCAGCGGGACTGACCGGGGCGCTGCAGGGAGAAAGACGCCGTGAGCGCTCCGGGGAGGAGCGGGGACCCGGAGCGCTAGGCGTAACAGTACCCCCCCCCCTTAGGTCTCCCCTTTTTTTTGTCCGGCAACTGCCTCCCCTGGGACGAGGACACCGGGAAAGAATGGAGGGTTTCCTCAACGGAAGGCAGTACAGCAGGAGTTGGAATGGGGAGGGAGGGCAGAGGGTGAAGCTTGGCACGGGGCAGGGAGACACAAGGACGGGGGCCATGAGGAGGCACAGAGGCTTGCCTGACGGGACTGGGAGGGGGGGAGAGGCACTTCCTGTGGCAGGCAGAGTCCCAGTTCCTGATCTCCCCGGTAGTCCAATCAAGGGTGGGAGAATGAAGCCGGAGCCATGGCAGACCGAGGAGGACCTCAGAGGTACAATTGGGGAGAACAAAGAGCTCAATCCTTTCGTGGTGGGGTCCAATAGACATCAGGAGGGGTTCTGTGCGGTAACGCACGGTGCAATCCAATCTGACTCCGTTGACCGCGGAGATGTAGAGCGGCTTGACGAGACGGGTCACCGGGATGCTGAATTTATTCACAAAGGACTCCAAAATAAAATTCCCGGAGGCACCAGAGTCCAAGCAGGCCACGGCTGAGAGGGAGGAGTTGGCTGTGGGAGAAATCCGCACGGGCACCGTGAGACGTGGAGAAGAAGACTTGGAACCAAGAGACGCCACACCGATGTGAGCTGGGTGCGTGCGTGCGTTTCCCAGACGTGGAGGACGGATAGGGCAATCCACCAAGAAATGCTCGGTACTGGCACAGTACAGACAGAGATTTTCTTCTCTACGGCGATTCCTCTCTTCCTGGGTCAGGCGAGACCGATCCACTTGCATGGCCTCCTCGGCGGGAGGCCCAGGCGTAGACTGCAAAGGATGCTGTGGGAGAGGTGCCCAGAGATCTAAGTCTTTTTCCTGGCGGAGCTCTTGGTGTCGCTCAGAAAAACGCATGTCAATGCGGGTAGCCAAATGGATGAGTTCTTGGAGGTTGGCAGGAATCTCTCGTGCGGCCAGCACATCCTTGATGCGACTGGATAGGCCTTTTTTAAAGGTTGCGCAGAGAGCCTCGTTATTCCATGATAACTCGGAAGCAAGAGTACGAAATTGGATGGCGTACTCGCCCACAGAAGAATTACCCTGGACCAGGTTCAACAGGGCAGTCTCGGCAGAAGAAGCTCGGGCTGGCTCCTCGAAGACACTCCGGACTTCAGCGAAGAAGGACTGGACTGTGGCTGTGGCAGGATCATTGCGGTCCCAGAGCGGTGTGGCCCAAGACAAGGCCTTTCCTGAAAGAAGACTCACTACGAACGCCACCTTAGACCGTTCTGTAGGAAACAAGTCCGACAACATCTCCATATGCAGGGAACACTGAGACAAAAATCCACGGCAGAGTTTAGAGTCCCCATCAAATTTGTCCGGCAGGGACAAGCGGAGGTTAGGAGCGGCCACTCGCTGCGGAGGAGGTGCAGGAGCTGGCGGAGGAGATGGTTGCTGCTGTAGCAGAGGCAGAAGTTGCTGTAACATGGCGGTCAACTGCGACAGCTGCTGTCCTTGTTGGGCAATCTGCTGCGATTGCTGAGCGACCACCGTGGGAAGATCAGCGAGACTTGGCAGCGGCACCTCAGCGGGATCCATGGCCGGATCTACTGTCACGATTCGGCTTACGGGTTGTGGATCCGCTGTGTCAGCGAGGGATTGGCGTGGACCGTGCTAGTGGACCGGTTCTAAGAGGCTACTGGTTTTCGCCAGAGCCCGCCGCAAAGCGGGATGGTCTTGCTGCGGCAGTAGCAACCAGGTCGTATCCACTAGCAACGGCTCAACCTCACTGACTGCTGAGAAGGCGTGGGACAGAAGGACAAGGCAGAGGCAAGGTCAGACGTAGCAGAAGGTCGGGGGCAGGCGGCAAGGTTCGTAGTCAGGATGGATAGCAGAAGTTCAGGTACACAGGCTTTGGACACACTAAACGCTTTCACTGGCACAAGGCAACAAGATCCGGCAAGGGAGTGCATGGGAGGAGATCAGATATAGCCAGGGAGCAGGTGGAAGCTAATTAAGCTAATTGGGCCAGGCACCAATCATTGGTGCACTGGCCCTTTAAGTCTCAGAGAGCTGGCGCGCGCGCGCCCTAGAGAGCGGAGCCGCGCGCGCCAGCACATGACAGCAGGGGACCGGGACGGGTAAGTGACCTGGGATGCGATTCGCGAGCGGGCGCGTCCCGCTGTGCGAATCGCATCCCCAACGGCCATGACAGTGCAGCGATCCCGGTCAGCGGGACTGACCGGGGCGCTGCAGGGAGAAAGACGCCGTGAGCGCTCCGGGGAGGAGCGGGGACCCGGAGCGCTAGGCGTAACACTGTGGATCTGGTCACTGTGGTGGCTGGAGCTGGAATGAATGAGACATGCCGGATCTAGCCCTATGCTTTAGAGAGAAGGCCCGCCTCTAGGCTTCAAGAAAATGGAGGGTCTTAAAGGAACAGACCCTGCTGAGTGCCGAGCATGTAAAATACATTGCGAAGGCAGCACACTCCCCACCTGGCATACTTTTTTGTTATGCCACTAACCCTTGGACAGAAGTAAAACTACTTCAGAAATTGGCCTTGCATACACTTTGGGAATGCCCTGTCTAACAATTCTAACTTCAACCTTTCTAACTCTAGCATCACTACTAGGATCAGTCCCCACAATGAGTCCAATAGGCCACTCGTTCCTGTGGGCCTGAGAGTCTTTCAGTAAGACAATGTCTCCAACTTGTAAATTGGGCTTGTCATCTTGCCATTTCTTGCGTGGCTGGAACAATATCAGGTATTCCTGTCTCCACCTCCTCCAGAAAATGTCCGCAAGACTTTGAACTTGTTTCCATTGCTTGGTGTACAAGTCCTTGAGTGAATTGTGTTGAGAAATCTCTTCCTTTTTCAGAAGGCCTTGGATTTCTTCTTTAAAGACTTCCTGTTGGACGCATCTGATGATCGTGACCTTGGCTTGTTCAAGGTGGTCGTTGCTACGCTGATCAGTATTGATAGCTCTGCAGGAGGATCTGGCTAGACAGATAAGTTTTCCGATTGCACGGGTCAGCGACTTCCAGCTGGAAAACCTTTCAAATCTATGAGCGCCCAGACTGTCTCTTGTAACTATAGTCCTACAAACTGTCACTTGAGGTCTTACCTCTTTGTCTTGATCTGGTTCTATGAGCTGAAAGGTCTCTACCTGAGTAGTTTCTTTGGTTTCTGGTTTATGAAGAAAAGATGGACCTACAAACCAGTTAGTTTGCTTGAGTGCAGTGGCTGGCACCAATCTTGTCCCATGATCAGCTGGGTTCTTGTCTGTGCTGATGTGATGCCACTGTTCTGGACTTGTAGACTTTCTGATATGTGTCACTCTGTTGGCCACATATGTATAAAATCTTCTTGAAGCATTGTGAATATATCCTAACACAATCTTGCTGTCTGTATAAAAGTTAATTGCATGGATCTCGATGTCCAGTTCTGTTGTAATCATGTCTGCCATCTCTACAGCTAAGACAGCAGCACAAAGTTCTAGACGTGGGACAGTGTGAGCCGGTCTGGGAGCCAGCTTAGATTTTCCCATGAGGAACCCGACATGGCTTTGTCCCTCAGTGTCTATTACCCTAAGGTAGGCGACAGATGCGATAGCCATAGTGGAGGCGTCAGAGAATATGCATATTTCTCTTCTCTTTGTAGCAGACAAGGAAACAGATACGTATGGTCTAGGGATGTTGAGTTGTTCAAGCTCTAACAATGAGTCTTTCCACAACTTCCACTGCATTTCCTTCTCTTCAGGTAGAGGTACGTCCCAGTCACTTTGTTCTTGCTCAGTAGTGATCTGTCTCAAAAGAGCTTTACCTTGCATGATGATTGGTGTTACGAACCCCAGGGGGTCGTAAAGACTGTTGACTGTAGATAGGACACCTATTTTTGTGAATGGCTTCTCTTCTCAGGAGACCCTGAAGGTGAAACTGTCAGTCTTCAGGTCCCAACTAATCCCAAGACTTCTTTGCAAGGGTGGTGATTCTGTTCCTAGATCCAAGTCTTTGAGGTCTTTAGCACGGTCTTCCATTGGAAATGCTTCCATGACTCTGTTGCTGTTGGAAGCTACCTTGTTCAGTCTTATGTTGGATTCTGCCAACATTTCTCTTGTACTTTTCAGGACGTTGATAGCTTCTTCGTTGCTGGAGAAAGAAGCAAGTCCATCATCTACGTAGAAGTTCTTCATGACGAACTGTGTGGCTTCTTGACCATGTCTTTCACCTTGCTGTGCTGCTCGTCTCAGGTTGTAGATAGCTACAGCTGGAGAAGGGCTGTTTCCAAACACATGTACCTTCATCCTGTACTCTGTGATTTCTTTGTTAAAGTCATTGTCTGCATACCACAGGAACCTTAAGTAGTCTCTGTGATCTTCACGAACAAGGAAACAGTAGAACATCTGTTGTACGTCTGCTGTCACTGCTACGAGTTCTTTTCTGAACCTGATTAGTACTCCAAGGAGTGTGTTGTTCAGGTCAGGTCCGCTGAGAAGGACATCATTTAGTGAGATGCCTTGGTGTTTCGCACTAGAGTCAAATACTACGCGTATCTGGCCTGGTTTCTGAGGATGGTACACCCCAAATATTGGTAAGTACCAGTGTTCTTGGTTCTCTTGTAGTGGTGGTGCCCTTTCAGCTTGATCGTTATCAAAGATCTTCTGCATGAAGGCTTGGAAGTGTTTCTTCATATTTGGCTTTCTTTGTAGCATGTGCTGTAACGAGGTGAAGCGTTTCTCTGCTTGTACCTTGTTGTCAGGAAGGCGATGGCGTGGTGACCGGAAGGGTAGAGGGGCTACCCAGCTGCCTGATTTGTCTCTGAAGACTTCTCTGTCCATGATCTCAAGGAAGAGAGTATCTTCCACGGAGGGTGCTTGCTTGTCGTCATCTCGTGTTCTTTCAAACACCTTACAGCCCAGTTCATCTGTATCTCCAGTTGAGGCTAAGTCTTCCATGCACCTCTGGATACTCGGATGATGTGTTGGGTTTGCAAGTCTCTCTTTAATGTGTAGATTGTTGGTACATGGGCAAAGACAAGATGTACGACCATTCTGTAACAGATGTGTTCTGTAGACATTTACCTTTTCTGGTTTGTGGAGTCCGTCTAGACATACTTCTCCAGCGATGACCCATCCGAGATCAAGGCGTTGTGCAAATGGTGCATTGTGTGGCCCATTGTACTGTTCTCTGACTTTGTGCACTTTGAG
The DNA here is from genome assembly GCF_029499605.1 of Hyla sarda. Classification (NCBI taxonomy): domain Eukaryota; kingdom Metazoa; phylum Chordata; class Amphibia; order Anura; family Hylidae; genus Hyla; species Hyla sarda. Next base: position 436,083 of record NW_026607595.1, read on the forward strand.
GATATCTCTCCCAAGTAGAAGGATGATTGCAGCATCTGGATCTAGTGCTGGTATCTGGTCTGCTATTCGCACCAGATGGGGGTGATGACTAGCAACTTCAGGTGTAGGGATCTCTGACCTGTCGTCTGGTATCTCATCACATTCTATGAGGGTAGGAAGAGTCACCTTTGTCTTTCCATCTAATGACTCAATGATGTAGTTGTTTGCTCTTCTCCCTGTTGTCTCTACAACTCCAGAACAAGTTTTCAGGGTGTATGGAGTTGGACTTCCTTTGTCACCGAAGAGGTCAAAGAACTCTGTTTTTGCCAGAGATCTGTTACTCTGTTCATCCAAGACTGTGTACATCTTGATTGCTTTTTCTCTGAAGCCTGCAGGATACACCTTGACTAAGCATATCTTGGAACATGATCTGGGGCGGCCCTGCTCTGTACAGATCTCAGTACACTTTGAGGTTACTGCTGGCGTTGTACTCTCGCCTTGCTCCCCACCATGATCTTCTTGAGTTGCTGGAACTTCTTGTTTCCATGGTGGTGGTCCTGGGTGTAGTGCTGACAGGTGTTTGTCACTGTTGCACTCTGTGCATTTTATTGTTTTTGTACAGTCTTTTGCAAGATGCTGAATTGAAGCGCAACATCTGAAACAAATACGATTGTCTTTAAGGTAAGCTTTGCGCTCTTCTAATGTCTTACTTCTGAAACTGCGACATTTTCTTAGTGGATGAGGCTTGTTGTGGATGAGACATATTTTGTCTGGCTCCTCAACTTTCTTACTTGTGTTGTCTTCCTGATTGACTGCAGACTCAGGCGAGACTTCTGTCTTCCGTACAGAAACTGTTGCTCTGCGTTCTTTGCAAGGCGTTGGATGTTTTTGCTCTACCTTTGGGGAGCTTGCAGTTCTCTTGTTCAGGAAAGCAAAGCTTGGATCATTGCGTGTTTCAGCTTGGTCTACGATGAATTCAGCAAGGAAGGCAAATGGTGGAAATGCGACTCGATGATCTTTCTTGTATCTTGATGCTTGAGTGACCCACCTTTCCTGCAAGTTGAAAGGAAGTTTCTCGATTATGGGATCAATTCCACGTGCTGTATCTAAGTATGAGAGACCTGGCAGGTATCCACTAGACTTAGCGGCTTCTATTTCTAAGAGTAGGTCCCCAAACCCTCTCAGCTTTCGATTGTCTTTGTTTGTCATTCTTGGATAGTTTTCTATCCTCTTCAGAAGAGCATCTTCAATCACTTCAGGTGACCCATAGCAGTGTTCTAGTCTCCTCCACACCATTGCAAGTCCTGCTGCTGCGTCATGAACATGTACTGATCTGATTCTTTGGGCTTGCTCAGTGGACTCTGGTCCTAGCCATTTGACGAGCAGATCAAGCTTTTCTCTGTCTGTCAGATCTAAGTCTTGGGTACCGCTTAGGAAAGATGACTTCCAGGCCCAGTAGTTTTCTGGACGGTCGTCGAATTTCATGAGACCAGCGCTCACTATCTCACGGCGCATCAGGAATCTTGCTACCTCTGTAGCTCTTGCTGCATCTGGTGAATACTTCCTGGGTGTAAACTCAGGGTATGGCTGCGGATGGTAAGGCTGATGAGGTACTTGACTAAGTCTGCTTTGTTCTCCTCTATTGTAAGTCTTTCTGCTATAATCCAGACTTGTATTTGCTTGAGGAGGGAGTACATCAGCATCCGTTTGCACTCTTGTCAGGTTGGCAGATTGGTCTCTGAGCATGCGACCACTTGACTTCCTACCCTGAGGTTCTGATTCAGTCTTGCAGTGTTGCATAGTATCAAAGTTGCTTATTGCTGGTGGAGTCAATGATGGTCTTGGTGCATAATTGAACTGCTGGTCAGTGTACATGGTTGCTTGTGACTGTATGTACTCACGGGTACGTTGGCTTGCGCTGAGGGGTGACATCTGGGTTTCTATGTCAGCGAACTGAGCTTCGGCAGCCCTTGTGAGAACTTCTGCCTCGGCTAAGGCTGCTGCAGCGTTTTTCTGCTGTTGCAGTAAGTGTAAAGATGCTTGCACTTCAGCTTGTTCTTTCATCAATTCAGCTTCCTGCTTTGCATAGGAAGCCATTGCACAAGCTGCCTCTGCTTTCGCTCTTGCCTTAGTTGCTATGGCGCTAGCGGATGACAGGCTGGTGGTGCTTGAGTGTCTAGAACTATGGCGTTTAAATCTTGATGCATCGGCGCTAACCGAAGTTAGATTTGTTTGACTGGACGCTCTAGACAATGTTGTGCACCTAGATCTACTTCTTGGCAAGGTGTCTTCCTCTTTATAGGCGCATTGAGGGTTAACTGTCAGAGTGCTGTTCTCTGGGTTCTGCATCTTGATTTAGCTGGCAGCGTAGATAATGATGATGACTGGACACAGCACAGCGGTATTATAGCACGTGAGAGAATTAGTTTCACTTTCTAGTGCTTCGCGCCTTGACTCCGACACAGACTGCAGGGCACAGGATTTATGAGTCTGAGGCTGCGGACGATTCAAAGCTGATTAACTGCTTCTGATAACGTTTTAAAAGCCTTTTTACTATAATGTCTCCGCTGTCTCGTGGACACAGCTTCACATCAAGTTTATACCGAATCTCAAGGAAAGACACGCTGGTTGCTTAACTGATGTAATCTTTACTGAGATATAATGAACACGCGCGCGATAAAACTGTAAAACAAACATATGAAAGACAAATATAAGCATGGCTATTCAAGTGCCTTACATTATGCATAGCTAATACATAGATAGGGTCTAACATGTGCTCACTTACTACACACTGAAAACACATTATCTATCTACAAATGCCTAGCATCTCTCTATACAAGATAACTAACAATTCCTTACTCACAGGCTTTGGTATTTATCAGATTTGCAGGCTGTATTAGCTTTAAGAAGTCCTGTGGATCTGGTCACTGTGGTGGCTGGAGCTGGAATGAATGAGACGTGCCGGGGCTAGCCCTAGGCTTTAGAGAGAAGGCCCGCCTCTAGGCTTCAAGAAAATGGAGGGTCTTAAAGGAACAGACCCTGCTGAGTGCCGAGCATGTAAAATACATTGCGAAGGCAGCACAGTGCTTAATGACGGGTGATACAGGGGCCAGAACATTGGCATAGCCATTGACTGTCCTGGCACGCTGGGAGTTTTGCAACAGCTGGAGACACCCAATTTGGGAAGCACTGCCGTAGGGTAATTTGGTGGTGGATGCAAATCCCTAATTTAGGCCTCAAATGCGCATGGTGCTCTTTCACTTTGGAGCCCTCTCATATTTCAAGGGAACAGTTATGGGTTACACATTTTTTTTCTCTTCTTTTACCCCTTAAGAAAAGGTAAATTTGGGGTCTACACCAGCATGTTAGTATAAACAAATTCAATATTTTACACTAACATGCTGGTGTTGCCCCATACTTTTAATTTTCACAAGAGGTAAAAGGAAAAAAAAATTGTATATTTTGACGCAAAGTGCTCTGCAGGCGCATAACATGGCTCAGAAGGGAGAGTGTACCATATACATTTGAGGCCGAAAGTCACAGCAGTTCTGACATAAACATAAAAAAACACCCACATGTGACCCCATTTTGAAAACTACACCCCTCACGTAAAGTAACAAGGGGTATAGTGAGCCTTAACATCCCACAAGTGTTTGACAAATTGGAGGTGAAAATAAAAAAAATTAAACATTTTTTTACTAAAATGCAGATGTTACCCCAATTTTATCATTTTCCCAAGGGGTAATAGGAGAAAAAGCCCTGCAAAATTTGTAACCCCATTTCTTCTGAGTCAGAAAATACCCCACATGTGGATGTAAAGTGCTCTGCGGGTGAACTACAGGGCTCAGAAGAGAAGGAGCACCATTGGGCTTTTGGAGAGAGAATCTGGCTGAAATTGAAGGCCATGTGCGTTTAGGCCTCCATGGTGCCGGAACAGTGACCCCCCCCCCTACATCTGACCCCATTTTGGAAACTACACCCCTAATAAGAGGTGCAGTGAGCATTTACACCTCACAGGTGTCTGATAGATTTTTTGAGCAGTGGTCTGTGAAAATGAAAAATGAAATTTTTTCATTTGTACAGCCCACTGTTCCAAAGATCTGTCAAGTGCCAGTGGGGTTTAACATACACATATGAGGTATTTCCTTACTCGAGAGAAATTGGGCTACAAATTTTGGGGGCTCTTTCTCCTATTACCCCTTGTAAAAATTCAAAAACTGGGTCTACAAGAACATGCAAGTGTAAAAATATTGAGATTTTGAATTTCCTCCTTCACTTTGCTGCTATTCCTGTGAAACACCTAAAGAGTTAACACACTTACTGAATGTCATTTTGAATACTTTGAGGGGTGCAGTTTTTATAATGGGGTCATTTGTGGGGAATTTCTAATATGAAGGCCCTTCAAATCCACTTCAAAACTGAACTGGTCCGTGAAAAATTCCGATTTTGAAAAGTTTGTGAAAAATTGGAAAATTGCTTCTGATCTTTTAATCCCTCTGATGTTTTCCAAAAGTAAAAACATGTCAACTTTATGATGCAAATATATAGTAGACATATTGTATTTGTAAATCAATATATAATTTATTTGGAATGTCTGATTTCCTTACAAGCAGAGAGCTTCAAAGTTAGAAAACTGCAAAATTTTCAATTTTTTCATCGAATTTTGGAATTTTTCACCAAGAAATGATGCAAGTATCGACAAAAATTTACCACTAACATAAAGTAGAATATGTCACGAAAAAACAATCTCGGAATCAGAATGAAAAGTAAAAACATCCCAGAGTTATTAATACTTAAAGTGACAGTGATCAGAATTGCAAAAAATGCTCCCGTTCTTAGGGTTATAATGGGCTCCGTCCCCAAGGAGTTAAGAGGGAAAAACATGATATATATTTAACCCCAACCTAAATGTACCTTATTTTTATTTTCTACCTAAGGTACATAAAGACCGAAAAAAAATACATCAGAGGAACGTCATTTTGGAAGCAATTAACCCCTTCCCGACCTATGACATACCTGTACGTCATGGGTGGCAAGGTGTTCCCGACCCATGACATACAGGTACGTCATGAACATTTTTGCCGCTACTCGCGGCATCCCGCAGCGCCCGGAAAGATGGTGGCTATCACTGATATCCAGCCATCTTACCATGCGACCACGGGGGGTTTCATCCCCCACCCCCCCAGCGATCGCTGCTATCAGCTGGTCAAATCTGACTAGCTGATAGCAGCGTTTCGCTATCAGAATTCTTAGCAGCGCGGTGTGTGAGTCCCGATCACGGGGAGCGGGACACACACCGCTCTGCTAAGTGTCCCTGACCTGTCCCCCGGCGTCACTTACCCGTCCGAGCAGTGTCCCGAGCGGTCCCGGCGCGAGCGGCGTCCTCCATGCGGTCCCGGCGGCGCTGTGTCCCGAAGGTGAGTTTCAAAACTGGGAGTTTCAAAACTGCAACTCCCAGCATGCCCAGACAGCCTTTGGCTTTCTGGGCATGCTGGGAGTTGTAGTTTTGCAACATCTGGAGGTCCTCAGTTTGGAGACCACTGTATAATGGTCTCCAATCTGTGCTCTTCCAGATGTTGCAAAACTACAAATCTCAGCATGCTCAGTCTGTCCAGGCATGCTGGGAGTTGTAGTTCTCTAACATCTGGAAGAGCACAGATTGGAGACCATTATACAGTGGTCTCCAAACTGTGGACCTCCAGATGTTGCAAAACTACAACTCCCAGTATGCCCAGACTGCCCAAGCATACTGGAAGTTGTAGTTCGGCAACATCTGATCCTTCAGATATTGCCGAACTACAACTTCCAGCATGCCTGGGCAGTCTGGGCATGCTGGAAGTTGTAGTTTTGCAACAACTGGAGGCACACTAGTTGGGAAACATTGTCCGTTTCCTACCTCAGTGCCTCCAGCTGTTGCAATTGTTGCAAAACTATAACTCCCAGCATGCACTGACAGACCATGCATGCTGGGAGTTGTAGTTTTGCAACAGCTGGAGGCACACTGGTTTGGAAACACTAAGTTTGGTTGCAAAACACTTGAAAGTTTATTACTTAACTTAGTGTTTCCAAACCAGTGTTCCTCCAGCTGTTGCAAAACTACAACTCCCAGCATGCACGGACAGCCAAAGGGCATGCTCAGAGTTTGCAACAGCTGGATGTTTGCCCCCTCCCCCCAATGTGAATGTACAGGGTACACTCACATGGGCGGAGGTTTACAGTGAGTGCTGCAAGTTTGAGATGGCGCAAATTTTGCGCTGCAGCTCAAACTTCCAGCGGCAAACTTGCTGTGAACCTCTGCCCATGTGACTGTACCCTAAAAACACTACACTACACTGACACTAACCTAAAATAAAAAGTAAAAAACACTACATATACACATACCCCTACACAGCCCCCCCCTCCCCAAAAAAATGAAAAACGTCTGGTACGCTACTGTTTCCAAAACGGAGCCTCCAGCTGTTGCAAAATAATAACTCCCAGTATTGCCGGACAGCCATTGACTGTCCAGGCATGCTGGGAGTTTTGCAACAGCTGGAGGCACCCTGTTTGGGAATCATTGGCATAGAATACCCCTATGTCCACCCCTATGCAAATCCCTAATTCAGGCCTCAAATGCGCATGGCGCTCTCTCACTTTGGAGCCCTGTCGTATTTCAGGGCAACAGTTTTGGGACACATATGGGGTATCGCCGTACTCGGGAGAAATTGCCTTACAAATTTTGGGGGGCTTTTCTTCTTTAACCCCTTATGAAAAGGTGAAGTTGGGGTCTACACCAGCATGTTAGAGTAAAAAAATAAATTATTTACACTGACATGCTGGTGTTGCCCTATACTTTTCATTTTCACAAGAGGTAAAAGGGAAAAAAGACCCTCTAAATTTGTAATGCAATTTCTCCTGAGTACGGAGATACCCCATATGTGGGCGCAAAGTGCTCTGGGGGCGCACAGCAAGGCCCAGAAGGGAGAGTGCGCCATGTACATTTGAGGCGATTTGCACAGGGGTGGCTGATTGTTACAGCAGTTCTGACAAACGCAAAACAATAAATATCCATATGTGACCCCATTTTGGAAACTACACCCTTCACGGAATGTAATAAGGGGTACAGTGAGCATTTACACCCCACTGGTGTATGACAGATTTTTGGAACAGTGGTCTGTGAAAATGAAAAATAAAATTTTTGATTTGCACAGTCCACTGTTTCAAATATCTGTCAAACGCCAATGGGGTGTAAATGCTCACTGCACCCCTTATTAAATTCTATGAGGGGTATTGTTTCCAAAATGGGGTCACATGTGGGGGGGTCCCCTGTTCTGGCACCATAGGGGCTTCCTAAATGGGACATGCACCCCAAAAACCCTTTCAGAAAAACTCACTCTCCAAAATCCCATTGTCGCTCCTTCCCTTCTGAGCCCTCTACTGCGCCCGCCGAACACTTTACATACGCATATGAGGTATTTCCTTACTCGAGAGAAATTGGGTTACAAATTTTAGGGTGATTTCTCTCCTTTTACCCCTTGTAAAAATTCAAAAATTGGGTCTACAAGAAAATGTGTAAAAAATGAAGATTTAGAATTTTCTCCTTCACTTTGCTGCTATTCCTGTGAAACACCTAAAGGGTTAAAACACTTACTGAATGTCATTTTGAATACTTTGGGGGGTGCAGTTTTTATAATGGGGTCATTTATGGGGTATTTCTAATATGAAGACCCTTAAAATCCACTTCCAACCTGAACTGGGCCCTGAAACATTACGATTTTGAAAATCTTGAGAAAAATTGGAAAATTGCTGCGGAACTTTGAAGCCCTCTGATGTTTTCCAAAAGTAAAAACTTGTCAATTTTTTTATGCAGACACAAAGTAGATGTCACGATGCCGGCTGGCAGGTAGTGGACCCTCTGTGCCAGAGAGGGATTGGCGTGGACCGTGCTAGTGGACCGGTTCTAAGCCACTACTGGTTTTCACCAGAGCCCGCCGCAAAGCGGGATGGTCTTGCTGCGGCGGTAGTGACCAGGTCGTATCCACTAGCAACGGCTCACCTCTCTGGCTGCTGAAGATAGGCGCGGTACAAGGGAGTAGGCAGAAGCAAGGTCGGACGTAGCAGAAGGTCGGGGCAGGCAGCAAGGATCGTAGTCAGGGGCAACGGCAGAAGGTCTGGAAACACAGGCAAGGGACACACAAGGAACGCTTTCACTGGCACTAAGGCAACAAGATCCGGCAAGGGAGTGCAAGGGAAGTGAGGTAATATAGGGAAGTGCACAGGTGAAAACCCTAATAGGAACCACTGCGCCAATCAGCGGCGCAGTGGCCCTTTAAATCGCAGAGACCCGGCGCGCGCGCGCCCTAGGGAGCGGGGCCGCGCGCGCCGGGACAGAACAGACGGGGAGCGGGTCAGGTAGGGGAGCCGGGGTGCGCATCGCGAGCGGGCGCTACCCGCATCGCGAATCGCATCCCGGCTGGCAGCAGGATCGCAGCGCCCCGGGTCAGAGGACGTGACCGGAGCGCTGCAGCGAAGGGAGTGAAGCGAGCGCTCCGGGGAGGAGCGGGGACCCGGAGCGCTCGGCGTAACAGTACCCCCCCCCTTGGGTCTCCCCCTCTTCTTGGAGCCTGAGAACCTGAGGAGCAGACTTTTGTCAAGGATGTTGTCCTCAGGTTCCCAGGATCTCTCTTCAGGACCACACCCCTCCCAGTCTACTAAAAAAAAATTTTTTCCTCTGACCTTTTTGGCAGCCAAAATTTCCTTGACCGAGAAGACGTCCGAGGAGCCGGAAACAGGAGTGAGAGGAACAGATTTGGGAGAAAAACGGTTGAGGATGAGTGGTTTGAGAAGAGAGACGTGAAAGGCATTAGGGATACGAAGAGAAGGAGGAAGAAGAAGTTTATAAGAGACAGGATTAATTTGACACAAAATTTTGAAAGGACCAAGATAGCGTGGTCCCAACTTGTAGCTAGGGACACGGAAGCGGACATATTTAGCGGAGAGCCATACCTTGTCTCCAGGGGAAAAAACGGGAGGAGCTCTTCTTTTCTTATCCGCGAACCTCTTCATGCGTGAAGAAGCCTGTAAGAGAGAATTTTGGGTCTCTCTCCATATAATGGAAAGGTCACGAGAAATTTCATCCACAGCGGGCAGACCAGAGGGCAAGGGGGTAGGGAGGGGGGGGAGAGGGTGACGGCCGTACACCACGAAAAATGGGGATTTGGAGGAAGATTCAGAGACCCTGAAGTTATACGAAAATTCGGCCCATGGAAGGAGATCTGCCCAGTCATCCTGGCGGGAGGAAACAAAATGTCGCAAATAATCACCCAGGATCTGGTTAATTCTTTCTACTTGTCCATTGGACTGGGGATGATATGCAGAGGAAAAATTTAATTTAATCTTGAGTTGTTTACAGAGAGCCCTCCAGAATTTAGACACGAATTGGACCCCTCTATCCGAGACAATCTGCGTAGGCAACCCGTGAAGACGAAAAATGTGTAGAAAAAATTGTTTAGCCAACTGAGGCGCAGAAGGAAGACCAGGAAGAGGGATGAAATGTGCCATTTTGGAGAATCGATCAACGACCACCCAAATAACGGTGTTGCCACGGGAAGGGGGTAAATCAGTAATAAAATCCATACCAATCAGGGACCAAGGCTGTTCGGGGACAGGCAGAGGATGAAGAAAACCAGCGGGCTTCTGGCGAGGAGTCTTATCCCGGGCACAGATAGTGCAGGCTCGCACAAAGTCCCCAACATCCGTCTCCAGAGTCGGCCACCAATAGAAGCGGGAGATGAGTTGCACAGATTTCTTGATGCCCGCATGACCTGCGAGATGGGAGGAGTGACCCCATTTGAGGATTCCGAGGCGTTGGCGTGGAGAAACAAAGGTCTTTCCTGGAGGGGTCTGCCTGATGGAGGCAGGAGAAGTGGAGATCAGGCAGTCAGGTGGAATGATGTGTTGCGGAAGGAGATCAACTTCTGAGGCATCCGAGGAACGAGAGAGAGCATCGGCCCTAATGTTCTTATCGGCAGGACGAAAGTGAATCTCAAAATTAAATCGGGCAAAGAACAGAGACCACCGGGCCTGGCGAGGATTCAGCCGTTGGGCCGACTGGAGGTAGGAGAGGTTCTTGTGGTCGGTGTAGATAATAACAGGAAATCTTGATCCCTCCAGCAGATGCCTCCATTCCTCAAGTGCTAATTTAATGGCTAGAAGCTCTCGATCCCCGATGGAGTAGTTCCTCTCCGCTGGAGAGAAGGTCCTAGAGAAAAAACCACAAGTGACAGCATGCCCGGAAGGATTTTTTTGTAGAAGGACAGCTCCAGCTCCTACTGAGGAGGCATCAACCTCCAATAGGAAGGGTTTGGAAGGGTCAGGTCTGGAGAGCACGGGAGCCGAAGAAAAGGCAGACTTGAGTCGTTTAAAGGAGTCTTCTGCTTGAGGAGGCCAGGACTTGGGATCAGCATTTTTCTTGGTTAAAGCCACGATAGGAGCCACAATGGTAGAAAAATGTGGAATAAATTGCCTGTAATAATTGGCGAACCCCAAAAAGCGTTGGATAGCACGGAGTCCGGAGGGGCGTGGCCAATTTAAGACGGCAGAGAGTTTGTCTGGATCCATCTGTAGTCCCTGGCCAGAGACCAAATATCCTAGAAAAGGAAGAGATTGGCATTCAAACAGACATTTCTCAATTTTGGCATAGAGTTGGTTGTCACGAAGTCTCTGAAGAACCATACGGACATGCTGGCGGTGTTCTTCTAGATTGGCAGAAAAAATTAGGATATCGTCCAGATATACCACAACACAGGAGTATAATAGATCACGAAAAATTTCATTGACAAAGTCTTGGAAGACGGCAGGGGCATTGCACAGTCCAAAGGGCATGACCAGATACTCAAAGTGTCCATCTCTGGTGTTAAATGCCGTTTTCCACTCGTCCCCCTCTCTGATGCGGATGAGGTTATAGGCGCCTCTTAAGTCCAATTTAGTGAAGATGTGGGCACCTTGGAGGCGATCAAAGAGTTCAGAGATGAGGGGTAAGGGGTAGCGGTTCTTAACCGTGATTTTATTAAGACCGCGGTAGTCAATGCAAGGACGAAGGGAGCCATCTTTTTTGGACACAAAGAAAAATCCGGCTCCGGCAGGAGAGGAGGATTTACGGATAAAGCCCTTTTTTAGATTCTCCTGGACGTATTCGGACATGGCAAGAGTCTCTGGGGCAGAGAGAGGATAAATTCTGCCCCGGGGTGGAGTAGTACCCGGGAGGAGGTCGATAGGGCAATCATAAGGCCTGTGAGGAGGTAGAGTCTCAGCTTGTTTTTTGCAGAAAACATCCGCGAAGTCCATATAGGCCTTAGGGAGACCGGTTACTGGAGGAACCACAGAGTCACGGCAAGGGTTACTGGGAACCGGTTTTAGACAGTTCCTGGAACAAGAGGACCCCCAACTCTTGATCTCCCCAGTGGACCAATCCAGGGTTGGGGAATGAAGTTGAAGCCAGGGAAGTCCAAGGAGAATCTCCGAGGTGCAATTGGGGAGGACCAAAAGTTCAATCCTCTCATGATGAGATCCGATGCTCATAAGAAGGGGCTCCGTGCGGAAACGTATGGTACAGTCCAATCTTTCATTATTTACGCAATTGATGTAGAGGGGTCTGGCGAGACTGGTCACTGGGATGTTGAACCTGTTGACGAGAGAGGCCAAAATAAAATTTCCTGCAGAACCAGAGTCCAAGAAGGCCACTGTAGAGAAGGAGAAGGCAGAGGCAGACATCCGCACAGGCACAGTAAGACGTGGAGAAGCAGAGTAGACATCAAGGACTGTCTCACCTTTGTGCGGAGTCAGCGTACGTCTTTCCAGGCGGGGAGGACGGATAGGACAATCCCTCAGGAAGTGTTCGGTACTAGCACAGTACAGGCAGAGGTTCTCCATACGGCGTCGTGTCCTCTCTTGAGGTGTCAGGCGAGACCGGTCGACCTGCATAGCCTCCACGGCGGGAGGCACAGGAACAGATTGCAGGGGACCAGAGGAGAGAGGAGCCGCGGAGACGAAACGCCTCGTGCGAACAGAGTCCATATCTTGGCGGAGTTCCTGACGCCTTTCAGAAAAACGCATGTCAATGCGAGTGGCTAGGTGAATAAGTTCATGTAGATTAGCAGGAATTTCTCGTGCGGCCAGAACATCTTTAATGTTGCTGGATAGGCCTTTTTTGAAGGTCGCGCAGAGGGCCTCATTATTCCAGGACAATTCTGAAGCAAGTGTACGGAATTGTACGGCATACTCGCCAACGGAAGAATTACCCTGGACCAGGTTCAACAGGGCAGTCTCAGCAGAAGAGGCTCGGGCAGGTTCCTCAAAGACACTTCGGATTTCCGAGAAGAAGGAGTGTACAGAGGCAGTGACGGGGTCATTGCGGTCCCAGAGCGGTGTGGCCCATGACAGGGCTTTTCCGGACAGAAGACTGACTACGAAAGCCACCTTAGACCTTTCAGTGGGAAACAGGTCCGACATCATCTCCAGATGCAGGGAACATTGGGAAAGGAAGCCACGGCAAAACTTAGAGTCCCCATCAAATTTATCCGGCAAGGATAAGCGTATCCCAGGAGCGGCCACTCGCTGCGGAGGAGGTGCAGGAGCTGGCGGAGGAGATGACTGCTGAAGCTGTGGTAGCAACTGTTGTAGCATAACGGTCAGTTGAGACAGCTGTTGGCCTTGTTGCGCAATCTGTTGTGACTGCTGGGCGACCACCGTGGTGAGATCAGCGACAACTGGCAGAGGAACTTCAGCGGGATCCATGGCCGGATCTACTGTCACGATGCCGGCTGGCAGGTAGTGGACCCTCTGTGCCAGAGAGGGATTGGCGTGGACCGTGCTAGTGGACCGGTTCTAAGCCACTACTGGTTTTCACCAGAGCCCGCCGCAAAGCGGGATGGTCTTGCTGCGGCGGTAGTGACCAGGTCGTATCCACTAGCAACGGCTCACCTCTCTGGCTGCTGAAGATAGGCGCGGTACAAGGGAGTAGGCAGAAGCAAGGTCGGACGTAGCAGAAGGTCGGGGCAGGCAGCAAGGATCGTAGTCAGGGGCAACGGCAGAAGGTCTGGAAACACAGGCAAGGGACACACAAGGAACGCTTTCACTGGCACTAAGGCAACAAGATCCGGCAAGGGAGTGCAAGGGAAGTGAGGTAATATAGGGAAGTGCACAGGTGAAAACCCTAATAGGAACCACTGCGCCAATCAGCGGCGCAGTGGCCCTTTAAATCGCAGAGACCCGGCGCGCGCGCGCCCTAGGGAGCGGGGCCGCGCGCGCCGGGACAGAACAGACGGGGAGCGGGTCAGGTAGGGGAGCCGGGGTGCGCATCGCGAGCGGGCGCTACCCGCATCGCGAATCGCATCCCGGCTGGCAGCAGGATCGCAGCGCCCCGGGTCAGAGGACGTGACCGGAGCGCTGCAGCGAAGGGAGTGAAGCGAGCGCTCCGGGGAGGAGCGGGGACCCGGAGCGCTCGGCGTAACAGTAGACATATTGTATATGTGAATCAATATGTAATTTATTTGGAATATCCATTTTCCTTTTAAGCAGAGACTTTCAAAGTTAGAAAAATGCTAAATTTTCAAAATTTGCATGAAATTTTTAGATTTTTTACCAAGAAAGGATGAAAATATCAGTGAAATTTTACCAATAACATAAAGTAGAATATGTCACGAAAAAACAATCTCAGAATCAGAATGATAAGTAAAAGCATTCCAGAGTTATTAATGTTTAAAGTGACAGTGGTCAGATTTTCAAAAAATGCCCAGGTCCTGAAGGTGAAAATGGGCTGGATCATGAAGGGGTTAAAGGAGTAGTCCAGTGCTGAAAAACATCCCCTATCCCAAGGGTAGGGGATAAGTTTCAGATTGCGGGGGAGGGGTCTGACCGCTGGGAGGCCCCCGCGATCTCCTGTACGGGGCCCTGGCTCGCTGGCCAGATAGCGCGTGTTGACAACCAGACGAAGCGGCAGCCGACACGCCCCTTCAAAAAAAGCGCTATGGCAGAGCCAGAGATTGCCAAAGGCAGAGCTGCATCAGTCCCCCCAAAAATTTGAGTTCCTGGATTTAAATATCTATATTCAGGATGGCTGTCTGCATACTGCCACCTATTTTAAGGAACTACCTCGACTTTAACAGTTGCCATCGGAAACAATGGAAGAAGAACATTCCATTCGGTCAAATGAAAAGAATCCGGAGGAATTGTTCTTCCACACAAAAATGCCGGCAACAACTAGATAACCTGGAGGATCGTTTTAAACAAAAAGTGTATCCCAAACCCCTTATACAAGGAGCACGCCAGAGAGTGTGCGAATTAGAACAAAGTGCTTGCTTGGAAAATAATAAACAGGGTAATGCAGAGGGAGGTTATAATGATTCTGGTTTTCTAACTACCGTATATACTCGAGTATAAGCCGACCAGAATATAAGCCGAGGCCCCTAATTCCCCCCCCCCCCCCAAAAAAAAAAAATACATATATATATATATATATATATATATATATATATATATATATATATATATATAAAAGTTATTGACTCGACTATAAGCCTAGGGTGGGAAATACCTCATCCCCCCATGTAATCATCCAGACCCCCGTCATCATCCCACCCCCCCCTTCATCATCATCGCCTGGCAATCCCTTCATCAGTGGTTTTCAACCTGCGGACCTCTAGATGTTGCAAAACTACAACCCCCAGCATGCCCGGACAGCCATCGGCTGTCTGGGCATGCTGGGAGTTGTAGTTTTGAAACCTCTGGAGGTCCGCAGGTTGAAGACCACCGTGGCCTTTTTGTTTTGTACTCACCTCCCCTTGGCAGGAAGTTAGGGTGAGCTGGTCCTAGTGATGTTGCCTTGACGACAACGCACAGGGACGTTGTGCATGAAGAGGGCCCTCCGGTGAAAATGGACAGCCCGGAACGAGTATCCCTCCCCACCGGATGGTCCCTGCAGCATAGATGGCCCGGACCAGCTCACCCTAACTTCCCGCTGTGGGGGGGGTGAGTACAAAACAAAAGAGGGGGGGGGGGGCCTGGATGATGACGAAGGCCGAAGTGGTCTTCAACCTGCGGACCTCCAGAGGTTTCAAAACTACAACACCCAGCATGCCCAGACAGCTGATGGCTGTCTGGGCATGCTGGGAGTTGTAGTTTTACAACATCTGGAGGTCCGCAGGTTGAAGACCACTGAGAAGGGATTGACAGGCGGAGAGATCACTCGAGTATAAGCCGAGGGGGGCGTTTTCAGCAAGAAAAATGGTGCTGAAAAACTCGGCTTATACTCGAGTATATACGGTAGGTATTACACGTCACACACCAATATTTTTTTTTAATGTTTTTTATTTTTTTGTATAGGTAATATCACCAGCTCATATTATTTTTTTTATGGTTTTCCCGTGTCCTGTGCAGTATCTCTCCCAGAAGTCCACTTGATGGTCCACGTGGTGGTCTACACCCCGAAGTCATCAATTCTTACTCTAAGAGAGAGTTTGCAGCTGTTCCTGGAGACGGTTAACATTAACCTCTGCATGGTGGAATAATAGGTCACGGTGTTTATCAGGATCAGTAGAAGCATCACCCACTCGATGATTATGATGGTGATTTCACGGATCTCGTCCCAGTCTTCATCATCATAGAATAATTCCTGTAATGTTTTATATCCAAAGTAGAAAATTGCGCAGGTAAAAGTCAGGCCACAGCAGGTGCATCTACTATGGTGGATGACTTTGTTTGCTCCTGGTAATTTATACATCTGGATGGACTGCCCAAGGTAGTATAAGGCTTCACATGTAATGGAAATTATCGTGCTGACAAAGTGTATCCTGGGATATTCTTCGGGGGACAATACATGCATGACAGCTGTGCCAAAACAGGAGGCCCACACAATGGCCAGCAGGATCCTCTGGATCAGGACCTGATGACCCCTGAACTCTTCAGTATGCATAACCATATACTTATAAATAAGAAAGGTTAGTACCAAAGTGCCAATGGACGTCCCTATGAAACCTATTCTCAATAATATGTTTTCGGGAAAGAAATTTCCCACGTCACTGTGAAGGAAAAGAAACCAATGTTATTGTGGATATTTCCTCACTCCCAACCCATGAAATAAGAATCTTGTGCTTGTTTATCTTACCTGATGCTCATCAGTGGCGAGGCGGCATGGCCGAGGACGACCGTCACGATGTAGCTGGTGGCAAGCCAGGCCGCACACCAAAACGCCAACAGAAGGGGGACGAACCCCAAACCTTTTAGCTCCATCTCAGTCAAGAAGAAGAAATAGAAGTTGCTAATCGCACTGTAACAATCTACAGAATGAAGGCTCGGGCGGCTGTCAGTGGAATGTCAGGACTCCAGCTGTCTATGACATCACATGTCTGATGTCACGATGACTGCTTGTTTCTTAGAGCTGCCATGATTTAGTATCTGCTATGGACAGAACCTGATGTTTCTACTATGGACCTTACAGACCCCAGAACCCAAGTAATTAGTGCAGGGGCTCCATTTTGATCATCTCATATTTCACATTATTTGAGTTCCAGGGCTCGGATACATTTGCACCCTCTATAGCAGTGGTCTCTAAGCTGTGAACCCCCAACCGCTGCAAAACCACAACTCCCAGCATGCCCGGACAGCAACTTTGCATAAGGAAATAGTCTAATTAAACTTTTCTTATATATAGACTCCCCGACATCTCCAAGGATAAGCATCTAAGGGTCTCGTTCGATCTTAATGTTATACCTTTTTTCAATAAGATCGATGATTCCAAAATGTATGAATATAGGAATAACTCCATATAAGATACAAAAAGTTAGCATCCTCCATTTCTGGAAAAGTTTCTGAGTTGCCCAAAGCAACCAATCAGATTGCTTCCTTCATTTTTCAGAGGTCTTTTCAAAAATGAAAGAAGCAATCTGATTGGTTGCTATGGGCAACTGCATAACTCTTCCTCTACACTGGTTTTGATGAATCTCCCCCATAGAGAGAGATTTATCAAAACCTGACCAGTGGAAAAGCTGCTGAGATGCCCATAGCAACCAATCAGATTGCTTCTTTTATTCTTGAAAAAGCCTATGAAAAATTAAAGAAGCGATCTGATTGGTTGCTATGGGCAACTCAGAAACTTTTCCTCTGGACAGGTTTTGGGTTTTGATAAATCTTCCTCTCTGGGGGAGATTCAGCAAAACCAGTGCAGAGGAAGAGTTGTGCTGTTGCCCATAGCAACCAATCAGATTGCTTCTTTCATTTTTGAAAAGGCCTCTGAAAAATGAAGGAAGCAATCTGATTGGTTGCTATGGGCAACTCAGAAACTTTTCCAGGAAAGTAAAGTTTAACCACAACCAGGGGCGGATCCAGAGTCTAGTCTCGGGAGGGGCACTATTAGAGAATTTTGTATTGGCGGACAGAAAATAAGGTGTTTCTTAACCCCTTAAGGACGCAACCCTTTTTCACCTTAAGGACTGGGCCCTTTTTCGCAATTCTGACCACCGTCACTTTACGAATTAATAACGCGAAAAAACTTTTAACGAATATTCTGATTCTGAGATTGTTTTTTCGTGACATATTCTATTTTATTTTGGTGGTACATTTTCGGCGTTACTTGCATCCTTTTTTTGGTGAAAAATCCCCAAATTTAATGAAAATTTTGAAAATTTAGCATTTTTCTAACTTTGAAGCTCTCTACTTGTAAGGAAAATTGATATTCACAATACATTTTATTTTTCTTCACAAGTACAATATGATCACTTTATGTTGGCATCATAAAATGGACATATTTTTGCTTTTTTTTTTAAATTAGAGGGCTTCAAAGTAGAGAAGCAATTTTCAAAAGGGACAGATGTTACAGAACTACAACTATTTAAATAAAAACAAAAAAAAAAACGTATAGGGTTCCCCGTATTTTCATTCTCAGCACAATACCATCCAAACAGCAACAGCCTGACGTTACCAGGGTGGGCGGGGACCATTGTTACTGGCCCTCCCCAGCCTAAATAACGCCAGCCTGTTACCGCCTAGGCCCAGGAGCACCATTTTTGACGCTCCGGGACTGTTGGTACCAGCTCTTCCCGGCACCCCTGTGGCGGTGGGTACCGTGGTAATAATTGGGGGTTAGCGCTAGCTGTTTTTGCGGCTAGCGCTAATCCCTGGCTTAGTAATGGATTCAGTCAATAAGACAAGCTTCCACTACTAACCCTGAAAATTCATTAAAAAAAACACATTGGAAAAATTATTTTATTTAAGGACCGAGGGTTTTTCAGTTTTTGCAATTTCATTTTTTCCTCCTTGCCTTTAAAAAAATAATAACTCTTTCAATTTTGCACCTAAAAATCCATATGATGGCTTATTTTTTGCGCCACCTATTCTACTTTTTAATTACGTCAGTCATTTTGCCCAAAAATCTACGGCGAAATGGAAAAAAAAAATCATTGTGAGACAAAATTGAAAAAAAACCCGCTGTTTTGTAACTTTTGGTGGCTTCCGTTTCTACGTAGTACATTTTTTGGTAAAAATGACACCTTATCTTTATTCTGTAGGTCCATACGATTAAAATAATACCCTACTTATATAGGTTTGATTTTGTCGTACTTCTGGAAAAAGTCATAACTACCGTATTTATCGGTGTATAACACGCACCCCCATTTTAACAGGGAAATTTAAGTAAAAAAAATAAAATGTAAAATAAATGACTTGGACTAAATGCCACATCATCTCCCCAACTTCGTTTTCTTCTGCACCTCAGTTTGGTCCCGTCCCCTCCAGTGCCACATCATTCCTTCCCTTTTATCAGTTCCTGTGCCACATTTACCCCTCTCATCGCCACCCCCATGTCTCATCATCTCCCCATGTCTCATCATTCCCCCTCATCATCCCCCACCCTGTCTCATCATTTCCCCCTGTCTCATCCCCCCCTCATCATTTCCCCCTGTCTTATCCCCCCTCATCATTTCCTCCCTCTTCCCCCCATCATCCCCCCACTCATCATTTCCCCCTGTCTCATCCCCCTGTCTCATCCCCCCCCATCATTTCCCCCTGCCTCATCCCCCCATCCCCCCCCCTCATCATTTCCCCCTGTCTCATCCCCCATCATCCCCCCATCATTTCCCCCTGTCTCATCCCCCATCATCCCCCCTCATCATTTCCCCCTGTCTCATCCCCCTGTCTCATCCCCCCATCATTTCCCCCTGTCTCATCCCCCCCTCATCATTTCCCCGTCTCATTATTCCCCCATCATGTTCCTCCTATGGCATTCAGTGGTCTTCAACCTGCGGACCTCCAGATGTTGCAAAACTACAACTCCCAGCATGCCCAGACAGCCAACTGCTGTCAGGGCATGCTGGGAGTTGTAGTTTTGCAACATCTGGAGGTCCACAGGTTGAAGACCACTCTTCCCCTTTCCTTACTTGTCTGCACTTCGGCTGTCTTGCGGGGTCAGTGAAGCAGATGAGTTACGTCCTCTCCCGGCTCCTCTGCACGGCATCACGGAGGTCACTTTTCGGCGGCGACTACAGGAAATAAAGTGATGCCGCACAGAGAAGCCGGCAGAGGACGTAACTCATCTGCTTCACTGACCCCGCAAGACCCTCCGCCTGACCTGACCTGCCGAAGCGCAGACAGGTAAGGAAAATAAACGAAACTATAAAAAGCAGGGAAAGGGGGAATGATGAGGGAGGGGGGAGGGAGGGAAAATGAAAAGTAAAACTCACTTGTTTTCTCCTGCACTATCCACAGGAACTGGTGGATAGTGCGGGAGACGCTAATTAAAAGGTAGCGCAGATCCGGACAAGGTAGGGCTCATTTTAATCAGCATCTCCCGCACTATCCACCACACCAGTACCTGTGGATAGTGCTGGAGAAAACAAGTGACAGTGCGGGGGGGAGACACCGCTGGTCACTGATTTAAAGTGGCCACGGTCGTGCTGTTAATACTTAACAAGCAGACGCTGCTGCGGCCGCTTTAAATCAGGGACCAGAAGACTTATCGGCGTATAACGTGCAGGCAGACTTGTTGCCTTAAATGTAAGTTTTAAAAGTGCGTGTTATACGCCGATAAATATGGTACATGCAGGAAAATTAATGCGTTTAAAATTATCATCTTCTGACCCCTATAACTTTTTTATTTTTGTGCATATGGGGCAGTATGAGGGCTCAATTATTGCACCGTGATCTGAAGTTTTAAGCGGTACCATTTTTGCATTGATAGGACTTATTGATCACTTTTTATTAATTTTTTCATGATATAAAAAGTGGCCAAAAATGCACTATTTTGGATTTTGGAATTTTTTTGCACGTACACCATTGACCATGCGGTTTAATTAACGATATATTTTTATAATTCAGATATTTCCGCACGCGGCGATACCATATATGTTTATTTTTATTTACACAGTGTTTTTTTTTTATGGGAAAAGGGGGGCGATTCAAACTTTTAATAGGGAAGGGGTTAAATGATCTTTATTCACTTTTTTTTCCCACTTTTTTTTTGCAGTGTTATAGCTCCCATAGGGACCTATAACACTGCACACACTGATCTATTACATTGATCACTGGTTTCTCATAGGAAACCAGTGATCGATGATTCTGCCGCTTGACTGCTCATGCCTTGATCTCGGGCACTGAGCAGTCATTCGGCGATCGGACAGCGTAGGTAGGGAGCCTCCTGCTGTCCTGTAAGCTGTTCGGGATGCCGCAATTTCGCCGCGGCTATCCTGAACAGCCCACTGAGCTAACCGGCATACTTTCACTTTCACTTTAGACGCGGCGTTCAACTTTGAACGCCGAGTCTAAAGGATTAATAGCGCGTGGCACCGCGATCAATGCTGTGCGCTATTAGCCACGGCCCGACCCGCTATTATAGATTGGGAGCGGACACATGACGTTCCAGTACGTCATGTGTCCTTATGGAGTTAACTTACTAAGGGGGGACTAGGGTATAACTAGGGAAGCGGACCCTGACAGGGACTGTGACTTTGGGGCCCCCCCAAACAAGGCACAGTATGAAATACGTGCCAGGACACCACAAACCCCCTTACTTAAAACAAGTAGACCCCGACGCCTGTCCCCTAAGGCAGAGGGACTAGGACAAGGACAGAATTATTAAAGAGTCTATACATCCTGACAACATTTTCTTTTAATTTGCCTAGTATTCTTACTAAACAATTATGAAGCTATCTAACATTTAGTCTCTAGCTCCTTAGACATCTTTATAGCTCTTTCTATACATTTATGAGGCTAACTAGACGTTGATAAAGCTCACTAGACATTGGATGAAGCTGTCTAACATTTAGTCTCAAGCTCCCTGGATTTTTATACAGAGCTCTCTATACATTTAGTCTCAAGCTGTCTAGACATTTTTGAAATCTCACCACATTTTCTTTTGTTTTGCCACGATGAGTCACCTGTTAGTACACAAAAGTTATATTGGCTTGCCTGAGGCTATCTACCAATAAGTTTAGCCACCAGGGTCTATTGGCTACACGCTTCTTACCTCTAGAACACAACAGTATACCCTTACCTAGGTTACCTTTAGAAATATGTGTTTAATTTTAGCACTCAAAGGCATCTACTGGCCAGGTAGAGCATTTCATACACGTAATAAAGAAAAGAGAGATTAGTGTACCTAACAGTGGCAGGAATAGAATTTCAATAGGCTACAATTCCTAAAGTGTTTCTTGAGTGTGAGACATATTTTTATTTTACTTTGTGTATTGAAGAAGACTGAGATAAGTACATTTGAGTGAGCTATTTGAGGTACTATGTGTGCACGTACTGCTTAAAAGTTAGTCTTAATACCTTAAGGGTAGTTCACCCTGAGTAGTCCTTTGAGACTCTCGCAACATCACCCCCGGGCTGGCAGGAGTCTCTTCACATAGAGATTCTGCGGAAACTTCAGTCCCCGAGGGACCAGCTTGAAGGCTGGACACAGGAGCAACATCTTCGGTTGGACTGGGAGATTCTCTGAAGTCAGGTAGAGAAGGTGTAGCAGGACTTGGAGTAGCCACAGGAGCAGGACTGGTGCTGGGGGAAGCAACCAATGGTGGCTGACTGGATGGAGCAGCTATTGGTAGCTGGCTGGGCGGAGCAACCAGTGGAGGCTGGCTAGGTGGAGCAACAAGGGGCGGCTGGCTTGCAGCTGAACATGGCATACCCCAATACATGACAGGTTGGTGAGAAGAGAATAAAGGAACGTCCATACTGGGATGAATTCCTTCTCCTGGTACATATTCCCTGGCTGGCCTGGCTGGAGGAGGAGTAGGGAGAAGTGCAGGAGGAGGGGGTCCCGGTAAGTCTTCCTTCAAGCACACTTTTATTCGGTTTTGGTGGACCACCTGTGGCTCAAACCCTTTTTTCTGTATCTCATACACATCTGTGTCGGGATAAGGAATTGCAGTAATAGTATAGGGTTCTGTTTCCCATAGAGAATCCAGCTCATGAGTTCTTGGGAATTTCCTGAGCCAAACTTTGTCTCCCAGCTGCAGGGGTTAAGCCGAGGCATGCCGACTTTTTTTGCTGTCGGCCCTGGGCTTCGCCCATTTTTTCTCCGCAATGTCTCGGGCTTCTTTGATTCTCCTGCGATGTTCAGAGACCCAGTCCTGCAAGACTTGAGGGGAGTTATTGAAAGGGGCCTGTAGCCCAAAAGTTCTGTCCTTCGGCAATTGACCATGTCTTCCCATCATGAGAAAGAAGGGGGTATACCCTGTAGAACAATGAGTAGTGTTGTTGTAGATTTCCAATAACTCAGGCACTAGTCGGGGCCACTCTTCGTGTTTCGAGACAGAAGCTGCTCGGAGCATATGGATAAACACCTGGTTGATCCTTTCACAGAGCCCATTTCCTTGAGGATGGTAAGCTATCGTTCCGAGCTTCTTACAATCATGCAGCTGGCAGAGTTCCTGGAACAACTGAGCTTCAAAGGCCGTCCCTCGATCAGTGAGGACTGCTTCGGGACACCCCAAGGGCTGGATCCAGTGGCTGTAGAAGAGTTATGCTGCCGTCTTGGCGGTCAGATCCTTGACGGGAACAACAACCATCCACTTAGAGTAATGTTCCACCATGGTCAAGGCATAGCAATAGCCAGATCCAGTGGGGGTCAGCTTCACATGGTCAAGGGCAACCATTTGATTTGGCCTCTCAGTATGGATGGGGTGCAAGGGTGCTCTTGCATCTTTTTGGGGGTTCCTGATGAGATTGCACGTGGTGCATTCAGCACACCATATTTCGATGTCTCCTCGCATTCCTATCCAATAAAATCTTCGGCGAATAGTGGCCTCTGTCTAATGGATTCCAAAATGCCCTGACTGGTCGTGATATGCATTCAGGACCATAGCTGCATCTCTTCTGGGGATTACAATTTGATGCACCTGTTCTCCAGACACCGGGTCCAATGAGTTTCTGTATTGCAGCCCCTTATGGAGGAATAGGCGATTTCGCTGTCGCCACAACTGTCTCAGTTCAAAGTCCCCTTGCTGCTTGTGGAGTCGAGTGGGCACCTTCTTGTGGAGGCAGTAATTCAAGAGGTCCCCTATGACCCAGTTTTCATCCTGCAGAGTCTTCCACGTGTATTGGTCTTCAGGGACTTCCAGAGGTCCGGGTTCGTCACCCTCTTGGGCCGTTAGAGCATTCTGGCTCATGAACCGTTGGTAGAAGGGTGGCATTTCCACATCTTCCCATTCGTCCCCTGCAGGGGGTTCTTCACCTGGGGCCATCTGGGAGAGAGCATCCGCATTGACATTGGATTTTCCACTGCAGTACTTAATACTGAAGTTATAATTGGCCAACCGGGAGACCCAGCACTGTTCAATAGCCCCCAACGTAGCAGCGTTCAAGTGGGCCAAGGGATTGTTGTCCGTATAGACCGTGAAGGGGGTGGCCACCAGATAATCCTTGAATTTTTCAGTGATGGCCCAGACCAGGGCCAAGAGCTCCAACTTGAAAGAGCTATAGTTGTCATCGTTCATTTCCGCGCCTCGAAGATGACGGCTGGCGTAGGCTATTACCCTCTCTTTACCATCTTGGAGGTGAGATAAGACGGCTCCCAGTCCTTCGAAACTGGCCTTAGTATATAAGCGGAACGGCTTACCGTAGTCAGGATAGGCCAAGATTGGAGGTTCTGTAAGAAGGTACTTTAAAGCTCGGAAGGCAGTTTCTTGGTCTTCAGCCCATTGTGTCGGGAGCCTCCCATTATAATTTTCCTTGGCAGTACCCCTCAGTAAGGCAGTCGAGGGGCCAGCAATTTGTGCAAAGTGAGGGATGAAAAGTCGGTAGTAGCCTGCAAATCCCAGGAAACTTATGACGTCTCGTACTGTCTTGGGTGTAGGCCAGTTCCTCACAGCACTTATTTTCTGGGGGTCAGGTTGGACACCATCGGCACTTACGACAGGTCCTAGATAGTGCACTTGTGGCTTTAACAGGTGACACTTGGATGGCTTGACCTTCAGTCCTTGCCGTATAAGGACCTGGAAAACTTCTCTTTTTTTTTAAATCTGATATTTTTATTAAGATCTAAAACATACAGGACCCTGACCCATTCCAAAAATCTGCCACCCAAACCTTTCCATCGCCGGCCTGAGGTAGCTACAATCTACCCTGTCGAAGGCCTTCATGGCATCTATCGACAGGATGGATCGGAGCCCCTACTCCGGCATATGAATATTAGCAGACAGCTTAATCAAATTATCATGACTATTTCGGCTCGGTACAAAGCCGGTTTGGTCAGTAGCAATAATTTTGTTACAAACCTTTGCCAATCTCATTGCCAAAAACTTGGCAATAGTTTTGTCATCTGAATTTAATAGAGAGATGGGTCTATATGAATCAGCTGAAAGAAGGTTCTTTCCCATTTTTAACAGCAGAATTATGTTTGCTTCACGCATAGTCAATGGGAGAGACCTACTAATACAGGATTTTATTACAAGCAAGAGGCGAGTATTATAGTGCCAAATCTTTCTTTTAGTGAAAAAACAGCAGCAAAAGAGTTAACGGAAATAAGAAGAGAAAAAACACAGGTGAACGCAGGTGATAGCAGGTAGGTAATCAGCAAGGTATCCACCAATCAGCACACGGCATAGGTTATAAGAGGTATAGGTGTTCCTTAACCCCTTAAAGGGGTTATCCAGGGAAAAACTTTTTTTTAAAATATCAACTGGCTCCAGAAAGTTAAACAGATTTGTAAATTACTTCTATTAAAAAATCTTAATCCTTTCAGTACTTATGAGCTTCTGAAGTTTAGGTTGTTATTTTCTGTCTAAGTAATCTCTGATGACACGTGTCTCGGTAACCGCCCAGTTTAGAAGAGGTTTGCTATGGGAATTTGCTTCTAAACTGGGCGGTTCCCGCGAGATTCTATCTCTGTCCCTCTCTCCACTATTCAGCATTACGCGCCCGTTACCTCACAGGCTCCTCAGACTGCCGTGTCAATGGAGTCTTCAGATTCTCAGTATTTTCTCCAACTAGTTGTTTCTCTTTACTCATTTAGCCCTCTGGTTTTCCAATAGTCTCTTGCTGGACAAATATTAACCCCTTAAGGACCCAGCCATTTTACACCATAGGACCCAGCCATTTTTTGCACATCTGACCACTGTCATTTTAAACATTAATAACTCTGGAATGCTTTTAGTTATCATTCTGATTCCGAGATTTTTTTCGTGACATATTCTACTTTAACATAGTGGTAAAATTTTTGGGTAACTTGCATCCTTTCTTGGTGAAAAATCCCCAAATTTGATGAAAAATTTGAAAATTTTGCATTTTTCTAACTTTGAAGCTCTCTGCTTATAAGGAAAATGGATATTCCCAAAAAATTTTTTTATTCACATATACAATATGTCCACTTTATGTTTGCATAATAAAATTTACATGTTTTTACTTTTGGAAGACACCAGAAGGCTTCAAAGTTCTGACGCAATTTTCCAATTTTTCACAAAATTTCCAAAATCACAATTTTTCAGGGACCAGTTCAGGTTTGAAGTGGATTTGAAGGGTCTTCATCTTAGAAATACCCCACAAATGATCCCATTATAACTGCACCCCTCAAAGTATTCAAAATGACATTCAGTCAGCATTTTAACCCTTTAGGTGTTTCACAGGAATAGCAGCAAAGTGAAGGAGAAAATTCACAATCTTCATTTTTTTATTTTTTTTCACAATTTTTTTATTTTTACAAGGGGTAAAAGGAGAAAATGTATACTTATATTTGTAGCCCAATTTCTCTCGAGTAAGCACATACCTCATATGTCTATGTAAAGTGTTCGGCGGGCGCAGTAGAGGGCTCAGAAGCGAAGGAGCGAAAAGGGGATTTTGGAGAGTACGTTTTTCTGAAATGGTTTTTGGGGGATATGTTGCATTTAGGAAGCCCCTATGGTGCCAGAACAGGAAAAAAAAACACATGGCATACAATTTTGGAAACTAGACCCCTTGAGGAACGTAACAAGGAATAAAGTGAGCCTTAATACCCCACAGGTGTTTCACGACTTTTGCATGTAAAAAAAGAAAAATAAAATTTCACTAAAATGTGTGTTTACCCCCAAATTTCACATTTTTGCAAGAGTTAATAGCAGAAAATACCCCCCAAAATTTGTAACCCCATCTCTTCTGAGTATGGAGGTACCCCATAAGTTGACCTGAAGTGCACTATGGGCGAACTACAATGCTCAGAAGAGAAGGAGTCATATTTGGCTTTTTGAGAGCAAATTTTGCTCGGGGGCATGTCGCATTTAGGAAGCCCCTATGGTGCCAGGACAGCAAAAAATACCCACATGGCATACCATTTTGGAAACTAGACCCCTTCAGGAACGTAACAAGGAATAAAGTGAGCCTTAATACCCCACAGGGGTTTCACGACTTTTGCATACGTAAAAAAAAATTTTTTTTTTTCACTAAAATGTGTGTTTCCCCCCCAAATTTCACATTTTTGCAAGAGTTAATAGCAGAAAATACCCCCCAAAATTTGTAACTCCATCTCTTCCGAGTATGGAGGTACCCCATAAGTTGACCTTAAGCATACTACGGGCGAACTACAATGCTCAAGAGAAGGAGTCATATTTGGCTTTTTGAGAGCAAATTTTGCTCGAGGGGCATGTCGCATTTAGGAAGCCCCTATGTTGCCAGGACAGCAAAATAACCCCCACATGGCATACCATTTTTGAAACTAGACCCCTTGAGGAACATTACAAGGGGTACAGTGAGCATTTACCCCCCACTGGTGTCTGTCAAATCTTTGGAAAAGTGGGCTGTACAAAATTTTTAATGTGCACAGCCCACTGTTCCAAAGATCTGTCAGACACCAGTGGGGTGTCAATTCTCACTGCACCCCTAGTTTCCGAAATGGGGTCACATGTGTTTTTTTTTTTTTTTTTTTTTTTCGTTTGTCAAAACCTCTATAACAATCAGCCACCCCAGTGCAAATCACCTCAAATGTACATGGTGCACTCTCCCTTCTGGGCCTTGTTGTGCGCCCCCAGAGCACTTTGTGCCCACATATGGGGTATCTCCGTAGTCGGGAGAAATTGCATTTCAAATTTTGGGGGGCTTTTTTCCCTTTTACCTCTTGTCAAAATGAAAAGTATAGGGCAACACCAGAATGTTATTGTAAATGTTTTTTATTTTTTTACACTAACATGCTGTAGCATGATGTAGACCCCAACTTCACCTTTTCATAAGGGGTGAAAGTAGAAAAAGCCCCCCAAAATTTGTTAGGCCCTAAACTGTTGCCTTGAAATACGACAGGGCTCCACAGTGAGAGCGCCATGTGCATTTGAGGCCTGAATTAGGGATTTAATAGGGGTGGACATAGGGGTATTCTACGCCAGTGATTCCAAAACAGGGTGCCTCCAGCTGTTGCAAAACTCCCAGCATGCTTGGACAGTCAACGGCTGTCCGGCAATACTGGGAGTTGTTGTTTTGCAACAGCTGGAGGCTCCATTTTGAAAACAGTGGCGTACCAGACGTTTTTCATTTTTATTGGGGAGGGGGACTGTGTAGGGGTATGTGTATATGTAGTGTTTTTTACTTTTTATTTTATTTTGTGTTAGTGTAGTCTAGTGTTTTTAGGGTACAGTCACATGGGCGGGGGATTACAGTGAGTTTCCCGCTGCGAGTTTGAGCTGCCGCACAAAATTTGCTGCATCGCAAACTTGCAGCCTGATACTCACTGTAAGCCCCTGCCCATGTGAATGTACCCTGTACATTCACAGGGGGGGGGGGGGGGAATCTCCCAGCATGCACAGTCTATCAGTGCATGCTGGTAGTTATAGTTTTGCAACAGCTGGAGGCACACGGGTTGGGAAACGCTGAGTTAGGAAACAGACAATGTTTCCCAACCAGTGTGCCTCCAGTTGTTGCAAAACCACAACTCCAAACATTCTCAGGCATGCTGGAAGTAGTAGTTCGGCGACATCTTTAGAGCCAGATGTTGCTGAACTACATCTCCCAGCATACTTGGAGTTGTAGTTTTGCAACATCTGGAGGACTACAGTTTGCAGACTACTTATACAGTGGTTCCCAATCTGTGCCCTTCCAGATGTTGCAAAACTACAACTCCCAGTATGCCAAAACTGTCCAGGCATGCTGGGAGTTGTAATTCTGCAACATCTGAAGGGCCAGATGTTACAGAACTACAACTCCCAGCATGACTGGACAGTAAGGGCATGCTGAGGATGTGTAGTTTTGCAACATCTGGAAGGGCACAGTGGTCCCAAAACTGCGGACCTACAGATGTTGCAAAACTCCAAGGACTGTCTGGGCATGCTGGGAGTTGTAGTATACAGGGCTTTATGGCGACGTGCATTGCTGTAAAGGGCCCGACCGCGGCTGAAGATCCACTCACCTGTCGCCGCAGCCGTCTTCATCGCCGGGATCCGGGTCTTCAGGGACGAGGTAAGTAACGGGGCCGGGCCCCAGCACTCCCCCGTCGCGTCCTCCGGTCTTCCTCCTGTCCTCTCCGGACTTCCAGGGGCCGGGCAGGGCGGGAGGAAGTAACCGCCCCCCACCCACCCCGTGCGATTGGTCGGTTAGCTAACCGAAGAATCGCAGGGGATAGGAGGAGGTGGCACCTCGCTCCTATACTTTAGCATGGTCCTGGCCTTCTGTGACAGCCGGGATCATGCAAAATTACCGGGCGGTCGGGTCCCAGAGACCCGATCAGCCCGGTATCGCCGCAGATCACAGGGGCGATTTCCCTAGCGATTTGCGGCGATCACCGACATGGGGGGCCTACATGGCCCCCCTCGGCGTTTGCCCTGGATCCCTGCTGAAGGATTTCAGCAGGGATCCGCTTGCGATCTCCACCGGGTGAGCGGCGGAGACCAGGAAAAGACCATGACGTATGCATACGTCATGGGTCCTTAAGGGGTTAAGAATATTACTTGTCATTAATATTAATAATATATTACCTTTCTGTCATTGACATTGTGTCCCAGTCACTGCCACACATTAGACTTGTGCACTACAAAATTTTTTGTTTTGTTTCGTTTCGTTTTTTCGTTTTGGAAAAAACTTTTCGCTTCGGCAATATTTTCGGTTTTGATTCTTCGGATACATTCAGTATTCAGT